>NC_057713.1:39837892-39963786 GCF_004010195.1 Chiloscyllium plagiosum | reverse complement strand
GTTGTTGTGGTTCTGTTCGCCGAGTTGGAAGTTTTTGTTGCAAACGTTTCGTCCCCTGGCTAGGCGGCATCATCAGTGCTTGGGAGCCTCCTGCGAAGCGGCAGGGACAGACCACTATAAACATCGGAGGAAACATCAAAGAAGCGCTTTGCAGGAGGCTCCCAAGCACTGATGATGTCGCCTAGCCAGGGGACGAAACGTTTGCAACAAAAACTTCCAGCTCGGCGAACAGAACCACAGCAACGAGCACCCGAGCTACAAATCTTCGCGAAAACTTTGATTAGATTACAAGTCCACACCGACCCGCCGAAGCGCAACTCACCCATACCCCTACATTTACCCCTTACCTAACACTACGGGCTATTTAACATGGCCAATTCACCTTACCTGCACATTTTTGGACTGTGGGAGGAAACTGGAGCACCCGGAGGAAACCCAAGCAGACACGGGGAGAACGTGCAAACTCCACACAGTCGGTCGCCTGAGGCGGGAATTGAACCCGGGTCTCTGGTGCTGTGAGGCAGCAGTGCTAATCACTGTGCCACCCACAACTCACAAATAGTGACTTTTGAGTAGTTCTTTGCCTCTAAAATTTTAAGTTTACAGCACAGGGTGAATCTTTCCTGCGTTGCTGGTTTAAATTAGCAGAGGAGTTTACTCTGTTGTGTAATAACTTTTAATGTAAACTTTATCTAATAATTATTAAATTGTGCGACAAAGTTTTCCGTTCATTGGATTGAGAGCGCATCCCAATCAGTAACCAAAAGTTAGTAACATTTAAACTCCTCTTTAATGAGATTAAATGAATGAGCAAAGTCTCTGAAATGGTTGGCTATCTGGCAGCTGTCTTTTGTGTATAGATTCATTAGTGTTTTCTTATATTATGGTCTCTGACTGTTGATAAAGTTTAGGATTAACGTTTATAATTTATGTTTCTTAAAGCCAGGCTGATGCCAGCCTATCTCTGTTGTCGTCCTGTTTCCCTATTACCCTATCAGTTAACGCAAACACTGAGAGACACAGTGTGGCTTTACCTCCTTCATCTTTATCCTGTACCCTGGAGGGACAGAGAACGATCGCCCGTGTGCACAGAGACATGAGTTCTTGGTCTTCTCTTGAGGAAATTCTTAAGGAATTATTAGGTTTGATTAGATTCCCTACAGTGTGGAAACAGGCCATTCGGCCCAAAGGTCCACACGGACCTTGTGAATGGTAACCCACCCAGACCCATTTCCCTCTGACTAATGCACCTAACACTGTTTATATATTAACACATAGGCAATTTAGCATGGCCAATTCACCTGACCTGTACATCTTTGGATTGTGGGAGGAAACCCATGTGGACATGGGGAGAATGTGTAAACTCTACACAGACAGTTGCTGGAGACAGGAATCGAACCTGGGTGCCTGGTACTGTGAGGCAGCAGTGCCAGCCACTGTGCCACCCAAAATTATATAGGCACTTACAGCTTCTAAGTAAGCCAACATCTATATTGATTGGGTAACCGTTACAATCAGCGAGCGTAAAGCTTAAGCCATCTGGCATCATACAATGGATGTTCTTAACCTTGTTAGCTGGCTTCACACAATGAATGCTTTTCACCTCATTAACCCACTACCCTTGCCTCTAGCACTTCATTGTTCACTGCAATTTCTCATCTGTACCAAGTCATGCTAGCTGAGCCTTTGTCTCATACAACCCAAAACTTAACTCTTTCCCTACCTGCTCATACCTTATATGTATTCTCATTCCCTTTTATCATTTTGTGAAAACCAATGGCATAGGGGCTGACCTTGGTGCGGTTGTCGTTTGAATCCTTAACAGCTGAGTATCGGGTCACCAAAGCCCGTCCTGTTGGAAATATTCCCTGCATGAAGTCTATCACTCGATGTAAGATGCATTTCAGAACAGGTATTCCCAGGAAGCTTCCCATTATAATCACCCTTGCGTAAATAGCCACGTTCACTAACCAGTCCTTCCATCCTCTGAGCCCCCAGTTCCCCCATCCAACCCATCCCTTGCCCTCCTTTATAGACCCTAATTATTCATCTATCTTGTGGACATAATGGGTGACATTAGCTGTGACATCATCCAGACTCATACATTTGTCCTGTACTATAGAGCAAGCACCACCCTGACAGGCGAGGAGGTAATCCAATGTATAGTGACTTTGCATGAAGAAAAGTCTGAGTTGGTTCAGGTTCTGGAAGATGACCTTGAGCGCTCTGCAAGTAGTGTTGCCCAACATGGTAAGTCCGCAAGTTAGTTAGGGTTGTGGGCGGCCATGTTAGCCTCAGAAGCCCCAAGGGAGAAAAAAAACCTGCAGCACTGTAACCAGCTGCCTGTCCGGCAGGAAGGGTGGGAAGCTCTTTATAGGCAGTGCAAAATTCCTCTGAGACATCGCGCTTCTGACAGTCGTGTGCCGGTCCCCAGTGCCCCAGACAGGGTACTGTCCTGGGAAGTAGGTGCCAATGGCCACCGAGTGAGGGTAAGGTACAGTGAGGTGGGTACGATTGACTTTACCACATAGGAACTGTTCCTCTCTTTTGAAGGGAATGCCATTGGACCTCTCTTGACATTTCACATGTCCTGGGTAGGCATCAGGAGGCAGGGAAAAGTTGGAGATGTCCAAGGACCACCAATGGGCATGATGATCAGCAACACTGGAATTACTAATTTCCCCCATCAGCACACGCGACTGATAGATTCAAATGACAGAGAATGTCTCTACCAGCAAGGTTGAGGCTCGGAGAGGGAGTGACCGCAAACTGAATAAGGGAACTCTGTTGTCCATAATGAACCATGAGTTTAGAGGTTGAGGGAATTCCTGGACCTGGGAGGAAAGGCCTGAGAGGAGCAGTTTTTCATCAGTTGAGGGGAATTCATACTGTGAGCAGATGTCAGCATCTAGCATAGAGGATATAGTGCCAGTGTCCAAGTGGAAGAGTAAGTGGGCAGACTTGACACCAAGGTAAAGGATGGGTTCCTCCTCAGAAGAGTTGAGGTCGGGAAAATTACTGCATCTTAGAGCGGGGCCTTGTCTGCCGAGTGTTAGTCAGTGACAGAATGGATTGTGGGTGGAGAAAGGGGCAAGGCGGTCGGGACTCTGCCTGAGTTGTCGGGGAGGAGGTCCGATAGGCCTGGCAAAGGGCTGTCTATGTGGACAGTCACTCCTCCAGTGGCCAGAGGAACCACAGGTGAAACAACCTGTCTGCTGTTAAATTGAATTCCCCAATCCTGATCTCGAAAGTCCGGTGTGTTTGGGACAGGGCGAGGAGAGGCGCCTGGTGTAAAGGGGGGTGTCACAGGACCATTAAGGTATTTGGCACAGCCATTGCTGTATGGATCCACACACTCTGGAATACAGGGTACTGGCCCCACTTGATATCGTGAGGCCATATTGCAGACAGGTCTCTGAACCATTTTGTGCTAAACAGGCACAGATAGGCCCGATTTATTCAAACTTCAGAAGTGGGTGACTAGTTGTTTCATCTGGGACGTACTTTTTTTCTGACCAATCTAGGGCATGAGAATGGATGGATTTACCTATTTCATCAGGGAGACACTGCATCAAGAGTGCATTGAACTGGGTGGAAATATTACCTGCGTTAAAGGAGGTATCGCCAGCGAAAACTTTAATCAAGTGGGGATTCTGAGCGGTGGGACCTCTGATCAGGGTGGTTCGTCATAGCATTAATGCTCGTGGGGAAGTCAGCATCGGAGTCCGGTTTGGACGCATTACTCAGAATTAAGATCTGGGCACCCAGTCAAATACATGTTTTGCTGAGGCTTCCGGGAACTGCTCTGGCTTCCATGGAAGGTATTAGGAATAGACTTGGATTTTGATTTACCACAGTTAAAACGACTGCGAGTCCAGCAACAGACAGGATCAGTGCATGTGGCTGGGGTAATATCAATACTGGATTGAGCATCTAAGACCTGGAAAGTTAAGGGGGGACGTGGCGGAGCTTTGGGGGAGGGTCTGGGACTGATTGTAGGGTGGAGCTGATTCAGGTTGGGGGTAAAGGTTTGCCATCAGTGCTGTGGGGGGGTGCTACGAGATGAACAGTTTTCATTTCTATCAGATTCTTCCGCACTATCAAATAAGCCTGGATCCAGACGTGTCCAGTGGTACCGGAGAGTCACTTTTCTCTCTTTTATCTTTAGTAGGTTTTAAGTTCGTACATTTCACATAATGCCTTCAAAGCCTCCCAATGAAGGGTTTTTCCCCATCATCGGTGATGAGGGTGATATTATGTTTAGCGGTGTGTTCCCAAGAAATTTGGTGGGATTTTTTGTTTAATCGGGTGGCCACCATTCTCCAATTAGTAATAAAATCTTTCCATTTTTGTGAAATATTAGACTTCCACACCTTCCCTGCTGCTTTTGAACATTTATCTAGATTCCAGGTTTCCCTCCCAATGCCCATTGTTCATTTCCCAACATTTTAGAACATAGAAAAGTACAGCACACAACAGGCCCTTCGATGTTGTGCTGAGGATTAATCCTAGTGTAAAATAAAATAACCTAACCTACGCACCCCTCAATTCACTGCTGTCCAAGTGCATGTCCAGCAGTCGCTTAAATGTCTCTAATCGCTCTGCTTCCACCACCACCGCTGGCAATGCATTCACAACTCTCTGCATAAAGAACCTATCTCTGATGTCTCCTCTATACCTTCCTCCTAATATCTTAAAACTATGACCCCTCGTGCCAGTCAATCCTGCCCTGGGGAAAAGTCTCTGGCTATTGACTCTATGCATGCCTCTCATTACCTTTCATACCTCGATCAGGTCACCTTTCTTCCTCCTCTCCAGAGAGAAAAGTCCGGGCATAGTCAACCTCTCTTCGTAAGACAAGCCCTCCAGTCCAGGCAGCATCCTGGTAAGCCTTCTTTGCAACCTCTCCAAAGCCTCCATATCTTTCCTATAGTGGGCCAAGCAGAACTGGACACAATATTCCAAGTGTGGTCTCATCAGGGTCTTGTAGAGTTGCAGCAAAGCCTCCTGGCTCTTAAACTTGATTTTGTTCAGTCAAGCACTTAATCTACGATAATTTAACTCATCGCGTGGATTATCACAACAATTTTTTCCTAATTGGCACGAAAGACCCTATCTATCAAGTGTCTGTTTCATTTGTCTCCCATGACTGTGGCGTTGGCCATGTGTTCTTGAAATAATTGGTTTCAGTTGACGTTTGTTGATGAAGGCCTTGTCATGTTTGTTTGGAGATGGAATTAATGCGAACTGAAATAACTGTATTTTAAAATTGTCAACTTTCAAACTTTTAATTTGTAAATGATTACAACTCAGTGCTGTTGGAAGTAAAACTGCGAGTCAGTTTTGGAAAGAGTGAAACAATCAAGTATGTTGCTGGAAGAAATTTGGGCAGCTTTTCTCAGTAATTGTGGAATCTCAATGTTCAACAGTGACAATACTGGTATTGCTCACTGTAATGGTGGTAGCTCTTGAACTGTCTCTAGCTAATTCCGTTTTTTTTTAGTTCTGATGAAAGATCAAAGTAAACTATGGAAAGCTTGCATATGAACATACAAGTTAGAAGCAAGAATAGGGTACATAGCCCCCTCCAACCTGCTTCGCCATTCAACAAAATCAAACCTGATCTGGTTCCTCTAAATTCCTGCTTATTCCCAAAACATACATTTGATAAAGTTCTGTGTTAAATTCTAGTATTAATCCAGGCTCAAAAATTTGGACAACTTTCTGGAATGAATAAATATTTATCTGACAAGACGATAACAAAGGATATTTGTTAGAAATTTCCCCGCTGTTGGGTGAATGATTCTAAGAAAAGTGTTTCAGTTGCTTTTTTTGATCATTACCATTTCTAACTTTTTGGTTCAGAAACTGATGCAAAATGGCCAGGTTAAGTGGGGCAGTGAAGTCTGGAAACCCAGCAACAATGTTAATTGATTTTGACCATACCTATTGACCTCCTTCATCCTTTCACAAATGCTGATTGAACAGTGTGATTTCCATTGTTTTCTGCGTTTAATATCCAGCCTTTCCCTGAATTCGTTTGTCCATTATAACACATTCCTTTTTAAATACCCTGTAGTTTACATCTTGATAAATATACATACAAGGTGTGTATGTTGAAGGATTAACTTTTTTTGAGCTTTCTTCTTATTTTGATGGTAATAAGTCATAATATATACTCTGTTTGTCCGAACCAGTGGAAACATATTTCCACTGTTAATGTTTCAAATTCTCATGTTTTAGAAACCTTTCTTTTCCATAGGGCAGCACGGTGGCTCAGTGGTTAGCACTGCTGCCTCACAGCGCCAGGGACCCGGGTTCAATTCCCGCCTCGGGCAACTGTCTTTGTGGAGTTTGCATATTCTCTCCGTGTCTGCATGGGATTCATCACAAAGGTGTGCAGGTTAGGTGAATTGGCCATGCTAAATTGCCCATAGTGTTAGGTGCATTAGTCGAGGGTAAATGTAGGGAAATGGGGCTGGGTGGGTTGCTCTTTGGAGGGTCGGTGTGAACTTTTTGGGCTGAAGGGCCTGTTTCCACACTGTAGGGAATCTAATCTGATCTAAAAAATAATTTAAAAACAAAACCCAACTTTTCAAAATTGCCTTTATCTGACTTCTAACCACTATTCTTGTGAATCTTTATTTTAGCTGTACGTTTTTCATGGATTTGTATTATTCCTAAATATTGCAATACTCAGAATTGCATGTATCTATAGTTGAACTAATTTATTGAGACAAACTATGCATATGTACATACACTGTTTAAAAACAGCAAATTAATCAATTCCATGTTTTGTGCTAGAGGTTTATAAAATCATGAGGGGCATCAATAAGGTGAAAAGCCAAGGTCTTTTTCCCATGCTAAAGGAGTCCAAAACTATAGAGCATAAGTTAAAGTGAGAGGAGAAGATTTAAAAGACATCTTAGCGGCAACATCTTCACACAGATGGTGATTCATATGTGGAATGAATTTCCAGAGGAAGTGGTAGATGCAGGTACGGTTACAACGTTTAAAAGACATTTGGATAAGTACGCGAATAGGAAAGGTTTGGAAAGATATCGGCCAAATGCTTCCATGTGGGACCACAGGAAGTCCCCAGGTTATGAACTTCTGACTTACGAACGTCCCGTATTTACTAACCAACCTCATTTTAAAAAATTATTTTTAAAAATAGTTCCGTACAATGTTTCATCCTAACGAATGGGTGGACTAATTAGCCCATATCTCTTCCGACATAAGCACAAATTCGGCTTACGAACAACGGAAAAACTGGAACTTGTTCGTAACCTGGAGAGTTGCTGTAACTCAGTTAGGTAAAATGGATTTGTTGGACTGAAGGGTCTGTTTCCATGCTGTACGACTTTGACTCTGAGATTTGCAAATAAATGCCTGACATTAAAATTTGCAACAACAGTGTGGCTCATTCCTTTGCATGCTTTCACAGTGAAAGAATACCCTTAGCCTAGATTCATCAGTTTGGAGAAAAATCAAGACCACCAGTTTGTGTTTTTTTAAAAAACACTCTGACTAATAAAGCTCAAATTTTAAGTTGATATCCTGCTTTTAATGTTTCATAAGAATCTTAAAGCTTGAGTTAAGATTAGATAGTATTCTGAGCAGGATTACGAAGTATATCAATACTGGCGCCATATTGAAGAGTATTAAGTGCTTTCTCTTAATTTTAAGGAAGTTTTTAGAGTCGTAGAGATGTACAACATGGAAACAGATCCTTCGGTTCAACCCGTCCATGCCGAATAGATATCCCAACCCAATCTAGTCCTACCTGCCAGCACGTGGCCCATATCCCTCTAAACCCTTCCTATTCATGTACCCATTCAAATGCCTTTTAAATGTTGCAATCGTTCTATCCTCCACCACTTCCTTTGGCAGCTCATTCCATACTCGTACCCTCTACGTGAAGAAGTTGCCCCTTAGGTTTCTTTTATAGCTTTCCCCACTCATCCTAAACCTACGCCTTCTAATTCTTGACTCCCCCACCCCAGGGAAAAGACTATCCTATCCTTGCCCCTCGTGATTTTATAAACCTTCAGAAGTCACCCCTCAGCCTCCGATACTCCAGGGAAAACAGCCCTAGCCTATTCAACCTCTCCATATAGTTCAAATTCTCCCAACCCTGGCAACATCCTTGTAAATCTTTTCTGAACCCTTTCAAGTTTCACAACATTTTTCCGATAGGAAGGAGACCAGAATTGCATGCAATATTCCAACAGTGGCCTAGTCAATGTCGTATACAGCTGCAACATGGTGACCTCCCAACTCGTGTACTCAATACTCTGACCAATAAAGGAAAGCATACCAAATGCCTTCTTCACTATCCTCTCTACCTGTGACTCCACTTTCAAAGAGCTATGAATCTGCACTCAAAGGTCTCTTTGTTCAGCAACACTCCCTGGGACCTTACCATTAAGTGTGTAAGTCCTGCTAAGATTTGCTTTCCTAAAATGCAGCACCTCGCATTTATCTAAATTAAATTCCATCTGCCACCTATCAGCCCATTGACCCATCTGATCAAGATCCTGTTGTACTCTGAGGTAACCTTTTTTGCTGTCCACTACACCTCCAATTTTGGTGTCATCTGCAAACTTATTAACTATACCTGTTATGCTTGCATCCAAATCATTTATGTAAAAGTTCAAAAGTAGTGGACCCAGCACCAAACCTTGTGGCAATCCACTGGCCACAGGCCTCCAGTCTGAAAAACAACCTTCCACCACCACCCTTCTACATTTGAGCCAATTTATTGTTAATTTATATTTTTTTCATTCCTGTCTGTAGTAGAAAGAGAATTTCAGCCATTTTTGGTATAATATATTTGGATGCTGTTTTCGAGCATAACCTAAGTGCAAAAAGCCATTGTTCATAATTGCATTGCTGGGTCTTTTCTGGCTTTGGATAGCTCAAACTTGACAACCCTTTAATTGCTGTCTATTGATTGCCCAAAATAGTAATTTTAAGTATAAGCTTCTAATATTCCTGCTTTTATGTGCATACATAGAGATATTGTTTTGCTTCAACCCACTATATATTTCATTTCAAAGAACGGCATTATTATTTAGCATATAGATTTTAGCGTACCAGTGAAAATGCAAGAATTAATGCACAATGTACTTTTGTTCAGACGTTTCTTGAGGTGGTAGTGCTGTTAACTTTTCTTTTTGTTTTTTGCTCTGAACCAGCAATGTTTCTCAGTATTAAATACATTTTGAACAGTCCGTGAATGGAAAGGATAGAAACAAATCTTAACGTACGTGGCTGTTGTGTTGGAACTAATACAAGTTTGTTTCATTATGATGTGATTTGTAATGTTCTTGAACTCTGTTTACAATCAATATGATAAGTTAACTGTCAAGTTCATAAATAAGATTGGGCTCAATGGTAGGGCTGTCTTGTCTTTGTCAAAATTGACTTCAAGTTCCATTTAAGAGTCTTGTGCATCTAGTCTAGATTAATGCTACAGTGCATCACTGAAGAAACGTAACACCATCTGAAGTACCACGTTTTAGCTGAGATGCTAAGCTAAGCCACTGTCTGATTTCTTAGGTAGACTTAAAAGATTCTATGTCAAGATTAGTGTGGTGCTGGAAAAGCAAAGCAAGTCAGGCAGCATTGGAGGAGCAGGAAAATCGGGCAAAAGCCGAAGGGACTTTGCCCAAAACGTTGATTTTTCCTGCTCCTCGCATGCTGCCTGACCTGTGCTTTTCCAGCACCACACTAATCTTGATTCTGATCTCCAGCATCTGTAGTACTCACTTTCGCCTTAAAAGATTCTATGTGCTATTGTAAAGAATACAATGTTCTAACAGTTTATAGTTTCATTGATAACTCTAAAATAAACTTGTGGTTGTTATTGCACTTTCATTGTGGGACCCTGCTGTGTCCAATTTGGCTTGCATATTTTCTACATTATAAAGTGAATGCCCTTCTGAAAAGTACTTAATTGGCTGTAATGTTTTTCCGTGTGGTGACATCACACAATTCAAATCTTTTTCCTTCCCTGTCTAAACAATAACAAATTATATAAAAACAGAAATACTTCAATACATTTTCCTCAGCTGTGAAGCTATAATTGTTGTGACTAGTTAATGCAAATTTGCTAGCTTTGCGAGCATTGTAATTTTTTTTGTGCCAACATAACGTTAAAGCTAATAATTGCCATTAGTTATATTAAAAAAAAAGCTGGAGCAATCTGAGACAGGTTGAAAAAAGAAGTGAGTCAAGCAGTCAGGGCAAGCAGGGACAAAGCAGAGAACAATGTAGGACTGATAAATTAAACTGCACTTATTTCAATGCAAGAGGCCTGAAAGGGAACGCACTGGAACGCTGGGCATGGTTAGGAACATGGAACCGGGATATCATAGCAATTACAGAAATGTGGCTTAGGGATGGGCAGGACTGGCAGCTTAATGTTCCAGGATACAAATGCTACAGGAAGGATGGAAAGGGAGGCAAGAAAGGAGGGGGAGTGGTGTTTTTGATAAGGGATAGTACAGCTGTAATGCTAATGGTGAATATTTCTGGAAATACATTCAGGCATATTGTTTGGGTGGAACTGAGAAATAAGAAAGGGGTGATCATGTTGGGATTGTATTATCGGCCCCTAATAGTCAGCGGGTAATTGAGAAACACATTTGTAAGGAGATTTCGATTACCTGTAAGAATAATAGGGTGGTTATGGTAGGGGATTTTAACTTTCCAAACATAGACTGGGTCTGCCATAGTGTTAAGGGTTCAGATGGAGGGGAATTTGTTAGGTGTGTACAAGAAAATTTTCTGATTTGGTATGTGGATGAAGGTGCAAAACCTGACCTCTTGGGAAGTAAAGCAGGGTAGGTGACTGAGGCATCAGTGGGGGAGCACTTCAGGGCCAGCAGCCATAATTCTATTAGTTTTAAAATAGTGATTGAAAAGGATAGACCAATCTAAAAATTGAAGTTCTAAATTGGAGTAAGGCCAATTTTGACAATACTGTGTTAGGCAAGAACTTTCAAAAGCTGATTGCGGGCAGATGTTTACAGGTAAAGGGACGGCTGGGAAATGGGAAGTCTTCAGAAATGAGATAACAAGAATCCAGAGACTGTATATTCCTGTTAGGGTGAAAGGAAAGGCTGGTAGGTGTAGGGAATAGAGTTATAGAATTGTACAGCACAAAAACAGACCCTTCAGTCCAACTTGTCCATGCTGACCAGATATCCTAAATTAACCTAACCATTTATCATCATTTGGCCTATATTCCTTTCAATCCTTCCTATTCATGTATCAATGCAGGTGTCTTTTGAATGTTGTAATTGTACCAGCCTCCATCACTTCCTCTGGCAGCTCATTCCATACATGCACCACTCTCTGCGTGAAAAAGATGCCCCTTAAATCCCTTTTAAATCTTTCCCCTCTCACCTTAAACCTGATGCCCTCTAGTTTTGGACTTCCCTACCCTGGTTTTAAAAAAAGACCTTGGCTATTCACACTATCCATGCCCCTCATACTTTCATAAACCTCTATAAGGTCACCCCATAACCTCTGACTGTCCAGGGAAAATAGCCCCAGCCCTATTTAGCCTCTCCATACAGCTCAAGCCCTCAAGCAACAGCCTTGTAAAACAAACCTATCCCTCCACCTTTTCTTTCTTTCTTTCCTAAGATTATTGTGCACCAGACCATAGGGCTGCACTCTCATTAGAGAGAAAAAAACTGGTGTTGGTTTAACCTGAGGGCCACCATATATCAGCCAAGGGTAATGGTTAAGGAAATCCTTCATGGCAAACTCAGCTGTTGGTATCACTCTGCGGCACACATCAGCCAACTGAGCTAAACGGTCCCAGCAAGCGATGTCAGACACCAAATTAAAATTTCTGAGGAAGGAGGTGGAACCAAATAGGAGCATGACACTTGAGGGTTTGGTTAAGAAACAGAAGGAAGCATATGAAAGGTATAGACAGGATAGATCGAGTGAATCCTTGAAAGAGTGTAAAGGCAGTAGGAGTACACTTAAGAGGGAAGTTAGGAGGGCAAAAAGGGGACGTGAGATAGCTTTGGCAAATAGAGTTCAGGAGAATCCAAAGGTTTTTTTTACAAATAAATTAAGGACAAAAGGGTAACTAGGGAGAGAATAGGGCCCCTCAAAAATCAGCAAGGCGACCTTTGTGTGGAGCCACAGGAGATGGGCAGAGATACTAAATGAGTATTTTGCATCAGTGTTTACTGTGGAGAAAGACATGGAAGATATAGAATGTGGGGAAATAGATGGTGACATCTTGAAAAATGTTCATATTACCGAGGAGGAAATGCTGGATGTCTTGAAGTGTATAAAAGTGGATAAATTCACAGGACCTGATCAGGTGTACCCTTGAAGTCTGTGGGAAGCTAGGAAAGTGATTGCTGGGCCCCTTGTTGAGATATCTGTATCATCAATAGTCGCGGGTGAGGTGCCGGAAGACTGGAGGTTAGCTAATGTGGTGCCTCTATTTAAGAAAGGTGGTAAGGGCAAGCCAGGGAACTATAGTGGGCGGCATGGTGGATCAGTGGTTAGCACTGCTGCCTCACAGCACCAGACCCGGGTTCAATTCGTGCCTCAGGCGACTGACTGTGTGGAGTTTGCACATTCTCCCCGTGTCTGCATGGGTTTCCACCGGGTTCTCTGGTTTACTCCCACAGTCCAAAAATGTGCAGGTTAGGTGAATTGGCCATGCTAAATTGCCCATAATTTAGGTGAATGGGGTAAACGTAAGGGAATGGGTCCAGGTGGATTGCGCTTCGGCGGGTCAATGTAGACTTGTCGGGCCGAAGGGCCTGTTTCCACACTAAGTAGAGTAAAATTTAAATCTAATCTATTAACCGGTGAGTCTGATTTTGCAGGGTGGGCAAGTTATTGGGGGGAATCCTGAGGGATAGGATGTGCATGTGTTTGGAAAGGCAAGGACTGATTAGGGATAGGCCGTGGGAAATGCCTTAGAAACTTGATTGAGTTTTTTGAAGTAACAAAGATGAGGGCAGAGCAGTGGACATGATCTGTATGGACTTCAGTAAGGTATTCGACAAGGTTCTTCGTAAGAGACAGGTTGGATCTCACGGAATACAGGGAGAACTAGCCATTTGGATATAGAACTGGCTCAAAGGTAGAAGACAGAGGGTGGTGGTGGACTGCAGGCCTGTGACCAGTGGAGTGCCACAAGGATTAGTGCTGGGTCCACTACTTTTTGTCATTTATATAAATGATTTGGATGTGAGCATAAGAGGAATAGTTAGTAAGTTTGCAGATGACACCAAAATTAGAGGTGTAGTGGACAGCGAAGAAGGTTATTTCAGATTACAATGGGAGATCTTGACCAGATGACTGAGGCATGGCAGATGGAGTTTAATTCAGATAAATGCGAGGTGCTGCATTTTGGGAAAGCAAATCTTAGCAGGATCTTGGGTAAGGTCCTTGGGAGTATTGCTGAACAAAGAGATCTTGGAGTGCAGATTCAAAACTCCTTGAAAGTGGAGTCGCAGGTAGATAGGATAGTGAAGACGATGTTTGGCATGCTTTCCTTTATTGGTCGGAGTATTGAGTACAGGAGTTGGGAGGTCATGTTGCAGCTGTACAGGACATTGTTTAGGCCACTTTTGGAATATTGCGTGCAATTCTGGTCTCCTTCCTATTGTGAAACTTGAAAGGGTTCAGAAAAGATTTACAAGAATGTTGCCAAGGTTGGAGGATTTGATTTATAGGGTTAGGTTGAATAGGCTAGGGCTGTTTTCCCTGGAGTTTCGGAGGCTGAGGGGTGACCTTATAAAGGCGCTTAAAATCATGAGGGGCATGGATAGGATAAATGGATAAAGTCTTTTTCCTGGGGTGGTGGGTCCAGAACTAGAGGGCATAAGTTTAGGGTGAGAGGGTGAGAGGGAAAGGAGCAACTTTTTCATGTAGAGGGTGGTATGTGTATGGAACGAGCAGCCAGAGGAAGTGGTGGAGGCTGGTACAATTGCAACATTTTAAAAGGCATTTGCATAGGTATATGATTAGGAAGGGTTTGGAGGGATATGGGCTGGGTGCTGGCAGTTGGGACTAGATTTTGGTTGGGATAACTGGTCGGCATGGATGAGTTGGACTGAAGGGTCTGTTTCTGTGCTTATCATCTCTGACTCTAATTTGAGGGGAGAGGCTGAATTCAAAAGCTGTATGACCTGCATTGCTCTGCTGTTAGCTATGTCCAAATAGCATCTTGCTTTTCCCTTAATTGTCATACAGATGCGTCACTTGTGAGGCAGATATGAACTAAACCTGACAAAGTTAAGACTTGTCTGTTTCAGTCTAAGTATCATTTAATGTTATTAATCTTAGGCTTTGAACATTAACCATGATAAAGAGAAGCTTCAATTGTCAATTTAAAAAATGTCACATTTAAAATTGAACAATTTTTACTTCTGTTTCTTACTCCACCTGTTATTTTTTTGTTTTTTTAATACATGATTGTACATGATTTGACATTGAATTCCCCTACTCCAATTTGTCTTCATTTTCCATTCTTGCAATGCTGATTTGACAATCTCTCAATCTGTTTTGGTTAAGGAGACATGAATTACTTGCCCTGTTCGTTCAAGTCCCAGTTGCTCTTCATTCTTACAACTGGCTTATACTTTTGGCAATGTATCATTTTCAAAGAATTTAATCTAAGTGTGCAAGAGGCAAATGATTTTTATAAAAGAAAAATGCTGCGAATGGTGAAAAATCCAAGATATGGAGCAATTAGAGTCTGGCAGTTTTCTATGGAGAGATAAGCCATTAATGTTTTGAAATTGATATGACCGTTCTTTGGAACACGTGATTCTTTACAATATCAAAAGTCTAAGTTTGACTAACGGTTGTCAACTTCGTGTTCATAAAACTACGTTGATGCTGGTTGCTCAAAAGAGGTGTCATATTGGACTGTATGTTTAATATGTCCACAATTCCTGTCATACCTACTCACTAAATTCTACTTAATCAAAATTTGGCACATTTTGTCAACAGGTGAGTTTGTGCTGCTCTGACAAATTAACATAAAATTTGGATTGACGCTTGCATTTACTTCAGATTACTATTATTTAGAGCTAGAGGAAGCAACCCTTAGTATTTATTTTAAATACTAAGCAAATCAGGCAGTATCTTTGAATAGAAGCAGAAGTTAATGTTTACGGCTAGGGGAAGCGCTGATTTACTGGTATTATCACTAGACTATTAAATCAGAGACCTAGGCATTGTTGTCTGGTTCAAATCCTGCCATGGCAAATGGTGAAATTTGAATTTAAAAATCAGAGTCGAGTGACCAAGAAACCGTTGCCGATTGTCAGAAAAACCCATCTGATTCGCTAATTTCCTTTCGGGAAGCAAATTGCTGCCCATACTTGGTCTGTCCTACATGAGTCTCACAGACCCACAACATTGTGGTTGACTTTAATTGCCCCTTGGGTGATTGGAGGGGGAAATAAATGCTGGCCTATACAGCAACGCCCACATCTCATGAATAAATAAAAAGGAGCCTTTCGTCTGAACATTATTTCCAAATAGTTGAGTTTGAAACATTTTTAAATTTGCTGTATTCTTTTCAATATATATTTGCTGCAGTGAGCACTGAAGCAAGTGGACAAAGTGTATTCAATGTAAAGATTGCAAGCTAATCAGTTTTGTAGAGCTTTATCTTCTTTAAAAATTTAACATGTATCATCAATTCTATTTGTGTCAGATGACCTCTTCAGTTGACAAAGATCTGTTACGAAGATAGACATATTCGGCCCTTGCTGCAGGGAAGATTTTTTACTCTTGTTAATGAAAATTGAATCTCTATTTCTATCGGGAAAAGATTATAACTTTGTAAATATTTTATTCTCCTTATTAATTTGATTGCTCCACCTATAAATTTGAGGGTTTTGTAGGGGATACAGAAAAAGTCTTAATATTTTTAATATCTGTAGAGTATAGATTCAAAGTATCTTGACTGTTTGACCTTTGAGGTAATATTAAAACTTTATAGAATCTAAGCATGCTTAAAGTCCTTGTGTGTGAGTTGCACCAATATGATATCATGCTTTACACAGAAAACTGAGTTTGTTTCAAATCCAGTGACCTTTTAATGTCACTGTCGTCATTACCAGACCAGAGGGCTATTCTCTCATTGGAGAGAGACAACTGCTTGTGGTTCAGCCTGACCCCATGAGGGGGTCCTTCGTGGAAACTTCAGCCAGTGGAGGAATTGTTATCACTCTGCATCACAAAATAACGTCCAGCCAACTAAACATATCAATCTCATCTTCCTGCCTTTCTCAAAAGGTTAACTCTGTTTTCTCTCTGTCGATGCTGCCAGACCTGCTGAGTTTCTCCAGTAGTTTGATTTTGTGCCAGTTAGCTTAACATTTGTTGGCAAGTGGACTGTAATGTAAATTAGATAATAGCAGAACATAAATGCAAGCAGAGTAGCATGATTTCGTGAAGAAATCATGCCAACAAACAGAACAGTTTTTTGAGAGGGTAATAAGCAGCAGTGACAAAAAGGATCCAGCTGATATTTGGATCCTTGGAAAACTTTTAATATATTGGACACTTTCCTCAACACTTTCCTCATTCCTGAAGAAGGGCTCATGCCCGAAACGTCGATTCGCCTGCTCCTTGGATGCTGCCTGACCTGCGTTTTTCCAGCAACACATTTTCAGCTCTGATCTCCAGCATCTGCAGTCCTCACTTTCTCCTATACTGGACATAAGGCAATTTAATAAAATTACCCGTTTGGTGATGGGGCTTGTATATTAGCAATTATAGTGGATTGGCTAATTAATAGACAGTTGGGATAAATGGGGGATTTTAAAGGATAGCAACTTGTAACTAGTAGAGCGCTACAGGGATCATTGCACAATTATTTATAACTTATATTGGTGACTTGTATGACTAAAGCGAATGTACTGTTGCCAACAGATAATACAATAAGGCAAGTAGTGAGGATCCAGAAGTCTAGAGAGGGATATAAACAGGTTGAGTGAGCAAGAGCATGGCAGAAAATAATGTGGCAAAGTTTGAGGCTGTCCACTTTTGCAGGAAGAACAGAAAAGCTGAATATTATTGAAGTGGTGAAACACTGCAGAAAGCTGCACTACATGTGGGAGAACCTGCGTGAATCACAAGGTCGCATCCAATTTGAATCAGTATTGGGGAGTATACGTGGATTGTTGGCCTTTATTTCAAAGAGAATGGTGTATAAAAATGAGGTCTTGCTAAAATTATGCTGAAGTTGGACCACAGCTGAAGTACTGTAAACAGTTTCTTGAAGGAAAGATGTACTGGGATTGGAGAGAGTCTAGAGAAGGTTCATCAGGTTGATTTCATGTATGAAGAGATTTTCCAATGAGGTTGAATAAGTTAGGCTTCTACTTGTTGGAATTCAGAAGAATGAGATGTGACCTTATTGAAATATACAAGATTATTAGGTGACTTGATAGAGTAGATGCAGAGATGTTGTTTAACCAAACGATGTAATCTCAAAATAAGGGATTACACATTTAATATGCAATTCTGTCTCACTTGTATTTCTGAGGTTAAGTTAATGCTGGAATTCTTTACTGCACAGGGCTGTTGAGGTCATTAACTATACTTTAGGTTTAGAATTTTAATCAGTAAGGGAATTACCTTTGGGGAACAATGCAGGAAAATGGTGGTGATGATGATCAGATCAGCCATAATCTCGTGAATGACAGAGCAGGCCTAATGAGCTGAACAGCCTACTTCTATTCCTACATCTTCTGTGTGTTTATGACTGGTGGGTAAATTGATAAATGATTTCCCCTTCTGGCAAGGTCTGATCAAAGGATAGCACCTTAAAAATAGAGCCATCCTCCTTGAGGACCATGCCAAATTGTATTTCTTCCAACAGAGGGTTGTGAAAATTAGGAACCTTCTCCACTAGAAAATGTCTTTGCTAACTGGTCAATTAAAACTTCAAATTGAGATTGTCACATTTTCCTGATGATTGTTTTCAGGGTTGTGGAACTAAAGTGGATAGTTGGAAGTATGATCAGTTGAGACATAATCAACTGAACATCAGAGCACGTTCAAGACTGAATTGTCTGTGCTGGTTAGGGACATAGAAAAGGGTTAGGAATAGATCAATACAGATTTTTGGTCTCAGAATTGGAGAATGATGGGAAGTTGAATTGAGGCAGAGGATTATCCTCTTACTCAACTACATTAATCTCCATCTGTCACATTTTTGTAATTTCATTTAAGTGCTCATTGTCCAGTGACAATATTTACACTGTTATATTGCCTAAGTTGATGCCATCAGTAAATGTAGGTATGTAGTGTTCAACATTGATGAGGTCATGATTTGGAGATGCTGGTGTTGGGCTGGGGTGTATAAAGTTAAAAATCTCGCAACAACAAGTTATAGTCCAACAGGTTTAATTGGAAGCATGAACTTTCGGAGCACTGCTCCTTCATCAGGTGGTTGTGGAGTACACAATTGTAAGACACAGAATTTATAGCAAAAGTTTACCGTGATGTAACTGAAATTATACATTGAAAAATACCTTGATTGTTTAAGTCTCTCATCTGTTGGAATGACCGTGTTAGTTTCACTTCTTTCATACGTAAATCACAAAACTTCTTTTTAAAAGTTGCATTCTCAGGTGAACTTTAACAACTGGTGTCAGCCCAGATAATGTGTTGAAGGTGTTACCTTCCAACCAATTTTATACTTGTGTCACCAGGTTGCCACTTGTTTAATGTGCTTTCAGTTTTAATGCTTTGGAATTGGAAGCCTATTAATTTCCTTCTGTTGATTCCAGCCTCAGGCGACTGTCTATGTGGAATTTGCAAGTTCTCCCTGTGCCTGGGTGGGTTTCCTCAGGGGTGCTCCAGTTTCCTCCCATTGTCCAAAGATGTGCAGGTTAGATAGATTGACCATGCTAAATTGCCTGTAGTGTCCAGGACTGTGTGGGCTGGGTGGATTAACCATGGGAAACACAATGTTAAGGGCGAGGATCAGAGGGTGGGCCTGGGAGGGATGCTCTTTGGAGGGTCGGTATGGACTCGATGGGCTGAATGGCCTGCTTCCACACTAGAGATTGTATGTAATCTGTATTTTGTGCAGTGAATTGAGTTGGCTGAATGTTTGCTTCCGTGATATAGAGGACCTCTGGAAGATGTTGAGATGCACCATCCACTCACCACTTCTGTCTGAGCTTTAAGTTAAACTTCCGATACTACCCAGTGACATGAAACTCACTGAGGCCATTTCCTCCTCCTTGGAACATCTTGAAACTAGTGTGTTGGGAATAGTACTTTTCCTATGTATTCTATCATGGATTTCTTTATGTTGGCATAAGTCTGCAGTGCGCAATTTAGAAATGTTTACATGTGCAGTTTTGTGTGATCTTGCAGTTGCAGGGTTTTTTCTTCAAATGTTTAATAGAGCAAGCTGTGTGTTGCATTCACCTGCCCTTGCAGCTGACCAAGGATATGAATCACAACCACTGCCTCAGTTAACTGGGAATGGCAATACCCATTTCCCATGAAATAATTTGTGTTGAATTGATTCTATTTGGAAAACTGGAACTGGAAGCAGTGGCTAGCAGAACGTGCTTGTTTCGGCTGGACCCTGGAACTTAACCTATGTCAAGGATTGGTCAGTTGAACTACCGATTAAGGCTGCTACTGGTCTCCCTAACATGTACTTTCCACTTGGCTGAAATGAGTCCCATTATTTTAAAGCAGCATGCTATGAGCATGTTCTGCTAGCCTTGAATGCTAATTGCTTTGAATAGTAAATCTCAACTCTTGGCAAGGATTGTTTAATTTCAATGGTTTGCCTGTAAACTGGAGACTGGAGCATCACCACCTATTCTATTAACTCTTTAAAAAGGTTAGTCCCATTAAACGTTAAGTAAAAATTGCCAAGTTATGTTGCAGCAGTATAAAACTTGAATCCGGCCACGTTTGGAATACGGTGTAGTTCTTGTCACTACACTTATAGGAAGGCTGTGGAGGCTTTGGAGAGTGCAAAGGCAGTTTGCCAGAAAGTTGCCTAGATTGGAGCCCATTGGCTATAAGGAAAGTTTGGACAAACTTGGATTGTTTTTGTTAGAGTTTAGGAGGCTGAGGGGTGACCTGATAGAAGTATGTAAAAGGAGGCATGGATGGGGAGCAAGCAAAAATGTCAAATACTTGGGGTCATAGGTGCCTAGAGCATACTACCAGGAAAGGAGGTAATAGCAAAGTTGAAGCATTTAGACACATGAAGTTAGAGGGTTATGGACCAAGTACAGGTAATTGAGGTTAGATTGACATTATAATCAGTGCAGATATGGTGAGTTTGAAGGATTTATGTGCTGTACTTTTGTATTTTAATTGAAAAATGCATCCGTTTGTTGAGAGTTGGTGTTTTCAAAGAGTCGCATCAAATTAATTCTGTCACAAAGTAATTGCTTATTTGAAATACAGTGCTTGCTGATATTTTATCAATGTCCTCATTGTTAATCCCAACTGCTGTAGAAAACCCACATCACACTTGTGATAAGTTACAGGTGTTGCAGATGACTGTAACAAAATGGGATGCATATGCTTAACTGGAATCCAGCAGCTAAGCTGAAGTGAATTGTTGAAAAGAAACAAAATTCTGGAAATACTCAATGGTTCAGATTTGTCTGTAGAGAGAAACAGAGTTTAAGGTGAAAGTGAATTCGTGAAGTCTTCTGTTTTAGTAACAGACAAGTGGTGAAATGAGATATTTGAGTTATCAGCAGAGAAATGCCTCCTTTAAAGGGGAAACATTAGCAGATTGAATAATAACTTTTAAAGAGATAAGATAAATGTGTGAAAGAGGAAAAGAAGAATTTGAATTTCTAGTCAGAAGCAGGGCCTTTACCCTCTGATTAAGGAAAGCCCACATGTGCACAACCATTCGCACAATAGTTCACTTTTATCAGTTGGAGTAAGCAAGTGGTCTAAATGTGACTCCAGACACCCAACAATGTGGTTAACTCTGAACTGGCCTCTGCATAATTAGGGATGAGCAATAAATGCAGGCCTAGCCACCGACGCTCATACTGAGAGTTGTTTAAAATATTTGTTCCATGCTAAATATCTCCTTTGTACCTCACTGTTCCTGTTTAAGATGCTCCTTAACTTCTGCCTCTCTGACAAAACATTTGACCAAATGCTCTTAATAGTTTTTAATGGTTTGATGTCTAACTACACTTGATAGCACAGATGTAAATATAAGTTGTGACTAGAATGCACAGACTAAAATTTTGAACACAGCTTTTGAAGCAGATTTTTGAGTCCACTATTATATTTGAGAGGAAGGCTAAGAATTTGGACAGATAATGTATTTTAAATGCTACCAAATCATATGTAAGATTAGATGAAGACTTTGAAACTATCAAGTTTGTACATTACAGCTAATTAAGGATTCAAAGCTTAATTTTGTACAATTGATTGTGTAAATCAAATAACTAATGATTATGAATGTATGGTTGATATTCAGTTGATACAGTTATAGAGCAAAAGGAGATAATTTAGACTGTCAAACATGCCAACTTGCTAAAAGAGCTATCCACTTGTTCCCTTTCTATTCTTTCTTCCATGGATATTTGTCTAGTTTTAAACAGTGTTAAGGGTTCTGATTCCATCATGTTTCTAGTTGTGTTTAATTGCCGAACAATCTTTGAATTTAATGAAAGAATGGCAAATGAGTTATATACTGCCCAGATATACTTCAGTAGCTTTTTCTTTCATCTGCATTATAATACTTATTCCTACTTGTCTTGTAATGTAGGTACATGCCTCGGCTGTAGAAGTGGATGCTATAGATTGTAATTATTTTTTAATCGTTTTGTCCACGGTAAAGATCAGTTATTTTAGTTTTTTCCCTAGCCAAATGTTAGTTCTATCTAAATATGCCATGTAATTCATGTCTTTCTCCCTTACAGAGAGCAAGATGGTGGACCGTTTAGCAAACAGTGAGGCAAATGCTCGCCGCATTGGCATGGTTGAGAGTTGTTTTGGAGCAGCTGGCCAACCTCTAACTATTCCGGGTCGTGTACTTATAGGCGAGGGTGTTCTTACAAAGCTTTGTCGAAAGAAGCCGAAAGCAAGGCAATTTTTCCTATTCAATGACATTCTTGTTTATGGTAATATTGTCATCCAAAAGAAAAAGTACAACAAGCAGCATATAATTCCATTGGAGAACGTTACAATTGATTCCATTGAAGATGATGGTGAGTTGCGTAATGGCTGGCTTATTAAGACACCAACTAAATCTTTCGCTGTTTATGCTGCTACTGCCACTGAGAAATCTGAATGGATGAATCATATTAACAAGTGTGTTACTGATTTGTTGTCAAAAAGTGGGAAAGTACCCAGTAATGAGCATGCTGCTGTTTGGGTGCCTGATTCAGAGGCAAATATATGCATGCGTTGCCAGAAAGTCAAATTCACACCAGTCAGCCGTCGACATCATTGCCGAAAATGTGGATTTGTCGTTTGTGGGCCTTGTTCAGAAAAACGATTTCTTCTTCCCAGCCAATCCTCCAAACCAGTGCGTGTCTGCTCCTTCTGCTATGATCTGCTCTCTACTGGCCAGCTGACTGCAACTCTGCCAAATCGTTCTGAGTTTTACCGTGGCTCCCTCCAGTCCCCTAGAAATTTATCAGATGAAGATGATGATGAAGACAGCAGTGATTAAGAAGTGAAATGTCAGCTTTGGTATTTAAATAATTGGGGTAGAACTTCAAATGAACTGCTTTTGAGATGAATTAACTTTACATAAATGTCCTCCCATGACAATTAGCCATAAGTTATACCGACAAACCTTAATACGAAACTTGTGCCTAAATGTTGGATATACTCATGGTTCGTACTCTGTCTTTTGCTGAAACACATGCTGGTTGAAAAATATAATTCTTGACTGTTTGTAATCATAATTTTTAACTGATTTGCTTCCTGGCTGCACAAAAATAAATAAATCTTGCTGTGTTCCATTTACATTATTCTGTCTGTTCACCCAAATATTTTAAATTAGAAATTTCATTTATTACTGAAAGTACAGTAAATGTTCATGGCTGGATGCAGCAATTTTGATTTAAAAGTGGGGAAAGAATATTCAGATTGGGCCAGATGAAAGTTCAGTTGTACGTCACTGTCAAATGTCAATATTGGCCAGATTTAAAAAGAATTTTGAAGTTTTGTAATTAGGGCAGTGGCTTGTACAAAATCAAAACTAAATGTCTGACATAAATAATGCAGACAAGTTGAATTTAATCTTGCACATCTAGGTGGGACCTTAATGAAGGAAATGTTCTATGTTGCAAATTTGTAGATTTCCTTTCCAATCTCTTGTCATGTCCTAAATATCTTGTTTAATTTCAAAAATCAAATCACATTATATGAAGCTTTCCCTCAGATGGTAGGATAGTATGTTTCATAAATAAGTCTGAAGTCATTCTTTCAAATAGTATTGAGCTTACTAAAGATTATTTTGGGAAGCAGTTTTATTCCTGACTAAGTATCAGTTAATACATTGTAGAGAAATCTCTCTTATTCTGGAGTACTTTATGAATTGTGTTTCTTTAATGCAATTCAGATAGTCCAGGTTACATTTAAAAGGTAATTTCCCCTCTCCTTTACATAGCCTGTTCCAGCTTCGCTACCAAATTTTTAACTCTTTAGGAAAAGAGCTGGAACTTGATATTAATCTTTTATTTGCGCAGCACATTGAATACAAAAACAGTTTATGGAAAGCAAAGTGCTGCAGTTGCTGGAAATTTGAAATAAAGTGGACCATTGTGGAAATAATTAATTCAGGTAGCATCTGTAGAGTGAAGTAGTTATTGACTTCCATAGAATTAACAACAAAGTCTCAGTATATTAACTGACTGAAAAGCATGATTGGAGAATTTAATTTATTTGCTTTCTCACGTGGTCAAGTACAAACCATTTGTCAGTATGTATGGCCAATAAGACTGTTATTGCCCATTGGAAATCTGAATTGCATGATCACATTTGGAGTACTGTGATTTCCAGTGACTGGTATGGTAACAATTTTCTTATCAGTTTGGCTGAGGAGTTTCTATTCCAACTTTTGTAGTAAAGCAGAAGTAAGACTAAATACCATGTTACGTATTATTTTCTGTGGTGTAATTAAATTTGGTAAAACATTTTTTTTAAAATGCACAGATTATTTCAGTTACTGAAACACTTATTTAGTTGGGTTCTACTAGAAGGTCACTAAAACCTGGCATTCAGGTTTGTTTTAATATTCCAGAAGCAGTGAATAAATGTAATTAGCTGATTATCGTTAACAAATTCATGAATGCGAGCAAGTTGGCAGGGGAATCTGGAGGAGAGGAGGCAGCAAACTGGAAATGAGAATTCCTTCGACCATGTAGTGCCTTGACAAAAGTGTGTTACAAGGAAGCAAACCCTTTGTACACTGGTTAAATTTTAAAGTTTTATTGCTATCTCGATAAGTGTAATTTTTCTGGTAACAGGGGCATAGTCCTGTACAAAACCGTCCATCTTTGGCTTTCCCTTTTGTAAACCTGATTCGATCAGCGTATTTTAAAAAGCTAAATTAAATTTGAATAATACCCTAATAGCTGTATTGCCATCTATGGTGCAGGATGCAAGTTTGTGGTGAATGTGTATTGGAAAGGTTGTTGACCTTCGGCTTATGAATTTTTTTTTACTAACTTTGATATGAAGCAGCTATCTTCATGATGTAAAGCATTTGTAAAAGCAAACATAAGCAGAAGCAGTATTCCATTATTTCCTAAGTTCTAATTCTAGTGAATAAGCTTAGTCTTTTGTAGTGGTGTCCAGTGCCAGGAAACTGAAATTATCCACTCTTGTAGTGTGGTTCATTTTGTGGTAATATCAAAGGTGCAGCAACAAATCACATTAGATTTGTTCAGATCTTATCTTGTCCTTAAAGCCACAGCTTTAACCATACTCTGTTACTGTGTCTTACATCTGACCCACTGAGAAACCACTTTTGTTTATACAAAAGATCAGTAAAAATGGTTTGATGGATAGTATTGTGGGTTTCCATCTGCTGCACCAAATAGTATTTTAAACTGAGAAATGAGTATTAAGAGAAAAACAATCAGCTGTGACACTTGGCAAAATCCAAATTTTTATTGCAACATTTTTGGAGGAAGTTGAGCTCTGCTAAATTGGTGGTTCTTTTTTGATAAGAGTGACTTTAGATCCTTCTGTTCCTTTGTCTTGTGTTTTTGGTGGAGTATGTTTTATTCTTCTTGGTTGGTTAATTAGTAATGTGGAGTAGCGTGAAATATAATTATTTTAATACTTAACTGCACTGTTTAACCTCTTTTTATTTTAATCACTATATTTATTCAGCAATGACGTAACTTTTTTAAAGTAGCAGGAATTATACTTTTTGTCTCCAGTTTGATACCCATGCAAATACAAAAAAAGTTTTGATGAAAGTTGCTGAGTTCCATTTGGCTGATGCTCCTAATGGACTGTAATTGAGCTTGTAAATGTCTCAAACTGTGCTTGTATGCAGTGACCTTGTGAATGGTGTTAATCTATCTGAGAGGGTTTTTGTTTAGATTATTGATTCTGTGACCAGATCTGTTAAATCAAATTGAGATGACTCCTCACCCCCAACTTCAGTTGAATATTGCATTTAGTATATGCAACTTTTATTAAGGTCCTGTTCTGATTTATGGAGGTTTCTAGACTTCAAAGTTGTTAAGCAGTTACATTGAGGATTAAATTTTTGATGGAGCTGTTGTATTTTGAGTTCTTTGTATATGAAATATGACAGCATGAGGTCATTAAGCCAGCTGACCTTTTTGAAGTTTGTATTGATTTAGAAACCTAAGAAACAACTTTTCTCAATTCAAAATTTTCAGTTACTTATCAGCTGAATTAAATGGAATGTCAATAGAAAATCTATGCAATTTTCCATGCTCATTCTTGTGCATTCAGCTGTTGAAGTAGAGAGAAAGAAAGCAACTTGCACCCAAGAGAAATTAAGTTTAATTTTCTGTACACTAGATCTGTTTGAGTTGCCCAAGGAAGTCATTTTACTTCGTTATGCAAAATAATAAGATGACTACAGTTTGAAAATTTAATCTTTCCAAACTCTCCCTCAGGAAAGATCAGTGTACAAAGGGTACATAAATTTAAGAAAGATTTTCAAAAGGAGTTAGATTATTATCCTGTCCTTTGGCTTGCATCCTACAGGTATTCTGTAATATAAAGGAATGGCTTTTTTCAAAAAAATACTTTATCTACAGTTCTTTTGTTAAGATGTACCATTTTTCTATAAAATGTACTTTTTCAAAATTGGCACTTTATTTTGCTGACAAAGTATGTTGCTTCATAAGAATTTTCCAAAAAGTGTAAATGTGACATTATCTTTTGCATTCAGGCTTTTCCTTGCAAATGTAGAAGCTTGCACTATACTGCACTGAGTTTGATGGTGAAATGTCTGAATTAAACACGATTAAATGTATATTATCTGCAGTTAATGATTAAAATATTTGTGCAAGCTGTTCCTTTTGTATATGTTGGTGTAGAATTCCTTCAGTTCATCTTTAAGTCTGAGATGTAGATTTTTGTTTTGGTGTTGACTATTAATGTGTAAACTTTAATCTTTTTGAAAGGGCTTAGTACTTTGTAACGGATGTATTTTGTTAAATATTGCATTACTTAAAATACTTTTAGTGGATATCTGACACTAATACCAAGTTATGAAGTGATGATTTAGGGCAGATTATGTAATGAAATACAACTAAAATTGTCTTTAAAAATAAACTCTCTTAACTGTTTGTAATTGTTCAGATCTTGATGCACATTTTTTCTGGCATCTCAGTTTTTCAAAGTAAACAGTTGTGTTCCTATGACAATCGGTGATTTCTTTATCAGACCAATTCCTATTCAGCAAGGAAAGTGGTACCTACACTAAATGTCAAATTGCCAGTTCACATTTTGTGTAACATTTTTGGAAGGTGAGTGAAAAATTTCTTCAGTATGGTTTGTTTACAAAAAGCTTTATCCCATATTGTGCGGGGAAGAAACTATGTTTGTAATTATAAACTTGTCATTTGAAGCAAACTGATCACTCTACTGTCCATTGGACTGCAATTTTCAAAGTGCAGTGGTGCTGTAAAACATTTGAAACATTTGTCATTTTAATCCTCAAGAACACAACCATTAGGGGCGGCACGGTGGCACAGTGGTTAGCACTGCTGCCTCACAACATGAGAGACCCGGGTTCAATTCCCGCTTCGGGCTACTGTCTGTGTAGAGTTTGCACATTCTCCCCGTGTCGCGTGGGTCTCCTCCGGGTGCTCCGGTTTCCTCCCACAGTCACAAAGATGTGCAGGTTAGGTGAATTGGCCATGCTAAATTGCCCGTAGTGTTAGTTGAAGGGATAAGTGTCGGGGAATGGATCTGGGTGGGTTGATCTTCGGAGGGTTGGTGTGGACTTGTTGGGCTGAAGGAGCTATTTCCACACTGTAAGTAATCTAATCTAATCAAATCATTTGGGTTTCACCAGGGCATATCCTTAATCTAATTATTTTACTTTGTTTTAATCAGACTTCATATGTGCACGCTGTGTGAAAAACTAGAAATTGTTTCAAATGGTAAAATTTAGATATAGCTTTAAAACAATTCGAGTCCCTGTAATTCACACTTCGTGTTCAGGTTAATAGTTGTGAACTCAGGTGAATGAGAAGTGCTGGAAATACTCAACAGCCCAAGGAGTATTTGTGGATCAGGATGCAACATTTATTCTGATGCTTCTCTGTTGATAGAAGGCACTTCAGTAAAGGCCCCACAGACAAAAGTTACATATCAAGTTAACCTTGTCATTCGTAATGCTCTTCATTACTTAGTAGGTTGCACTACATTATGGTGGGGTTGGAAGAGTTAGTAAAATTTAACATGCTTTCATAGTGAAGACCTGAAGAATCATTGTTGCACCTTCTGTGGAGTATTACCAACAAGGTTTTGTTATGCTTCATGCTGCTAACATTTATATAGAGTCTTTAATTTGAAAAAAATCCCACTGCTTTTAAGAGGACACAGTAGCATTACATTGCTATGTTGTGTATGAATTATTCATACTTTGCTGATATTTTGAAGACTAATATGAAATTAAGTCGGCAAATTTAGTTATCATTAAATTTAGAGATCAGCATGTCAAATGCATGATTGGGTTGGAAATAAGCCACAGTCCTCAAGTGTGAATCAGGATATAAAATTTCTAGAATATAAATATTTTACAAATGTCAATAATAACTTAATATTTCATTTTTTTAAAAAAAGAAAAGTTTATTTTAATACAACTTAAACATGCTTTATGTAGTCCATTTGGAAACATTAAAAATGCAGCAGCTCCAAGTCTAAAATAAGACTTCAAAGACATTATAAAATTGGTATGTTTTAGTGCCTTCAAACATTCAATTTTCTGAGCTTTGAGTAATAATGTTTTTGCAATCCAACAGCAAGCATAAAAATCCTCAAGAAATCTGATTTGAATTGCCAAAGCTAACATGGTGAAAATGGATGGGTTGACTTTTATATTTGTGCGATTTTAGACCGACAAGTTGAATTGTTAAAAATATTTTGTATTCGATTTTCTTTGGCAAAAATGACACCTGACATAGCAGTAAAAAGACTCTAGCTTAAGCAGCTATAGATTGCTGCTGTTAGAAGTGGAACTTTGGAAATATTTTTGCTAGCTGGCAACCTGACTCTGTTGATAAAACTGGCTGCAGTTAGTTTGGTCTAGACAAAGTCCTAAAGCTCCTTTCCTAACAAGTAATGGTATATGTCCAACCAAGGACTGCAGTAGTCCAGGACGGCAACTCTGTGTTGCCTTGTCCAGGGCACTTGTGAATAGGCAGTAAATGCTGGCCTAGCCAGCGATGTCCACATCGCAGAAGTGAATACAAGAGAAAGTACTAGTGGAAATATGAGTCATAAATTTGATTCAGTATTTACTGGACATTGTTGGTTCTGTGGCTAGTCATTGCTTCTGCATGGAGGTTGGCTTTGCTTGTGAAGGAAGCAATCATTTCATGGCTAAGACGGGAAACAGATGGTGAATGTTCTTCAGCCTGAGATTAGTTTGTAGTTATTGGAATAAGCAACGGGTGTGCACAGCGATTGTGCTTTCTAGTTACAATATTGAAAAAATATCCATTTGACTGTTGGAGCTATTTCTGTCAGCTATGGTCCTTTTAAAATGTTAATGTCAGTGAAAGCGACTTTGGATTTAGGGTGTTCGAGTTTTTTTTAACTTTTTTGTCGGTATTGTCACTTTCAAATTATATGGAAAATAAACCATTCCTGCTACTTTTCTAATTGATTTTACTTTCAGCCTTTGTGATGAAAGGTGAAAAATTTGAGTGAATTATCTTGAGTTTCAAAGAACAAAGATAAGAAAAATGCCCTTCAACCCACCAAGACTGCAACGACACAATTCATTTCCAAACTAAAAACCTTTTACCTCTACGTGGTCCATAGCGCTCTATTCTGTGCCTATTCATATGTCTGTCAAGATGCCGTTTAAACATTGCTATTGTATTGGCTTACACCATCATCTCTCGCAATGCATTTCAGGCACTTAACATCTGCTGTGTTTAAAGAAAGATTTGCCCCTCAAATCTTTAAACTTTCCTTTTTTCACTTTAAGCCTATGATCCCCAGTAATTGACATTTCCTCCCTGGGATAAAGGCACTATTTATTCTATCCATGCCCCTCATAATTTTGGAAACCTTTATCAGGTCACCTCTCACTCTTTGTTCAATGGACACATTTGATATGTTTACAAATCTCTCCTCATAGATCATACTGTCCAAACCAGGCAACATCCTGGTAGACCATTTCTGTACCCTGTCCAAAGCCTGCACATTCTTCTGTTAGTGTGGTGACCAGAACTGTGTATAAGTTTTCAAATATGGCCTAATTAAAGTTGTATGTACTGCAATATGACTTGTCAATTTTTATACTCTATGCCTGGACCGATGAAGGTAAGCATGCCATATATCGCTTTGACCATCTTATCCACTTGTGTAGCTGCTTACACAACCACATTTCCCTAAACGCCGAGATCCCTCTGCATGTTGATGCTGCTAAAGTTTCTGCCATTTCCTGTGTACTTGCCTCTTGCATTAGATCTTCCAAAATGCATCAACACAATTGTCCAGATTAAACTCCATCTGTGATTTTTCCACAAAAGCATCCAGCCTATCTGTATTCTGCTGTACCCTCAGGTAATCCTCACTCTCTGCAGCTCCCCAATCTTTGTGTTATCCGCAAACTTACTAATCATGTCACCAACATTCTCCTCCAAATTAGTGTAACAAACCACAGCGCTATATTTTGATATTAAATTAGTGGAATAAGGTGTTGGTTTATTTTTGTGAAGTTATTTTCAAATTCATTAGGTTAGCCTTTCTGCTGAAGTACCCAACTTAAAACAAATGTGTTAGACAGCATATGTAATTGAGGGGACCGCTGGAGTATTAATAGAAGCTGTTTGTATTGTTGGGGGTAGGAGAGAAAATATTAAGCCATTAGCTGAATCAAAGTTTGGATGAACAGGTTTTATTTTTTGATTTGGTTCAGTAGTCTTTTTGTTTAGTTTTAAGGAAATCCAACTGAGTCAGAAATGAATACATTTTCTCTTAGAAAATGGAGATTGTTCAGAGCAATCTGAAGGGTGAACTCCAGACTAGGGGTGTTTGGTTTGAATTCTGTAGATTGTTAAAAATTGTGACTGCATTCAAGGGAAAAGAACTCACAGCTCACGATAGACGAAGTGGGTAAGTCAACTGTACAGATTGGACAAGGAAAGAAAATTTCCCTGAATTGTCATTAACTGTAGTCATAGTATTGGGAAGTAAGTTGGTATTTTGTTTTACTATATGTTTTGAAATCTTTCAAACTTGTATTTAGGTTAGTTTAGACTTGGTTTTACATAATAAACTTGTTTTATTGTTGAAATGGAATCTGCAGCATTGTATGCTTAGAGTCACAAATGTACAGCACAGAAACAGACCCTTTGGTTCAACTTGTCCATGCCAACCAGATATCCTAAATTAATCTGGAAAAGTGTGGACTGCTTAAAGATAGTCAACATTGCTTTGTGTGTGGGAAATCATGTCTCACTAACTTAAGTTTTTGGAAGAAGTAATGGAGAGTGGGGTGGGGGAGTCCAGAACTAGAGGGCATAGGTTTAGGGTGAGAGGAGAAAGATTAAAAAAAGGGGCAACCTTTTCAGAGGGTGGGTGTGTATGGAATAAATGCCAGAGGAAGTGGTGGAGGCTGGTACTATTACAGCATTTAAAAGGCATTTGGGTGGGTATACGAATAGGCAGGGTTTAGAGGGATATGGGCCAAGAGCTGGCAAATGGAACTAGATTAGGTTAGGATATCTGATCGGCATGGACGATTTGGACTGGAAGGGTCTGTTTCCATGCTGTACATCTCTATGACTAATCTAGTCCCATTTACCAGCAATAGTCCGTCTAAACTATTCCTATATTTAGTAAAAGATTGCCACATTAATTTGAAAGAAAACCAAGTCTGACCTATCAAACCAGATTTCAATTTGGGTCTGACTTGTCCAGTAATAACACCTTGTATGAGTGATCTTAGTTCCATTGGGATAGCTTTTCCCATATCATTCATCCTTTTGGCCTTAGCAAGCAAATTTAGGACAAGCTTGGGACATTCTGAATTGGATTGAGACTATACGATCACTAAAAGCATTAAAGCTATATGGAAGAAAATATTTTTGTCAGATGGAGTTTTGTTTTATTAATATTCTTTGTGTTGTTAGGCTGCAGGATAAGTTTAATATTAGAACACTACTACTTTCCATATTGAAAATGTTTAAACAAACTTGTTTTGCTATTATGTTTTTGTGGGGAAATTGAAAATGCTTCAGTCAGTTGATCTGATGGAACAATTGCATGAGCATGAAGTAATTATACAATGGGACCATTGTTTACTTGCCTGTTAAGTTTGTTAATCAGTTGGAACGCCTAGTTAAAGTGAATTTATGACGAGTTATGTTAAACTGCATACAGAGTTAGGTTTCACAGTGCTGTCAACCATATGTTGGGGGAGTCTTGGCCTAGCGATAATGTCATTGGATGGAGCCCTAAGCTAATGATCTGGAGAAATATTTGAATGCCACCATGGTAGATGAATTTGAATGCAATAGAATCTAGAATTTAAAATAGCTAGCCTAATGATGACTTTGTAACCATTTTTTATTGTTAAAAATCCTATCTGATTCTCTAATGCTCTTTACAGAAGGAAATCTGCTATCCTTCTGTTTTTTTTATATATTCTTTCATGGAAAGTGCAACGACTATCTTTATTACCCATCACTACAGGCCTTGAACTAAATTGGTTGTTTTGAGGGCAGCTGAGAATCCCGTATTTCATTGCTGTAGATCTGGAGTTTCATACAGGCCAGCTTAACCAAAGGACATTGCTGAGAAAAGATGTTGGCTCAATATCTGAACGTGGAATTGGTTTGGCTGAAATGAAATAAGGTAGGGGATGGCATTCAACAGGAAATTACAGATACACTTAACAAGTGATGCAATGATCATGGGTGGCTTTACAGATTACACACAAACTGAACAAAACTATGTAATAATATGGTGACAGATGAATTCCTGGAGTGTTTACAAGATGCCTTTTTAAATGAGTATATTGAGAAACCAACTAGGGAAATGGCTATCCTAGATTTGGTATTGTGCAATGGAAGGAATTCATCTTGTGTGTTCTTTCAGGAAAGAGTTATCATAACTTCATTGAGATAGAAAATGAAGTAATCCAGTCTGATGCTAGGGTCCTCAATACAAGCAAAGGAAACTATGAAAGTTTGAGGTATGAATTGGCTGTGATAAATTAGGTAACTTTATAAGACATAAGAGCGGAAATTAGGCCATTCAGCCCATTGAGTCTGCTGTGCCATTCAATTATGGCTCCTAGGTTTTCAACCCCATTTTCCTACATTCTCCCCGTAATCTTTGATCTCCTTGGCAATCAAGAACTTATTTATCTTAAATGTACCGAATAACTTGGCATCCATAGCCTTCTGTGGCAATCAATTCCTCAGATTCACCACTCTGGCTGAAGAAGTTGCTCCTTACCTTGTTCTAAAGGGTCTTCCCCTTACTATTCTAAAGTTCATTGAGTAAAGTCCCAGAGTCCTCAAATGTTCGTTAATCGATGGTGGATAGGAAATGGCAAATATTTAAGGAATGAATGCATACATGACAATAGTTGTATATTCCATTCTAGTTCCAACAATAGAAAATGTGACCAACCCTGGTTAACAAAGGAAATTAAGAATAGTTTTAGATCCAAAAAAAATTGCAAGGAAAAAGTTACAAGCCTCAGGATTGGGGAGTTGATGATGCTCTCCACCACATCTCTTCCACTTCCCGCACCTCCGCCCTTGAACCCCGCCCCTCCAATCGCCACCAGGACAGAACCCCACTGGTCCTCACCTTCCACCCCACTAACCTCCGGATACATCGTATCATCCTCTGTTATTTCAGCCACCTCCAAACAGACCCCACCATCAGGGATATATTCCCTCCCCACCCCTATCAGCGTTCCGGAGAGACCACTCCCTCGTCTCCTCTACATTGGGGAGACAGGCCGCCTACTTGCGGAACGTTTCAGAGAACACCTCTGGAACACCCGCACCAACCAACCCAACCGTCCCGTGACTGAACACTTTAACTCCCTCTCCCACTCTGCCAAGAACATGCAGGTCCTTGGCTGCCTCCATTGCCAGACCCTGACCACACAATGCCTGGAGGAAGAGCGCCTCATCTTCCGCCTAGGAACCCTCCAACCAAACGGGATGAATGTAGATTTCTCCAGCTTCCTCATTTCCCCCCCACCTTTTTCTCAGTCTCAACCCTCTGATTCAGCCCTCTTGACCTCCAATCATCTGCCCGACCTCTCCGCCCCCACCCCTTCTCTGGTCTATCACCCTCACCCTCGCCTCCTTCCATGTAACGAATTCCCAGCGCCCCTCCCCCCCCACCTTTTTATCTCAGCCCGCCTGGCACACCAGCCTTATTCTTGAAGAAGGGCTTATGCCCGAAACATTGATTCTCCTCCTCGGATGCTGCCTGGCCTTCTGTGTTTTTGCAGCATCACATTTTTCAACTCTGGTCTCCAGCATCTGCGGTCCTCACCTTCTCCCGGCAGTTTAAAATTAAACAGAAGAGGACCGAAGAGGTTGATTAAAAAGGGAGAAATAAAAGAATAACCTTGCAAGGTATAGAAAATGGAGTGTAAAAGCTTCCAGAAGAATGTAAAAAGAAAAAAAGTGAAGACAAATGTAAATTCTTTATAATCTGAAATAGGAGAGGTGTTAATGGAGAGCAAAGATATTTTAAAGGAAGCAAACTGCTACTTTATTCCACAAAAAGGTAGAGGATCTTACCTGGTGTGGCAGCATCTGTGGAGAGAGGAGAGTGGTAAGTTAAGATTTCAAGCTTGATGCAGCTGTTCAGAACTTGAGCAGCGTCCCATCAGACTCAACGTTAACTCCTGTTTCTCACCCCACTATCAGACCTGCTGAGCTTTTTGAGTGCATGTGTTTTCAGGTTTTCAGTATCTATAATTTTGCTTTTTAATTTAGTGCTGTCTCCAGAGAAGAAGACACAAAGAACTTCTTTAGAAATGCTAGTGAAAGATGAGCCTATTGGGGAGCAGAAATTGAAAGGATTAGTGTTCATTTAAAAAAAAATGAGCTGGAGAAATTAATGGGACTGAAAACTGAAATCCATGGGGTATGAAGACCTACATTCTAAAGGAGACAGCCAGGAGATGACCTTGCAAAATTCCGGAAACTCTGGAACAATCCTAGCAGATTTAAGGGTTAGCAAATGTAACCCCACTACCAGAAAAAGGAGCGAGCAAATGGGGGAATTGCAGACTGGGTAGTTCAATATTACCAGTAGGTTATACTAGAGCCTATTACAAAGGATAACAGGGCATTTTGTAAAATCGGTTGATATTTTCTAAATCCACACAACCAACATGGAAATTATGTAATGAACAAAATTGAACAAAGTGAAGCTTTTTGATAATTTGTAGAACAGACTAGGGAGAACAGGTGAATGGTAGTGTATTTGGATTTTCAGAAAGCTTTTGATAAGGTCTCACAAGATATTAGTATACAGTCTTAAAGCACCTGGGATTGTGGCTAATGTACTGGCATGGAATGAGAATTGATTAGCAGATAGGAAACAGTAGGAACAAATGGGTCTTTTATAGAGTGGAAGGTAGTGACTAGCAGGGTACCCCAGACATCAACTTCAGCCTGTCTTTCACGATATAGAGTGGGTTTATTATCATTAAATTAGCTTCAGGTTTTAGATTTTTATTTGAGTTTAAATTCCATCAATCTTTGGTCTGTCCTACATGTGACTCCAGGTTGGTTGTCTCTTAACTACCTTCTGAAGTGACCTATCAAATCATTTAGTTAACTGCTACAGAGTTGAAACAAAGGAATTAAACTGGATTGTAAAATTTGTTGAATATGATTATATCCCAGACACTATCATCTCGCAGAACAGATCCAGCAGAGGTTGAAGAACAGTACTCTACAGTCAGGAAGGAATTCCCCTATGACTCTTCAACATTGACTGTTGATCTCATGAGGATAGGGTCAAGTTGAGGCAAAGAACTGACTTGATTATCAGCACCTGCCCATTTTCAGTTAACGAGTCCATATCCCTCTGTTGAACAACAGTTGACAAAAGCACTCGAGGTCGCAGGGGCTTATACAGCACTCTGGGTGAGGTATTTTATTATTCATCACCACGAGTGGCTCAGTAAAATACTATTGATCAACCTAGCCACGTCTCTTGTGAAACGGAGATACAGCACAGACCTACAACCAAAGTGGAGACAGCATGCAGTAAACGGTGCCAGGGTAATTCCTAACCAACAGATTGGGTCGAAGATCTGCAGCGTGTGCACAATTGAACAACTAATGCCAGGTAGAGGAACCAAGGAAGTCATTGTGATTTACGTGAAACAGCTCTTCAGTAAGTGCAGCTTGAACAGCTCTGAATATGAACTGGAGGCCAATCTACAGATTCTGCAAGATGACTGAGGGGGAGATGTATCTATATGTATTCTTGTACCCCTTTGGATGGAGTCTTCTGAATTGATCAGTGGTCAAACAAGAACCTGCATAGAAATTGGAAAGATTAAATTGGCCTGGGTGAGCAGCTTATCAAATGCTTTCAAGAGAGTTCTTTAGACTGGCACATTTGGAACTGATGAAAGAGCAGACTATATTAGATTTGATGTTGTGTGATATGACAGAATTAATTGCCTAACTCAGAGTTAAGACATCCCGAGGTAGCAATGACATGATTGATTTTTAGCATCCATTTTGGAAAGGAGAACATGAATAAGGACAACTTATGAGCATGAAGGTGAGCTAGCTGATGTGAACTGGTGTGCTAGTCCAGGTGAATGATCAATAATGACACAGTGGCACACAGTTTAAGGGCATATTTTAGAATGTTCAGTAAGAACATTCCCACTTTAAATTCTAAAGCGAGAACCCACAATCCATGGTAAATTAAAGCTAGAGAAAGCGAACTTAAGGAAAAAGTGTAACTCAAGGAGGGTGTGACATTGAAATATAGAATCAAAAAATGGGGAGAGGTGAACTATATTCTAATGTTACCTTGAAGACATGATTTGGCTTCAACTGTAGATCATTCCATAGACTCGCCACTCTTTGGTGAAGAAATGTCTCATTTTGGTCCTAAATAATTTACTTTGGACTGACCTCTGTTTCTGGACTTGCTGGTCAACAGGAAAATTCTTCCTCCATTTTCCCTGTTCCTACTGGAAGTTTTTGGGAATTCCCTTTTTCTAAACTAACTGATGGAGTCTCCTCATATGTCAATCCTGCTATCCCATGAATCAGTCTGGTAAACCTTTGCTGTACTCCAACTATAACTAGAACATCCTTCCTCTGATAAGGAGACCAAAACTGCTCATAATATTTTGGGTGCTCTAACCAAGGCCCTGTCAATTGCAGCAAGGCAACCCTGTATTCAAATCCTCACTGTGAAGAGTATAATATCATTGCCTCTATCACCTGCAAGCTTGGTTTCAGTGACTAGTGCTTGATCGTACCTAAGTCTCTCTGCACCATTCAGATAATTTACCTTCCTGCTTTTGTTATCAAAGTGATAACTTCACATCTATCATTTTAATGACTGTAAGTCAGCAAGGGGTAGCAAGTCAGGCGATTGGTAACAATATTAAAAAATGGCAAAGAATAACTAAATGGTTAAACAGGAGAAAGAAATTAAAGTATAAGGACAAGCTCATTAAAATGTAAAAATGGATAGCCAGAGTTTCTACAGGTATTTAAAAAGTAATCCAATAAAGTGAGTGATGGTCCTTTGAAAATAAGAATGGAGTTAATAGATAATAAGAAAATGGGAGATGAAATAAACATCTATTTTGATTTTGAATTCACTAGAGGGTACAAAAGTTCCAATAATAGTTGTGAATTAGAAGGTGAAAGTCAGAAAATTACCAAAATCATATCGAGGAAGATATTACCAAACAAACTTTAGGAGCTGCCGGCTGAAAATTCTGATTCCAGATGACTTTATCCTAATATTTCACTAGAGGTTTTTAATGAGGTCATTAAATGCGTTGAGGTTAATCTTCCAAAATTCTCTATATTCTGGAAAGTTTTCATTGAACAGAGAGAGTACATCTAACTCCTCAATTCAAGAAAGGAGGGAGGTAGAAAATAGGAATCTGTAGGCCAGTTAGCTTGATGTCTGTCCTTGGGATGATTTTAGAATTAACTAATAAAGAAATTATATCTGTGCACTTGAACAAAGATATCGAGGTAATCAGTAGTTTCGTGGCAGATAAGTCTTTTCTGCACCCTCAGCAGTGTTATTGTTATAATATGCTGACCAGAACTACGCTGAGTTAGAGTGCTTAAGCTATATTGCAAGTTCAACATAGCTTCTTGACTGTTGAATTTGATCCCTCCAGAACCCCACTAATGGATTTGCTTTCTGTGAATGGCCTTACTGACCTGCCTCACAACTTTGTGTTGTGTGTTAATTATAGTATTCTTTTACTACTGTATCCCATTTAAATTTATTATTTTAAATAATTGTCTGGCCAGTAGAGCTATAGTTGCAAAAAGGAGGCAGGAGCTATGATTTGAACTATGATGCCAAGAGACAAACTTGAAGAAAGGGTCACCAAATTCTACATCATGATTGGTTGAGTTATTGTTGGTTCTCAGACTAACCTCTGTTCAGGGTGTTGCCGTGGGAAGGCAGCACAGATTAGCAGTGGCCATGACCCCCTTTCTTCCATGATAAAGGTGCAATGCAAGTTCAAATTGTACGAAGAAGAGCAAGGACCGTGAGCACAGGGCCACCTTGATCACAAAGTCAGTTCCGAGTCTCTTATTATCCTGACTTGCGGCTAAATTGCTGTTCCTTTGTAATTGGGTCAAAATTCTGGAATGGCCTTCCTAACAGCACTAAAATTATTTTCACTGTATGAACCACAGCACTTCAGAAAGTTACCTTGCTTGAGGCTAACTGAGTTATAAATATTAGTCTTGCTAGAGAGATGCCAATCCCGTGAATGAATTGGAAAGGGATGGTTGTAATGGTACAGTACAATGTCTATTTTTAAAAACAGAATTGGATCAGGCAGTGATAGACTAAAATTCAAATCTGGTTCCAAGTTATTAACTGTTTTATTTTCATCCAGTTTTGAATATAAAAATAAGTTAATGCCTTCACTTCTATGTATTCCAGTCATTCTTCATCTAATTGTGTGTGTGTTTGGGCATATACACTCAAAGCTCCACCAAAATAGCATAATAGCTAACCTCTGCAAGTGTGGGCTGAGATGTTTAGTCATATTTTCCTTCCCTTTTTTGGTAGGAACCAAGTACGTGGTTCTTCCTTGGCATCTTTAACCACCACTTAGTTGAAATTGAGAATTTGAACAAGTCATGACTCATAGGGATTAGGCCTGTATCCTATTATTTTGTGTATAGCATGTTGTAGCTATGATCTACACCATCGTCTTTGCCGCCAAGCTCTGCATTTCTGAAGTACGTCAAAGTGAGTATAGTTGACTGAATAATCAAGATATAATTGTTTTTATTAATAAGTAAATTTTTGGCTGGTCTGTGAATAAAGCAAAGGCATGGTACACTCAATGGGCTGCATTTAAAATTCAGTTTGTGCCAAAGGAAAAAGTTGTATCTTTTTAAATTGTACTAATTACTGTAGAGTCCAATTTCAGAAGAACTTTTTTAAACTTTGTTTTTAATTTGTCAAAACCAGATAATGAATTTGATTGGTATACACTGTTAAGTTGATGCTTGTAAGCTTTCGATAATTAAATGAGTTTTTGTGGATAATTGGATGCTATATCATATTGAAACAAAGGACTGTGCTTTTGTAAATGGTGCCTGGTTTTCTGCATAGAAAAATAAATTGGATTCTGTAAAAGTTTTCAATCAATGTGAAATATTAGCAATACCAAAATTTTCAACTTGCCACAAAGGAAATGGTAGAAAGTAAATCAAAGCTGAATGCTCTACTAATAACATTTTAAGTACAGAAGGCTGGGATCAGAGGAACCTAGCCTTGAAGAAATATATGGTTGGACTCACTTGCAAAGGCAATGTAGAATTGAGACGTTGAGAAAATGCCACAACATTGGTATGTTAGATGATGGACAGTGAATGCAGGTGTGGGAAAATATTGGTTATGGCAAGTAGACCTGTTGAGTATTAGACCCAAAGAATTTTGGGCAAGCTAAATTGTATATAAGCTGACTGTGTCAAGAGGAGGCAATGGATGAAATGTTTGCAAGCAAACAATTCAGTTCAGAAATGGGGTTCAGTAAAGTCAGTAAGAAGTGCAGTATTTCAATGGTTTTAAAAAAAAATCCCAATATGTCAATAGAGAAGTTGCCGAGAGAGGGGCATCAAGGTAAATGTCGAGAATGTGGAGCTGGAAAAGCACAGCAGAAGCAGGAGAATCAATGTTTTGGCAAAGTCCTGATGAAGGGTTTTTGCCCGAAATGCGACACTCCTGCTCCTCGGATGCTGCCTGACCTGTGCTGTTCCAGTGCCACACCTTTCACTCTGATACTCCAGCATTTGCAGTCCTCACTTCTTCCTAGTTACGTAGCATTGTTAATGTCCTCACATTTTGCAGACATTGAAGTTTAGTCATTGTTGCACATATTTTGAAATGTGGCTGCATATTTATACACAGCAAGATACCACAAACAGTGGAAATATTATATTGTATGCCTTTTTTGGTTACTTGATTGATCAATATTGATCAGGTGATCTCTAGCTTTTCCACATCTATCTGAGAGGGTAACAAATATCAATTTACTATCTCAACTGAAACACAACAGCACTTTCTCACTAATGTACTATTGGTGGCAAATAGGGAGAATGAGAAGGAAGCAGAGTTAGTGATGTGAACTGAAGATCATAGAATCAGTGTAAGGAAGAGGCCCTTTGGCCCATTGAATCTGCACTGTCAAAAACGACTAAATTTACACTAGTCTCACTTTCCAGTACTTGAGTCACGGCTGTGAATGTTATGACATTTTAAGTGCTAATCCACATGCTTTTAAAAGGTTTTGAGATTTCTCATCTCAGCTACTCTGCCAGGCAGTACATTGCAGATCGCCACTACCCTTTCTTGTGTTGCAGTTTGAAGCTGAATGGCTTTCTAGGCTGCTTCAGGGTCAAACGTGCTGTGGGTTTGGAGTTTAGACCAGGTATATGGGGGGCAGTTATTGCTGCTAATGACAATTTACATGGTTAGACTTTAATTCCAGATTTTATTGCATTCCAATTTTATCAGTTATCATGGAGGTTGAGTACATTTCCAGAACATTAGATTACTAGTCCAGTGATATTACTGCCATGGCCACAGTGACTCCCCTGAGAATAGAATTTGGGCCATATCTCTGTTATGTTTGTGTGTAATATTGTCTAATTGATTCTAGTTTTCTAAGCGCAGAAGACAGCTTGTCGCTTTGGTCCAACAAGGAATCAATGCATTATTGACATCCAGAGAACAAGTTGCAGTGTTCGTTCACTAGACCATATTAACATCTTCTAAAAACATGTCTATCTTGAATATTTCTGATTTTTAGTATGTGCTTATTAAGAAACACCTTTTAAGGGCAAAAAGAAATCTCCTTGAGGTTAGGAAAAACTAATAGGTCAACCAAGTAACCAAACAGGCAGATAATCTGACTAATATTTCACTGTTTATAAGCTGATTTGGGAAAACCATTATCTCCACAACAGGTCATGCAAACCAAGTAAAATATTTTGAATGAACTGTTAAAGAAGTATAAATGTATTGAAAATAACTCGGTTTGTAAGTGAGCACTGCGTTCTGCACATTTGAATTGTATAACATTGACACTTGATGGTATAGGAACCATGCAACAGCCTCCTGAATTAGAGGAAGTAAGGCCTGTAATTCTGAAACTTTTAACTTGATTTACTACTTTATACCGAGGAGAACTGTAATGTTGAACTTTCAATTTGTTTCTTTATTTTTCTACATTGTACTTATGTTTTCGTACTTATTTCTTTATTTTTCTATATAAAAATAAGTACAAAATCATATTGGTGGCATTGTAAGCTCTTCATTGTAATCCTGTATCCCTGTACTTGAGTACCTGACAATAAAACCTAACTCTAATAAAGTATTTGTAAAGCCACAGCAAGACTACTTCCTTTCTGTGTGGTTTTTTTTGCATTCCTGTCTTGATGAGTGCTAGATTAAAGGAGACATGAGATTGAAGTTTTTAGCAATGCTTAAGTTCTGTACTACTCAACAATTAAATTGGTAAACCTTTTGTTGTACTAACTCCATTTCAATTGTATCTTGCCTTAACTGAGGAAACCAAAAGTGTGCACGGTAATATGGGTGTGATTTCATATTATTAGACAATGCATTTCAAATTTCTCAACCAAAGTCAGAATAGTGGGCCTATCATTTGATATTTTTTTCTGTCTCCCTACTTTCATGAATTGAGATGTTACATTGCATTCCTTCCAGTCTGCTTGAATCTCAGGAGCACTGGGGAGAGTCAGAGCTCGTCAGTTCATGCAATGTAGGAGGGGAGTGACGTTCCAGGCCCAGAGCTTGAAACATCACTTAGCAACTAAAAGTAGCATCTGGGCAGGGGCATGATCTGCTGGGCCTTTTGCAAAATGTGTAGCCTGTTGCTGAGTCTTTACTACTTTTATCAAGTACCAGGCAGGGGTTGGGGTTGGAGTTGGAGGCAACAACATTACATGTTAGTTGAAGTCTCTGCAGTGAGGAGAAAATGAGGTCTGCAGATGCTGGAGATCAGAAATGGAAATGTGTTGCTGGAGAAGCGCAGCAGGTCAAGCAGCATCTAGGGAACAGGAGAATCGACGTTTCGGGCATTAGCCCTTCTTCAGGAAGGGCTAATGCCCGAAACGTCGATTTTCCTGTTCCCTAGATGCTGCCTGACCTGCTGCGCTTCTCCAGCAACACATTTCCGTCTCTGCAGTGAGGCCTGATCTCCAATTGTCTTGGATATCCAACAATTGGATTAATTTGCTCACGAGGAAAGTTTAGTCGTTTGCACATATTGACCATCCAACATTGGAAGAATCCAACCTCTTAGATGATGTTTGTGATCTAGAATATTAGGAACTACATGGACAGCCCCAACAGTGGTGGAGCTGAATATCACTCTGCTGTCACAACTTAGGACCTCCAACATGAGCAATGCTGCCCCAAGTGAAACGTGGTGGCCAGGAACAGGTCAGCACAAAGAACAAGGTAATGGACACACCATCTTCTGAAAATATAATACAGAAGAAGAACACCAACTCTATGGGGTTGGCTTTGTCACAAGAATGAACTTGTTGACTATCTCCGTAAGCCTCGTTGTGAGATAAAGAAACACCTCATGACCATTTAGTTCACACTTACCTATAAGCAGTACACCATAGTCATCAATGCATATGTCCCAATCCCAGAAACAATAGATAAGGCTGAAGAAGAACCCTTCTGCAGTCCTGAAGAGTCATTGTCCAGTGTCCTAAAGGGAGACAATTTGATTCTCCATGGTGATGGGAATGCCAGAGTTGGGAAGGACACCAGCATCAGAAAAATGCTACTGGCAAAGAAGGCTTAGGGAAGGCAAACACCAACGGACACCTCTAGGCAAAACTGCTAAGGGGAGAGTTCGGTCATTTTAAAAAAAAAACATTTTATTAGAAGTAAAACTGCGTGGCAACATGTGCTAGACCAGGGGTGGGGAACCTGTGGCCTTCTAGGCCATTGTGTGTGGCCTTTTGAATGAATTCAAAGTTTGCAGAACAATTCTTTTATTTTTTATTTTTTCATCCTTTATTATTTTTATTTTAATCTTACATTGAAAATTTAAAATACCAGAGAGTAAAAGAAAATTCAATGAAATAATCCTCACAGACTGACCTCTACAATTTAAAAAAAGTGTGAATTTTGAAGAATATATAATTGAAGTTTCTTGGATGTGGCCTTATTAGATTGCAACTAACATAATGTGGCCTTCCAACATGAAACGGTTCCCCACCTCTGTGCTGAACTGTCATTGTCTGAGCCAGGACTGCAAGATATGGAGCTGCAGGAAATTTGTTATTGCTGGTATCAAGATCACTGTGAAGAAATAACTACTTAGCCAAGGCCTCTCAGGCATCCTGGTGATCTCAACAGCATCAACCACAAAGTCCACAGCACCTGTCCAGCCCTCCATTCCATTGCAAACAGCACTGTATAACAAGAAAATGTCGCAGCTACTAAGTCACAGGTGCAACGCATTCCTGAACACTAAACACTACCAAAGCCTAAGGGAAAGAAAGCAGGTCAACAGATAAATGGGTTGAAATCCAAGGGGAACAAAAAACATCTAAAGAACAAATGCTGAGTAGAAAAAGTGCAGGAACCCTTGCACACAGCCGTGACTTTTGCATTCTTCAGTGCTGTCATCTCTGGCCCAAGTATTCAAGAACTTACCCCATTCAGTGCTGGGAACAGCTTGTCAGGGAAAGAGAAGTTGTTAGTGCTCATTGGAAGGAGGACTTCGAGGATTTCCATGACTGAAACTCAGTCCTCATTCTAGGCGCCTTGGCCTCGTGCCACAACATGTTCCCCATCATCATCTCTGGTGCGACTGTATATTAATGAAGGAACTGAATTTCAAAGGTTATACATGGGTTGCCAATCAAGCGGGCTGTTTTATCCTGGGTGGTATCAACTATCTTAAGTGTTAGAGCTACACCCATCAACGTAAGTGAGGAGTATTCCATTGCGTTCCTGACTTGTGCCTTGAGGATGCGTCCATTACTTTTGGTCCTGAGCAGTGCTCAGCTTACATCGGATTTCTCTGGAAGAGGAAGGACAATGAGTGAAGCTAGTTATCTCTCGCTGCTTCCTTGCAGTAAATCCAAGAGCGGTTTTATCCACTTATCAGGATATTGCTGTCAGGCCAACAAGACATTTTGCCTAGCACACAAATGAGTAGTGTGATGAGTTCCACTGTTGGTGTGATGCTAGGCATGTGGCCATTCATCCCAATGACTGATGGACTGTGTCAAACAATATTGACCATTCACAACTAGCAGTACTTAATCAGCTAGTCCTTGTAAGCCTCAAACGTGTATCTACTGATAACTAGACATAGTTCTGCTTTTGGAAATCAATTATTAAGTTGTCCGGATTGTATTGAATTACATTTTAAGATCATTAACTGGGTTCACAGTGAAATGCATTTATTTGTGCTATTACCTACATATGTTAATACACAGGGCCCTTTTTTAAGTTGACAAAAGGTATACATCGGTTGTAGGAGAAAGTGAGGTCTGCAGATGCTGGAGATCAAAGTTGAAACTTTATTGCTGGAACAGCACAGCAGGTCAGGCAGCATCCAGGGAACAGGAGATTCGACGTTTCGGGCACAGGCCCTCCTTCAGGAATGACTGAAGAAGGGCCTGTGCCCGAAACGTCGAATCTCCTGTTCCCTGGATGCTGCCTGACCTGCTGTGCTGTTCCAGCAATAAAGTTTCATACATCGGTTGTACCTTTTTTATGAATAAAGGGCTCCTGGAGACTGCCAATCTCTGCTGCATTCCCATAGCAATACCCTGACTAATCAGAATGACATGCTTGCTATGGGAAGATTGACAGTTAACTGCTTTTGCCTCAGCTCAACCAATTAGCACCCTCTTCTTGTTCTATGTAAAATGGTGTCCTTTTTGTTTAAGTCAATTTCTAGTGTCAAAGTGCAAGATGGAAAGCTTCAATATCTAGTCTCCTTTTAACAATGTTAAAGTTGTGCTCAGCCATAAAATAGATGATAGCTGATACTTAATATCACCTCACTCAGTTTCTTAGCTATTTTCTGAATGTCTAATTATAAAGCGCATAAACGCGTTTTGTGTGATTACCTCCAAGTAAATGAAAGTTAACTTCTCATGTTTGTTACTACACCCCACCTTCAAAACTCTGCTGAGAAATAATCTCTTCAAACATATATTTTTGGACACCAACCCAAACTCTTCCAGTTTGGTGTGCAATCAGCTCATCTGTGAGTTATCTTGGAACCTTTTGCTACATTGTACTTGTCTTTAGTTACTTCCACATGATGAGCTGAGTAGGCAGTAAACAGCCTGGTAACACCTCCACTAGTTTCCTTCCTGTCTGAAGATCTTCAATCTGCACAGCAATATCTCCAAACCCAATCAGGATCGTAAATTGACTTGTAAAGAAATTGGCTTGAGGGTTTGGAAATTTCGCTATTTCATGGCATTATACATTTATACAATGTTTCAGCAAAAATAGGAAAGGATCATAAAATCATCCCTTAAACTCACACATAAGTTTGTTGCAGTATTCCCTGGACAGCACTATTGTGTTACATAGATACTGATACATTACCGGTGGAATGAAAACACTTCCTCTGCCTAATCTATTTTCAAGTAAACACAAAATATTATCAGATTGACAACATACTAAAATAACACTGGTAACTGATTATTATCACAATACAGATATGGTTTAGTATTTTGAAGGTCAGCAATGATTCTGATAGTAAATCTCTGAATACCCTGGCAGTAGTTTCAATGCAAGGCTACATGGAGATTTTGTTAGGCTATTTTACATGAGATCAGAATGACTAATATGCATGGATATTGTCAGGCCAGAAGACGGTTTTGAAGGTACAGTGCACTGTGCTCAACATGACTTTATTGATGTGAAGTTAAGATATCTGCCCATGGAGTATGTACCTCATGCAGAGGTCATTTGGCCATGAAGGGCTAATAACTGATTGATTGCATTTCATACAAACATTCCTCTTTCTTTACAGAAATATCATTCATTATCATGTACATTTTTAGTTACTAAGTTACAACTATATACACTACTGTTCTCGAGCCTTCATAGTTCATTATTTCCATCTATGTACGTACTGTGTGCACAATCCTTAAATTGTGTTGGTCTCATAATGATAAATGTTCATTATTGGCTATTTATCTGCTCGATGCTGTTTCAGTAGGGAGTGCAGTTCCAGTTTTTGCTATGCTAACTGTTCTGTTTCTGTTGTTATGTGGACATCTGGACATTAGTGGTTGATTCGTATTATGTGTAGGTAGTGTGTTAACCTCTTCCTGTTTAGTTGTCTGCAGTTGAGGGACAGATTCTGAAGTTAGGCGTATACACCTAGTATTGCAATGGTATATTTGACCATTCACTTCCACTGCATGTGATCTGGGTGATAACTACTCAATGCAGGTCCAAGTTGCCACTTGCACTGATATTTGGTGAGGTAATTGGTTCGTACTCTGGTTCTCCAATGCTAAACTCTGTAATGGTTAGTAGTCTTGTCAAACAAAATTTAGCTTTCTGCCATTTCGTCTTAATCTTTTTCAAACACAACTGTTACTGCTTCTGGATTCAGTAGTTCTTTTGCTCTGGAAGACTGGTTAGTGTGCAGCATGACATTTCTCTTTTTACTGACTACTTTCCACACCTTCGGCAGGTATGTTGCTTCGCTGTAGGTTTGCCTTGTGTACGTCTGTGTGAGATTTGCTTGTCTTCTGCTGCTGCTTTGGCCTTACCATTTGACTGGGGACAGTGTGGAGATGACGTATGTTGTTAAATTTTTCCGATCTTTCATGAAGTGACTGAATTATTTGTTTGTGAACTGAGGGTCATTGTCATAAGTTACAATGTCGGGAATACCATAACAGGTATCGACAACAGCTACCGAAATTGTCAAAGTCTGCTCATCTACTTCCCTGTGGTTAGAATAGTCATCTGCTGATCAGTTCCTGTGAATGTTGAGAGATCTACTCCCAGCTTCATCTATAGTCTGTGGGATGTTGTGTGGCTCTCCATTTGGTTTAGATTCATACTGACCCAGGTACTGCCTGGGCTGATGTGGTCCTTGATTTCAATCCTCATGTTTGGCCAGTGGAGTGCTTTTTGTGCCTTCCTCAGATCTAATTCAATTCCTTGGTGGCTTTATGGATGCACTTTAACATGATTTCTGTCATCTCCTTCACGATAATGACTCCAATTCCTTTGTACAATGGACCATCACAGGCTGTCAATCCATCTCTACTTGCCCAATTTACTCACAGTAACTAATAAGTCCTCAAAGCTCTCTGGTCAACCTTTTATTACAACTTGCAACTGCTTGAGAGTTGCATCTTGTTTGAACAAGGTGATGTGCATCAGTTATATTCAGTGTGTCTGCTGAGCAGGTAAATTCCAGAGTATGAGATGCTGCTTCATGTTGAATCTGGAAGATTTCACAGTCTGTTGGAGTGCCACCCACTTCCTTCACTGGGAAGGCTCTCTCGACAGTCTGCAAATTTCACCTGCTCCCCTTTCTTATATGTCACATCCAAATGATACCTCTGTATCTCAAGTAACATTCTTTGTAGGTGCTTTGAAGTAGAGAGAAGCAGGTTTAGGGAAATACTTTGAAATAGCTTGTGGTCAGACTTGATTGTCACTTTGTCTCTTCCAATTAGGTATTGATGAAAATTTTCAAAACCCAAAAATGGCAGGGCAGACTTTCTCAAGCTGGATATAATGTTTTTCTGTTTGTGTTTACATCTTGGATGCAAATACAAACGATTGCTGTCTTAAGGTTGCTCTAGGTCCTGTCTCATTGGCATCATACTGCAGGTGACTTCATCATTTACATTGCAGTATTTCAGCACTGGCTTTACCTTTACTAGTTGCTTGATTTTTGTGAATGTTGCTTGTTTTTTAATTCATTTGTGGGACATGGGCATCGCTGGCTGGCCAGCATTTATTGTCCATTCCTAGTTGCCCTTCAGAAGGTGGTGGTGAACTGCATCATTGAACCGCTGCAGTCTATGTGCTGTAGGTTGACCCATAATGCCATTAGGAAGGGAATTCCAGGATTTTGATCCAGTGACAGTGAAGGAACAGCGATACAGTTCCAAGTCAGGATGGTGAGGGGCTTGGAGGGGAACTTACAGATGATGGCAATTCCATGTATCTGCTGCCTTTGTCCTTCTAGATGGAAGTGGTCATGGGTTTGGAAGACCCTGTCTGAGGATCCTTGGTGAATTCCTGTAGTGCATCTCGTAGATGGTGTACACTGTTGTTGCTGAGTGTCGGTAATGGAGGAAGGGGCTGTTCATGGATGTAGTGCCAATTAAACAGGCTGCTTTGTCCTGGATGGTATCAAGCTTCAGGTATTGTTGGAGCTCCACTCACCCAGGCAAATGGAGAATATTCCATCACACTCTTGACTCGTGCCTTGTAACTGATGGACAGGCTTTGGGGAGTCAGGATAAGGGTTACCTTCTGTAGGATTCCTCGTGTCTGACTTGCTCTTTTAGTCACTGTTTGTGTGTTCAGTGCCCAATATTACTACACTTCTTGACTATAGGTTGCCATAATAGTTCACAGTCCAACAAATTGGTCAAGGTTTTTGCCAAATGATTGTTGCACTGCTTTGATTTCTGTTGGTCACTGTGTTGCTTTTACAGCACTTGGACTTTCAGGATCTGAGAGAAGCAGGCAGTGCCTGATATTTTATGTTGACCTAATGTTCCTCTTCAGGCCAAAGTCCAACAGTCACAAACTAGAGCTCACCTATTGTCTTGGCTGAATGAACCTGTTGTGTGATTTATAGTGATTCATCGGAATCATCAGCCACTGTTTCTACCTGGCGTTATTGTTTTTCTTTTGAGACATATACTTCTGTACAAAATGATTCAACTTCTTACAATGAGAACACTGCTTTCTCCATGCTGGACATCTCAAGTTGTTTTCCACTGTACTTGCACCTGCCCTGTCTGCTTGGAGAATCCATTAGCAAACTGCAACAGCTGGTCTGTCCTACCATGAATGTGTTCTAGCTGTTGATTGTCAACCTCCAGCATTTCTGTAAATGTAAGTTTGCCCTCTATTAGGGGGCTCTTTACATTTGGATCCCTTATTTTTAATACAATCCTGTCACTTAAAGCTCATATTTTAATTTGCACAAGTTCACAGGTTTCTGCAGCTGAATTAATTTTTCTTATCAGTGGACACTCTCACTTCATTCCCTAGTATTGAATACATAGATTTGTAACAAAGATTTGGGGTTCAAAGGAGGCCTTAAAAGCTTTTAAAAATCTGTTTTTTTTTCTCGTTCTTCAGTGAGATTTAAAGTGGAATAAATTTTGAAACTCTTCCCAAAAGTGATCAAGTATAATGGCTTGTATGTGTTTTGGTTTGCTCAACAAATCTTCAGCTATTGCTTAATTCCAGCACTGTGCATGGAATAGCTTGTGGTTTTGCCTCATATCTTCCAGTAATTTGAACAGGAGCTGATAGAGGAGAAATAACGTCTATTTCCTATTAAACTGTGCTTTCATTGTGAAGTTCACTTTTTCTCAATAGCAGCTCACTTCTGCAGCTGTGTTTTATATTTCAGCTTTGGATACTCCCCTCTGTACCTCTTCTGACACTGTTTTGAGTGTAAAACACCGCAGTGTGTTCAACACAAAGACATTATAGGAGGAGAGCTTTGGATGTCTCCCTACAGAGAGTGCCCCATTGGAGAGGTTGTGTGTCTAGCAGACTAGAACAGATATTTATGTATGATTACATTCCAATCCAAAACAGAGATAATTAATCCATCAGCTGTCAATTCCTTTTAGCTTTTGCATTGTTGCTGGCAAAAAGCCATCCTCTCAAGAACCCAGGAATACTGAATCACATGGCTTTATGCTGCATGGGGCTTTTGCCCATACCCTGGAGCTTCAAGGGGAAATACGTCAGGGCCAACGAGTCCCATCATTAAGACTGTATTTCATTGACTATCTGCTGAAAACGGATGAACTATGGCAGGGTCAGCTCAGCAATTATTTTGCTTGTACCACTGCAAGAGCCACCATAGAGAATAACTGAGACAATTGGAGCTGTAGGACTGAGATATTTTTCAATAATTAATAACTTGATGAGGGGCAAGCTGTTGTAAAAGGGGTAATTTTACAAAGGGTAACTAGGGGAGAATAGGGTCCTTTATTGATCAGTAAGACTGCCTATGTGGAAGCGTAAGAGATAAGGGAGATCATAAATCAGTATTTTGCATCAACGTTTCCTATTGAAAAGGTTTGGAAGCTAGAGAACTTGGGGAAATAAATAACGACATCTTGAAAAATGTCCATATTACAGAGGAGGTGGTGCTGGACATCTTAAAAGGCGTAAACATGGATAAATCCCCAGGACCTGATCAGGTGTACTCTCGAACTCTGTGGGAAGCTAAAGAAGTGATTGCTGGGCCTCTTGCTGAGATATTTGTATCATCGATAGCCACAGGTGTGGTGCCGGAAGTCTGGAGGTTGGCTAATGTGGTGCAGCTATTTAAGAAAGGTGGTAAGGAAAAACCAGGGAACTATAGACCGGTGAGCCTGACATCTGTGGTGGGTAAGTTGTTGGAGGAGGTCCTGAGGGACAAGATTTACTTGTATTTGGAAAGGCAAGGACTGAATAGGGATAGTAAAAATGGCTTTGTGGGTGGGAAATCATGTCTCACAAACTTGATTGAGTCTTTTTTTGAAGAAGTAACAAAGAGGATTGATGAGGCCAGAGCAGTGGATGAGATAGATGTGGACTTTAGTAAGGCTTTTGACAAGATTCCACATAGACTGGTTAGCAGGGTTGATATCATGGAATGCAGGGAGAACTAGGCATTTGGATACAGAACTGGCTCGAAGATCAAAGGCGGAGGGTGGTGATGGGTTTTTCACACTGGTGACTTGTGGTCCATGGTACCACAAGGATCAATGCTTGGTCCACTGCTTTTTGTCATTTATATAAATGGATTGGATTGAATATGGGAGGAATGATTAGTACATTTGCAGATGTCACCAAAATTGGATGTGTGGTGGACAGCCAAGAAGGTTACCTCAGATTACAATAGGATCTTGATCCGGTGGGCCAATGGGCTGAGGAGTAGCAGATGGAGATTAATTTAGATAAATGTGAGGTGCTGCATTTTGCAAAGGCAAGTCAGGGCAGGACTTATACATTTAATGATAAGGTCCTGGGGAGTGTGGGTGAGCAAAGGACCTTGGAGTGCAGGTTCATTGTTTCTTGAAAGTGGAGTCACAGGTTGACAAGATAGTGAAGAAGGCATTTGGTATGCTTGTTTCCTGTATTGAGTACAGGAGTTGGAAGATTGTACAAATGTACAGGACATTGGTTAGACCACATTGGAATACTGCATTCAATTCTGGTCTCCCTGCTATTAGAGGAACGTTGTGAAACTTGAAAGGGTTTAGAAAAGATTTTCAAGGATGTTGCCAGGGTTGGAGGATTTGAGCCATAGTGAGAGGCTGAATAGGCTGGGGATGTTTTCCCTGGAGTGTCGAAGGCTGAAGAGTGACCCTCTGGAAGTTTATAAAATCATGAAGGTAGGGTAAATGGATAGGGTAAATAGAAAAGGTCTTTTCCCTGGGGTGGGGGAGGGCATAGGTTTAAGGTGAGTGGGGAAAGATGTAAAAGGCACCTAAGGGGCAACTGTTTCATGCAGAGGTTGGTGCATGTGTGGAATGAACTGCCAGGGGGAGTGGTGGAGACCAGGACAATGCATGTGGATGGGTATATGAATAGGAACGGTTTAGAGAGATGTGGACCAAGTGCTGGCAAATGGAACTAGATTAATTTAGCATATCTGGTTGGCATGGATGAATTGGACTGAGGGGTCTGCATATCTCTCTGACTCTAAATGATTAACTTGTTAAAAATTGAATGAGAGGAGAATAGGAAGTAATATTGCCAAGATGACCATTAATTTTAAAGATTTCAATCAAAAATTGGGCATTTACTGCCGTGCCAATCCAAAATTGAGCATGTACCAAGCAATAAATATTCAATTAGATTTCTCAATCGACAGGGATAGTGGCTGCCAAGGGTTAATGAGGCCTGGTTTTCATGGTTCAGTGCACAAGAAGGAAGATCAATGACAGAAGAACATCAGTCATCAGAACAGAATTAGAGATTTGTGCCCAGGCAAAATGTGGTGAATTGGCATCCTGAAGTGGACCTACTCTGAAGCATTGCTTTTTAAAAATATCAATTTTCTTTGTATTTCTGATAAACACTCACACCCCTGAAAAACTTGTGAATATATGCTTGTACATGGAATGGGCCTTGAAACTAATCAAGAATAACAAACATTAGATTGGATCTTAAATTCCCCACTGGCTGTCACACAACATGCAGAGGGAGAAGGAACAGGACAAGAGCCACCACAGGCTCTGTCATGGAGCAGGATTTACAGGCTTTTATGCAGCTGTCTGCAAATGAGTGAGAACCAAAGTAGAAGGTGACCCAGGATGCCCCAAACCATTATGCCACACCTAACGCCAACTGCTGGACAAAGGTCTCTATCACATGGACTGTGTGGCATTCCCAACTCAGTGTCCCTAAAGGTATCTGATGCCCTTAATTTAGACTGTAGTATGTTGACTGAGGAAGAGGTGCAAGAATGAGAGGCAACCTTTGAGGATGAGGGTGAGGTTCCCCTGAGGGGGATCCAGATAACCGTCAATGAGAGGAAGACTGGATAATAATGCGTCAATCCAGAGAAGCCGGATATAAACTTGCAGTGGCAAATTCCAAGACTCAACTGGAATGAGAATTTTTATGATCTTGTTAATATTTCATTTGCACAGTTGAAAATCAAGCCTCTGCTTGCTCTGTGCCATTTTTCTCAAGGGTTGAGATTTTTTTCTATTCATTTGAGCAATAAAGTTTTGACTTTTGCTTTCAAATGTGTTTCTGATGTGAAAGTTAATGTGCATGCACAAATCATGCCATGAACCGGCGCTAATGTAAAAGCAGGTTTGATACTGAACACTTACTTGGTCTCATGTACCTGGATGTTTGCATTAAAGTCAAACATTCAGCACTGATAAGGCATCAGTTGTTTGGGGCTGAGATGAAGAGAAATTTCTTTTTTTTGTGGGGGTGAGGGGCTTTGGGATTCTCTGCTCAGATGTTTGTGAATGTTAAGTCATTGAGTATAGCTGAAGCAGAGGTCAATACTTTATTGGATTCTAAGGGATTTGCAAGATATTTGAGATCGATCAGGAAGGTAGAATTGAGATCAAAGATCAGCTGTAATCTTACAGAATGGTGGACCAGTGTCGATGGGACATATGTCCAAAACCTGCCTCTACAACTTTTGGTCTTTTGTCACCACATGACTGAAGTCACTGAATACTGTTGAAAATGTCAGTCTGCATTCTCTCTAAAACCTTGACATCCTTTCTGAAGTGTGGTACAAAAACATTGCTCACAATACTCCAGCTGAGACCTAATTAACACTTTTTAAAGATGGAGCACAATGTCCTCATTTTTGTATCCATGATTCTATTTATAAAGCTTAGTTACCCATATGCTTTTACAACCTGTCCTGTTATGTATTCCCTCTTCCTGTACTTCTTCAAAAATTGTATAATGTTCTATATACTTCCTCATTTTTCATACCAAAATGTAGCAACAACAACATTGCATTTATAAGTCACATCTAACATAATGAAATCTCCCAAGGCACTTTGCAGAGGCATTATACATCCTAATAATGATGTTGGGCCGCATACATAAATTATTAGGGTGAATGACCAAAAGGTTTTGTTGAAGCATTACATGTGAGATTATCTTAAAGGAAGAACATAGGGTAGAGGAATGGAGAGGTTCAGGAAACAAGATATAATATTTGGAGCTTAAAAAGATGGAGCGATTGGAATTGAAGATGGCCAAGAATTTGATGTACAGATATTATGGATGCTTATAGAGCTGGAGATAGAGAGGACCATAGAGTAATTTGGAAATAAGGTGGAGAAATTTATAATTCAGCCACTGCTCAACCAGAAGCCAGTATAAGTCTGTGTGTTAAGGGGTGATGGGGAATGAAAATTGGAGTGAGTTAGAACATGAGCAGCAGAAATTTGGATGTCTCGTATTTATGGAACATCAGTGGTCAGCCAGGAGTGGGTGGAATAGTCATGTTGAGAGTGGTAACGATACGAGTGAGGGTTTCAGTAGCTGCTGAGTTGGGATAGGGTGAAATTGCATAATGTTATGGTAATGGAAATAGCATTGCTCAGACTCAGACAGGTGGTAGTGAGATTTGGTAAGGAGTGGAATTTGTGGCAGGGACTAAAGGCATTTATTTTTGGCCTCGATGATAACCAATTTGGAGGGAATTACTGCTCATTCATACTGGATGTTCAGCAAGCAGTTTGATAACGTGAAGATCTTGAGGAGGTGATTGGGTGGTAGAGTCACACAGTACCGAAGAAGCCCTTCAGACCATTGAGTCTGCATTGAGCTAACTACACTGAACCTGCTTTCCAGCACTTAGCCTAAATTCTTGAGTGTTATGACATTTCAAGTACTCATCCACATACTTTTTAGAAGTTTTGAGTTTTCCTGCCTCTGCTTTCCTCCCTGACAGTGCATTCCAGATTGCCATCACCCCCTGTGTGAAAATGCTTTTCCTCAAATCTCCTCTAAAACCCCTGCCCCTTACCTTACAATTGTGCTCCCTTTCTTACTGACCCTTCAACTAATAGGAACAGTTGCTTTTATCCACCCTATCCATGGCCCCATGGTGCTCTAAACCTCAATCAGGTCCCCTTTCAGCCTTCACTGCTCTAAAGAAAACAACCCGAGCCATATCCAACCCCTCTCATAGCTAAGCTGCTCCATCTTGGACAATATCCTTGTGAATCTCCTCTGCACCCTCTCCAATACAATTGCATCCTTCCTATAGTGTGGTGATCAGAATGCACACAGTACTGTAGCTGTGGCCTAACCAAAGATTTGCCCAGCTCCAACATGACCTCACTGCTCTTATAATCTAAGACTGGCTGATAAAGGCATTCTTGATGAAGGGCTTATGTCTGAAATGTTGACTCTCTTGCTCATCTGATGCTTCCTGACCTGCTGTATTTTTTGAGCACCCACACTTTTTGACTCTGATACAGGTAAGTGACCAGTATACATTCTTAATCGTCTATTAACTTGTCCTACCACCTTCAGGGATCTGCGGGCAAACATCCAAGATCCCTCTGTTCCTCTGAGCTAATGTACTGCCATTCATTGAACTATTCTTAACATAGAACATTACAGCGCAGTACAGGCCCTTCGGCCCTCGATGTTGCGCTGCCCTGTCATACTAATCTGAAGCCCATCCCTACACTATTCCATGTACGTCCATAGGCCTGTCCAATGACGACTTAAATGCACTTAAACTTGGCGAATCTACTACCGTTGCAGGCAAAGCATTCCATACCCTTACTACTCTGAGTAAAGAAACTACCTCTGACATCTGTCATACCTATCTCCCCTCACTTTAAAGTTGTGTCCCCTCGTGTTTGCCGTCCCCATACTTGAAAAAAGGCCCTCCCTGTCCACCCTATCTAACCCTCTGATTATCTTGTATGTCTCTATTAATAGACAATAGGTGCAGGAGTAGGCCATTCTGCCCTTCGAGTCTGCACTACCATTCAATATGATATGGCTGATCATCCTTAATCAGTATCCTGTTCCTGCCTTATCTCCATAACCCTTGATTCCACTATCCTTGAGAGCTTGTTCCAACTCTTTCTTAAATGAATCCAGAGACTGGGCCTCCACTGCCCTCTGGGGCAGAGCATTCCACACAGCCACCACTCTTTGGGTGAAGAAGTTTCTCCTCATCTCTGTCCTAAATGGTCTACCCATATTTTTAAGCTGTGTCCTCTGGTTCGGCACGCACCCATCAGCGGGAACATGTTTCCTGCCTCCAGAGTGTCCAATCCTTTAATAATCTTATATGTCTCAATCAGATCCCCTCTCAGTCTTCTAAACTCAAGGGTATACAAGCCCAGTTGCTCCAGTAAAGTAGTCCCGCCATTCCAGGAATTGACCTCGTGAACCTACGCTGCACTCCCTCAATAGCCAGAATGTCTTTCCTCAAATTTGGAGACCAGAACTGCACACAGTACTCCAGGTGTGGTCTCACCAAGGCCCTGTACAGCTGCAGAAGAACCTCTTCGCTTCTATACTCAATCCCTCTTGTTATGAAGGCCAGCATGCTATTAGCCTTCTTCAGTACCTGCTGTACCTGCATGCTTACCTTCATTGACTGGTGCACAAGAACACCCAGATCTCTTTGTACTGCCCCTTTACGTATTAAGTCACCTCTCAACCTTCTTCTCTCTAATGAGAACAGCCTCAAGGTCCTCAGCCTTTCCTCGTAAGACATTCCTTCCATACCAGGCAACATCCTAGTAAATCTCCTCTGCACCCTTTCCAAGCTTCCACATCCTTCTTATAATGCGGTGACCAGAACTGTACACAATACTCCAAGTTTGGCCGTACCAGAGCTTTGTACAGCTGCAGCATAACCTCCTGGTTCTGGAACTCAATCCCTCTATTAATAAAGGCCAAAACACTGTATGCCTTCTTAACAACCCTGTCAACCTGGGTGGCAACTTTCAGGGATCTGTGTACGTGAACACCGAGATCTCTCTGCTCATTTGCACTCCCAAGAATCTTACCATTAGCCCAGTACATTGCATTCCGATTACTCCGTCCAAAGTGCATCACCTCACACTTGTCCACATTAAACTCCATTTGACACCTTTCAGCCCAGCTCTGCATCCTATCTATGTCTTTGCAACTTACTACATCCTTCGTCACTATCCACAACTCCACCGACCTTAGTGTCGTCCGCAAATTTGCTAACCCACCCTTCTAAGCCCTCATCCAGGTCATTTACAAAAATGACGAACAGCAGTGGACCCAACACCGACCCTTGCGGTACGCCGCTAGTAACTGGACACCAAGATAAACATGGTAAAAACAATGACTGCAGATTCTGGAAACCAGATTTTGGATTAGTGGTGCTGGAAGAGCACAGCAGTTCAGGCAGCATCCAAGGAGCAGCAAATCGACGTTTCGGGCAAAAGCCTGATGAAGGGCTTTTGCCCGAAACGTCGATTTTGCTGCTCCTCGGATGCTGCCTGAACTGCTGCGTTCTTCTAGCACCACTAATCCAAAAACCAAGATAAAGATGTTCTATCAACCCTTTGTTTTCTTTCAACAAGCCAATTACTGATCCAAACTGCTATGTCTCCCACAATCCCATTCCTCCGCATTTTGTACAATAGCCTATTGTGGGGAACCTTATCGAACTCCTTGCTGAAATCCATATACACCACATCAACCTGTTTACTCTCATCTACCTATTTGGTCACTTTGTCAAAAAACTCAATAAGATTCATTAGGTACGGCCTACCCTTCACAAAATCGTGCTGACTGTCCCTGATCAGATTATTCTTTTCTAGATAGTTATAAATCCTATCTCTTATAACCTTTTCCAACACTTCCCCAACAACTGAAGTGAGATTCACTGGTCTGTAATTACCAGGGTTGTCTGTACTACCGTTTTTGAACAAGGGAACCACATTTGCTATCCTCCAGTCCTCAGGCACTATTCCTGTAGACAATGATGATTTGAAGATCAATGCCAAAGGCTCGGCAATCTCTTCCCTTGCTTCCAAGGATAGATCCCATCCAGCCCAGGGGACTTGTCTATTTTCACACTCTGCAGTATTTCTAATACCTCTTCCTTGTCTTGTTACTTCTTCCAAAGCACATTACCTCATCGTTTTCAGAGATAAGTTCCATCTGCCACTGATCTGTCCATCTGACCAACCCATCTATATCCTCTTGTAACCTAAGACCTTCTTCCCTCACTGTTAGCCACAGAAATTTAACATACCCCTCCCCATGCATTCTCGTTTATATACATCACAAACAATAAGGGAACAAGCACTGATCACTGTCATATGCCACTAGACACTGGACTCCAGTCATACAGCCTCTACCACCATACTCTGTCTCCTACCATTAAGCCAACTTTGGATCTATCTTGCCAAGTTACCCTGAATCCACATGTTTTATCTTCTTTATTGGTCTCCCATGTGGGACTTTGTCTAACGCTCTGCCGAAATCCATGTAAACTATATCTACTATACTATTCGCATCCACACACCGGATCACCTCATTAGAAAATTCAGTCAGATTTATTAGGCTTGACCTCCCTCTGACAAGCCATGCTGACTATCCCTAATCAAACCTTGCTTTGCCAAGTACAAAATAATTTGACAGCTCAAATGATCTCCAACTGTGACAACATTTAGTGCTGTCTGGCCCTAATTTTGAGGCTTCTACCTTATTTAAATTTGGCAGTTGTTCCTGTATTGTGATGCAGTTCACCACGTACGGGTCCCAGAAATGTCAGTTGTTGAAAAGGCCTTTAACAGGAAAGGGCAGGAAGAGTGAGAGACATTAAGATGGGGTACAGCTGCACTGGAAGATGAATAGTATAATTTTGTAGAGTTAGGATAGAATTGACTCTGGTGACTACACAAAACATAAGTGCCAAATATAAACAATTCAACAATTAAGAAAGGTTAGCCACAATCTTTCAATTCTGATTAACGTAGTGCCAAAGGATTAGAGGTGTTGCACCTGCATTTGACAGAGCAAATGGAGAAAAACTGTTTTCACTAGCAGGAGGATTGGTAACTTCAGAATCCAGATTTCAGGCAATTGGCATCAGGGAAGTGACGGGGGTTCCTTTTACTCAATAAGTTGTTATGAATTGCCGAATTTGGCTTAAAAGGTGGCAGAAGTGAATTCACCTTAAAAAGGAAATTGGATCTCTCTTTTAAAATAAGAAATGTGCAGGGCTATAAGGAATAAGCAGGGGAATGGGCCTAATTGGATAGCCTTTTTTGAGAGCTGTCATAGGTACGATGGACTGAAAGGCCTTCTTCTATGCCATAACATTCTGTAATTCTAAAAGAAGAAAAAAATCAAAGAAGAAGCATTGTAAATAAGACATAAAGAGGAAATCTGGGCAGAGTATGTAAGTGCCATGTCATTCATTACCACATCTTTAACACCCCTGCAAAACTTGAAGCTTTTGCTCCATTGTTGAATGGAAGAAGAATGGACTCCAAAGACAACTTTAAACCAGATTTGAAATGGAGGGAGATGAATAATCCATGTTTTATGATCAATTTTTATGTTGAGTCTTATTGTGTTTTCCTTTTATGCAGGAGCTGACAAGTTCAGTTTTTATTGAGAAGCTTCTTCCTTTTAAAAACAAGTTGAAACGGGGCATGTCTGTATGCGTAACTTAAAAGGGGCCCAACCCTATGTTGTAAATTTCAAATAATTTTCACATGAATAATATCCTCCCTGTTGGTGCTGAATCAGTGGTTTTATGCTGAGATCCAGCTTGCAGAGCTACTTTTGGAAAAATTCCACTGCTTCCCTTTAATCTGTTGCATTCCAACTAATTCAATTTAAGGACATTTTGAATGCCTGTGATTTGTAATTTAGAATTATAACTTTGACATAATGATTTGGATCAGTTTCCAAGAACATTGCTACCAAAATACCGTTTGAAAGTACAGCGAGTGATCTTCTTATGTAGACCAGTGTTTAATAGTATGCCAGGTTATTGTGTATATCTTGTATTTGGCATTTTAATTGGCTTAGGGCAAACCAGCTTGCTTTTTAACCAAGATTGTTTTGTTGCCGGTTTTGATTTTCAATTATCTTTTCACAAAGGCAATCTGGTAACTTTCCAAAGTGGACATTCCTTATGGATGAGCTTAGGCAATGAGTTTTGGCAGGATAGTCAGCCTGAGAGACCAATTTTAAATTTTTTCTCTAATCAGACGTGCAGACAATCTAGCAGATGACATTTGTAATACTAGTTTCCCCTAGATGCACAAACTTTTATTATGGTGCCAACTGATGTCAATACTGAAAAAGTCAGATTCCAAATGAAAGAAATCACTTTTTAAAACTTTAGTTAGTGATAATCAATCATTAAAGCATATTCACATAAACCTATGGACTTTCTTCAGCAATAGAGCAACAATTTATTACACAAAAGAGAAAAACAAATAAAAAGTAAATTAAGTTAACTAGATATAGAAGAATTTAGGAAAAAAAGTCTTAAAACACACAGTAGCTCCAAGTTTACAACATATTTTCCAATGCTATCACATTAACAGAGATTTAAACTCCAAGAAATGATTCATCTGTACCAAATCTTTTAAGTTTTACGTTCCATTCTTTGAGCTGTAGAGTCTAGCCTACATTGCCAGGCAATGACCATTTCCAATAAGAGACAATCTAACTACCACCCACCTTGACATTCATTGGTATTGCCATCACTACCAACTCCGTCCTCAGGGTTACCATTGATCAGAAACTCAACTGGTCTCTCCACATAAACACAGTAGCTACAAGGGCAGTGCAGAAGCTAGGAATGCTGTGGTGGGTAACCCACATCCTGACTCCCTAAAACCTGTACATCATCTACAAGGAACAAATCAGGAATGTGATGGAATACTCCCTACTTGCCTGGATGAGTGCAGCTCCAACAGCACAATAAAAACTTGACACCATTCAGGACAAAGAACCCACTTTATTGGGATCACATCCACTCCCTTCACCACTGAAGCTCAGTAACAGCAGTGCATACCACAAGATGCACTACAGAAATCCACCAAAGATCCTCAGACATTACCTTCCGAATCCATGACTACTTCCATTTATAAGGACAAAGGCAGCAGATACATGGGAACACCACCTTCAAGATTGCCCCAGCGACTCTTTATCCTGACTTGGAACCTTATCGCGGTTCCTTCACACTCATTGGGTCAAAATCCTGGAATTCTCTCTGTAAGGGCATTGTGGGTCATCCAACAGCACGTGGACTGTAGCAGTTCAAGAACACCTTCTCATAAGCAACTAGGGATGAGCAATTCATGCTGGCCAGCCAGTGTCGCCCATGAGTAAATAAAATAAATACTCAATGACTGAGAACTTAAACTTCCTCAGCATTTAATAAACTGCATTTTAACCACATTATCACATTTTCACCAGATACTGCTGGTTAGGAAGTTTCAGAAACTAAAGCTTTTCTACTGAGCTAACTTATTTCCTGAACTGTTCTATACTCTAGTAAGGAGAGGAAACTAAACTTGCTTCTGACCTCACTCAGGTCTCCTCTGAACTGCACTGAAAGCTTTCCATCCCTGAGATTTACAATTCCAAAATCAATCCTTTTTGATTCCAAACCGAAAAAACGCTAATGACCTTCAATGTTTCCTCCACCTGTTGAAAACCATAGGTAAAAACAATTTTCCATCAGCGGTCCAGGATTCCCTGGTCTTTGACAGGATAGGTCAATGTTTTGGAAGAACTGACCTTTCTCGTTTCCTTTTAAAAAGTAGCCACACCGAGATGCCATCACTTGGAAGCAAAACAGGAAGGTAGATTATTATCTGATTGGGAAGCAGGATGTACAATGGGACCTGGGTCCTTGGACACCAGTTGCTGAAAGTAAGCATGTAAGTGCAGCAGGTAGTGAAGAAGGCAAATGGCCTTATGGCCTTTCATAGTGAGAGGATTCAAGTACAAGAGCAAAGATATCTTGCTGCAATTGTACAGGTCCTTGGTGAGACCAAAGAAGCCTAAAGTATTGTGTGCAGTTTTGGTCTCCTTACCTGAAGAAAGGTATTCTGGCAATGGAAGGAATGCAACAAGACTTTCCCAAATTAATACCTGGGATGGTAGGACTGAAGTATGGTGAAAGAATAGAGTATTTGGAATTATATTCATTGGAGTTTAAAAGAATGAGAAACCTATAAAATTCCAACAGGATTAGACAGAGTAATGTTTTCACCCTGAGAGAACAAAGATCAATACAGCACAGGTACAGGCCATTCGGCCCTCCAAGCCTATGCCAACTCATTTTGCCCTTCCATTCTCATACTGTCTTCACTTATAGGTTCTGTATCCCTCTATTCCCTTCCTATTCATGTATTCATTCAACTGCTACTTGAATGTTGCTAGTATCTGCTTGCACCACCTCCTCTGGCAGCATGTTCCAAGCACTCGCCATCCTTTGTGTGAAAAATATGCCTTGTACATCTCTTTTAAACTCTTCCCCCCACCCACCCAACCTTGAACCTAGTAATTGACCCCTCCACCCTGGAGAAAAAGCCTCATACACTCGGTCCATGCCATTCACAATCTTATAAATTTCTATCAGGGCTCCCTTCAACTTCCTGCACTCCAGTGAAAACAAACCCAGTCTATCCAACCTTCTTCACAGCTAAAATCCACCACACTAGGCAATATCCTGGCAATTGTTTTCTGTTCCCTCTCCAAAGCATCCACATCTTTCTGGTAGTGTGGTGACCAGAACTGTTTGCAATATTCCAAGTGTGGCCTAATTAAAGTTCTAAAAAGCTGCAGCATAACTTACCTTTACTTAGAGTCAATACCCCTTCTAATGAAGGTAGATATGCCATAGGCCTTTTTTACTACCTTATCTACCTACACTGCCACTTTCAGAGATCTGTGGACCTGCACACCCAGATTCCTCTGATTATCAATACTCCTAAGGGTTCAGCCATTCATTGTAAAGTTTCCATCTGTACTTAACCTTCTGAAGTGCATCACCTCACATTTTGTCCAGATTAAACTCCACCTGCCATTTTTCAGCCCATGGCTCCAACTCAGTCCATGTCACATTTTATAAATTCTTACTTTGGAAATAGAACAGCCTGACTCAAGGTTGGAATACAGACTCTAACCTCACACCTTTAATGCATTGTTTGAGCTGAAATGTCACTTTTTTTTATAAAACATTAAGTTATATTGAGAATGTGAGTTGAAAAAGTTCTGGGAATTATATATTAATGGATCAAAACTTGCAACCCCATTCTAGGTGATTAAAGACTTAACAGCAATCTAGGCTTGTTCAATACATTGCATCAGTTGTATGACACTTTGGTCTTTTACTATAAATTCTATGTCCTGTGATCCAGCCCCACTAGCTAACTGATGAAGGAGCAGCACTCTGAACGCTTGTACTTCCAAATAAATCTGTTCGACTATAATGTGGTGTTGTGATTTTTAACTTTATCCTATGACTAAGTCAGTTCTGTATCCATCTTGCCAGCTCACTGCTGATACCATGCAGTGATACCATTCACCATTTGTACCAGTCTGCCAGGAGGGACCTTATCAAAGGTTTTACTGAAGTCCATGTAGACAACATCAACCACTTTTCCGTCATTAATCATTTTTGTCATCTCCTCAAAAACCTCAATCAAATTAGAGAGGCATGACCTCCCCTGTACAAAACCATTCTGTCTATTGCTAGTAAGTCCACTTATATCTAAATTTGTTCAGATCTTGTCCCTGAGAATCTTTTCTAATAATTTTCCTACCACTGACGTGAGGCTCACAGGTGTGTAATTTCCTGAATTATCTCTGCTATCCTTCTTAAACAATGAAACAACTTTGTGTATTCTAAAGTGCTCACCTGTGGGATACAAAGATGTGGGAAGCTAGGGAAGTGATTGATGGGCCCCTTGCTGATATATTTGTATCATTGATAGTGGTAGGTGAGGTGCCGGAAGACTGGAGTTGGCTAATGTGGTGCCAATATTTAAGAAGGATGGTAAGAAAAGCCAGGGAACTAGAGACTGGCAAGCCTGACATCGGTGGTGGGCAAGTTGTTGGAGGGAATCCTCAGAGAGAGGAATTACATGATTTGGAAAGGCAAGGACTGATTAGGGATAGTCAGCATGACTTTGTGTGTGGGAAATCACATCTCACGAACTTAACTGAGTTTTTTGAAGAAGTAACAAAGAGGATTGATGAGGCCAGAGCGATGGATTGATCTATATGGACTTCAGTAAGGCGTTTGATGAGGTTCCTCATGGTAGATTGGTTAGCAAGGTTAGATCTTGTGGAATACAGGGAGAGTTAGCCATTTGGATACAGAACTTGCTTGAAGGTAGAAGACAGAGGGTGGTGGTGGAGGGTTGCTTTTCAGACTGGAGCAGTCTGACCAGTGACCAGTGGTGTGCCACAAGGATTGGTGCTGGGTTCACTGCTTTTTGTCATTTATTTAAGTGACTTGGATGTGAACGTAAGACGTATAGTTAGTAAGTTTTCAGATGACACCAAAATTGGAGATGTAGTGGACAGTGATGAAGATTACCTCAGAGTACAATGGGATCTTGATCAGATGGGCCAGTAGTCTGAGGACCATTTGTTATATTTCTAATTCAGAAGAAAGTGCAATATTTTGTTCTCATTAATATTTAGTTTAGCCTTTGTTTTGTGACCTTCTGCTACAGTTTCTGATGTCCAACTGATTCCATGGATTATGACTAGTGCAAAGTCACTCTAATATGGCTTGCAAATGGTGGTTCGATACTGTTTACAATGCAGAGCTATGCAGATTCCAAGCAGAACGATGATACTTGCACTTCAGCTTTATTGTTCCTATGCATTGTATTGGTGACCCATTGTCTGCTGAAAATTGTACATTGATATGCTTCATCATGGATTCCCACCTCTGTGGGCACATGCTTTTTAGAATGCAGAATGGCATTATATTGACAATATTCCCTGTTAATTTTAGTCAGTAATGAATAGCTACCAGTTTGTAGAAGACAAATCATTTGAATTTTTGCAAATATTTTGGATGATATTGATGTTTTCCACCAGATTGACAGTGTGAAACGGATCATCACTTTGGTTTGTCTTGTATAGCATCAGATCCTGTCTTGTCAATCATTTCATTTATGTGTCTTTGGAACATATGTTTTACTGCACTAGTGCATGGGTCTTTGTAACTGCCTGATGACTTTTTCTGTCACATGCCTTTCAAAATTGAATGAAAGCTGAGAATTTCCTTGGTGCATCAGAAGGCCAGACCTTCCACACGTCTTACTATGTTTGTATTTTCTAGAGACTGTCTTGACTATTGAACTTGGACTTAGGATGTATGAGCTTCAGCAAGCTGTAAGGATTATTTTGTACTTACATCTATCCTTGAGTAACTGCTTGCTATAAATCATCAACTTTTCTTGCAAATCCTACAAATTTATTTGCTAGCTCCTCATCTGAAAAACCACAATGCACTCTTTTCTCTGCATTCATGATGAAGTGTTCAATGGTTTCTGTAAGCTACTGTTGAAGGGACATGAATTCCGGTTGATGAGTTTTGAAACTTAATCTGATTCTGAATTAGTCTTCCAAGATGGCACATCTTTTGATGATCTGTTAAGTCTTTTTAGCTATTAATCCTGACATGTTTTGTCTCTATTGTTAAGCAAGTGTTAATGGTTTGTTTTTTTCTGCATCAAACACACTCATATCTAGAAACCAGCGCATTGCAAATGCTTAAACACTTACAATTCAGTTGGGAGATCTGCTGTGTCCCAACTGAAATTTGGAAATTTTGTGGACATTTTTATGGTCTTTGACCTTCCCTTGCGTGCCATTCATCTGGCACACACCCCAGTCACTTGTCTTTCTCAACTGAATTAAACTGACCTGGGCTAAAGAGTTGTTTGCTTACCAGCTGTGTTTATAACACTCACTGACCAAAACATTGAGGGCATGGTCTCATGCACTATAGCATGAGTTAAGACTGTCAATCATATGTTTCTCCTCTGTTTAGCCTCATAAGCATGATAATTTTCCCCACTGTTTAACATGTTAATGATAATTGTCTTATCAGGGAACGATTAACTCTGTGGGTTTGTTTAGTTAAAACTATAAAACACAGTAAGTTATGAAGCAAACATTCGGTGTGCACAACTTGGAAATTCATAGGAGGCTAATTAGCAGCCAGAATCACAACAGTATGTGTGTGCACAACACAGAATTTTATTGGTGAACTCTGTTAAAGATGAGGCACATGTACAATGGTTGGTGCAGTAGAAGCAATTTTCTTTTGTATTCTGTTTGCTTCAGCAATCCAACATTAATCCTACTGTCCTGTGTTCTCTTGGTGGACATGAATAGTCCTCTGCTTCAAATACTTATCCAATTTGCACTTAAAAAATGCATCGTCTCTATATTCTCTACAGAAATGAACCTGTATAACAAAAGCCCTGTAACTTCTCATCCCAATCACTTGGAGACCATTTTAAATCTCTGACACCTCATCACTGAGAAACTCTAACTGAGAAACACTGAGGACAATTCTAAACCAATCAGTTATTGAGGAAGTGTGAAATGATCAGATTGCTGACTTTATTTTCTATTGATTTCAGTTTGAAGTGAAGTTGTGTGACCTTTAAACAAGAAAGCAATCTGAACATGTCCAGTGCATTCCAGGCAGAGTAGATAAAATTGAGCCTAGATTTTCCATATTCATTGTTTTTAAATTATCCATTCAATCTCCTCTTAGCCTTCTCTTTTCCAGTGGATATATCATGTTTTTCCTCATTACTATGGTTTCCATTCCTGACATTGTGAATTAATACCTTATGATCACAATGGTTTAACTGACCTTTCTATAATAGATTCAAAACTGTACAACATTTTCTTTCAATTCAATATTCCTTCTCTCTACACTGAGATTTATAACCAAAAATGTATGCTTACCAGCAACTGGATGTTATAGGAAGCACTTAAAGCTAACAGATGTTTGTCCTGTCAGTCTTGTATGGATTTAAACATCCCAGATATGACAAGCTGGCTTCAAACTCATTTAAAGTTGAGATAATTTGTGATGTTATTGATTTTCTTTACACTAGGCATTACATCATAATGATTCATTTCTTCAGCATACTTTAAACACTGTAACTGTTTCCATTTTGTTTGGGAATAGTTTGAACAACAGGGGCCTAGATATACTGCCAGAATTTCCATTGATGGCCTCACTCCAACCAGCGGCTGTTTACTAGATTAACACCTTTTGCTTTGTGTTGCCAAGCCAGCAACTTCTTGCCAGAGACTCCAGCTGTTATTCATGGCTCATTTAAATCCAATTTCAGGTCTGCGAATCTGCCGGAAGCAATTTTTATCACTGAATTGCACACAAATTAGGAAAACATAATAGGAATTTTCAACTTTCTCCAAGCCTTAAGTTGAGCCATATTGCTTCCATAAGAAGGTAGTGTTGAACCAAGCTTGGTAATGCTGCACAGTTAGCATCCATGCAAAATGATTCTGATTTTTGTAGCAACACAAACTACATGATGTTATTCAAGTGTGAGGTTGCCCAACTTGAATTTAGTAAACACTGTGAGCTCTCTTTGCAGAGATGGGTCTGGAATTTTCCGAGAGCTGCTGTGACTCCATTTGTAACTTCACTGGAATTGCAGCAGGAACACCGTTGACTCCTCTGAGTTGCTCGGTAAGTGACTCTTGTCTACATAAGGTAAAAATAAGTTAGAGCTTCAGTTCCTAGTCACTGATCAGAAAGTTCCTCTTGTGAGGGAGACTAGCACAAGAACTATAATGGGAGATCTTACTTACCTGCATATTGACTGGGATACTGGAAATGTAAGGGTCAGCATGGGGTAAGTGTTCCTGGATTGTGTTCAGGAGAATGTCTTACATTAGTATGTAAACTGTGAGTAATTAAAGTTGATAAGGGACTGGATGAGATGTATCCAAGGATATTCAAAGAAGTGGAAATTGCAGACACAATATCTTTCAGTGACGGTGATGCCAGAAAATTGGAGAATTGCAAACATTATACCCTTGTTCAAAAGAAGTTGTGAAGATTGCCTCAGCAATTACAGACTAGAGTGTACAACTTTGGTAGTGGGTAAATTTCTAGAAACAATTATTCAGGATAGAATTCTTTGTCAAATAAAATATGTGGAATTATTTGGAAGAGTCAATGTGGATTTGTTAAGGGAAAATCATGTCTAACTAACATGCTGGAGATTATTGAAGAGGTGACAGAGAGTTGATGAAGGGAAGACTGTTGATGTGGTGTACTAAGAATTCCAAAAGGCATGTCATACAGTGCCACACAAAAGACTTGTGAGGAAACTGATAGGTATGGAATGAAAGGGACACTAGCAACATGGATGCAAAACTGACCAAGGGATAGGTTAGAGATTAATGGTTAATATTTATTTTGAAGAAGGTTTGTAGTTGAGTTCCTGAGGGGTCAGTATTGAGATATTGAGACCTTTGTTTTTCTGAGGATTTTCATATGAAATATTCTTCCCTGGAAAGTAGTGGAGGCTGGTCATTGAATTTATTCAAGGTAGAATTAGATTTTTTGGGATAGAAGTGTCAAGGACTAAGTTGGGATAGAAAGTAAAAGTGGAGTTGAGACCATAAAAAGATCAACCGTGATATTATTGAATGGAGGCTTAAATTTGCCTGTGCCAGTTCCTAATTTCCGTGTTCCAATGTATGATCCAGACATTGGTTGAGGACATATCTGGCCTCATCTGTGAAAATGTCCCCAGATCCATGAGCACTCAGGCCAGGACATTAATCACAGGGAATAGTACTACCTTGTGACTCAGCAGAAATGTGGGAATTTTCACATTGAGTTGGATTATCCAAAGAAGTACAACAGGACACCACCAGACTTACTCTTCCATTTTGGGTAACATGTAGGAGGATGCAAATAGGAAAAAGACAAAAGAAAACACATCAAAGATAAGCAACTGGTGGAGCAGGGACAGACATCTACCGCGGTCAAGTAAACTGATTATACTTTCATAACATCAAATTATTTATTATTGGAAGAAATCATGGTAAGGAGAACAAAAATGTACAAGTGGTATTTAGATGCCCTTGGAATTGAGTTTGGTTAGTACAAAAAATATTGAGGCCATTTTTAAGACAGTCTAGAGACATTGATTTATTTTTAAGGGAAGATTGAAGATGTAACAGCACAGTTAGTTCAGAAGTTGAAATTATAAGCATAGTACAAATATATTTTGCAGTTGGCAACAATTAGCCCTTTATATCCTCTTGAGAGTACAGCTGCTTCCCTTTTTGATGTCTCGATGGCTGCTTCCTTTCAAAGCTTTGCATTAACACAAGATCAAGTTCACAATATGGTAAAGACTTTGATACTAAAGGAGGTGGCTTGGCAAACAGAGGTTGTAGACATTGGAGGAATGGGCAGTGATGTGGAAAATATAATTCAGTGTAAAAACAATGTGCAGTCATGCCTTTTAACTGAAAGAAAAGCAATCAACATAAAAACTCAATGAAAAGATCCTGAAGTACATGGATGAATGGAATAATCTAAGGTTCAATAATTCCATGACAGTGTAATTTGAGGCTAATAATGTCTTATCAAAGTTCAATAGTGTTTTGTACTTTGTAGATAGCAGAGCATGTAAAAGTGCTGTAGTGATCATTTTGCATGAGGTAATGTTTAAAGGATTGTGTTGAGCTTTTGGCAGTCCAGTATAGAAAGCATACAACATAACTTAGCTGGATAAAAGCTCAAGAGAGACCAAAAAAGACGTATTTATGCATGGAATGTTGGAATGTGAAATGGTTTATCATAAACCACGCTTGGAAAGAGAACACTGATACTTTCAAGGGAAGTCTATTTAAATAATGGAAGCAAGGAAGACATGGGTGATTGGATTTAGTTTCGATTGCTTTAGTAAAAAGTCAGTACAATAAATAAGTACTTCACCATCACCATTCAGTTGTGGATGGAGAGGGTTTGGGCTATTGAATTTGCAAATATGTGTATCGTGTTGGCTCATTGGAGATAGTGTACTTGTATCCGTTGCAGTGGATTTGGAGGTGTCCGAGTGATCCACTCTAGAATGGAGACTCTCTCAATAAAGTATCTAAATGAAGTTCCATTCTTTATATCCAGGCAGCCTTTAGTTTAGTGCTAGCTGACCAGGGTTTCTATAGATCAGGAATCACTGCACCTAAAGGGGGGAATAGACAGATCTTGCATTTCAGTTTTTTTTAATGGAACTGTTTGTATATAAAGGTGATCTGGTTTCTCAAGCAGTACTTCTGTTGTGATTGACCAAAATCTCTCTCCCAATTGACAGTCTGCCCATTCTCTCCTGTTTCTAACAACCTCAGACTTTTCCTGGTTGTTACTGACCATCCCCAGTGGCTCAGACCTGCTGACTTACTGTGCTGTCTTTCCCATGCAGCACAAAGTCAGATTGTCAGTCAGGCTGGTTGCTGGGTGAGAAACCAAAATTCAAAATGGCAATTACACTCTATTGTTACACTCATCAGGATCTCCATGTCTCTGGCATTTTGGGTGTCCCCATTACAAACACCTGTTCCTGCTCTCTCCCTACATCCCTGTCAATATTAGCATCTTATTAATTGGAATCTTGTGTTGGCAGTCTCTCTGTGATCTAAATTCAATCGTCTGTGAAAATGGGTACAGGTTGTCACATGTGTATTCTCCATTCCTGTTGCTTCTGATGCAAGTAACATGGCAACTTCAGACAGTCTGCCAATTTTCAAGATTATTGCAACCTGTGCTAACCAGGTTGTAGATTGTCTCAAAAGGAGGTCCAGGTTTATGTGAGGTTAGCACCATTTAAAAAATCACCTTAAAGTCAGCCATTATCTCTTGAATGGAAGCTGCAGCAGGTGCAGAAACTGTTGGTGGAAGAGAGTCTGAACTGAAAAAGAATGGATTATTTTACAACATGTGAGAAGAAGTTCCCTGATGGTCACCTTGGGGAGTAGGAGATAACATTCTGGATGTGGGGATCGCCTGGAATGGGGGTCAGGGTTGGATGTGAAGTGGGCTCAGACTCAGAACTTGCAATGGCACAAGGACCAGATAGCTGGGGCAATAATACCAGAGTTAAAGCCTCATGAACTTTGATACTGGTGCCAAAAAAGTCAAAGACTTCACACGTAGCCAAGTTCAGTAAATAGATGAGTAAATGTCGTAATGCACTCAATGCAATACTAGTTTCACACAGTGCTCAATTCAACCACTTCAATATTCTATTAACAATCTCCAGTAATTTACCTTACCCTCACATAGAACTGCTGCAAGCCTAATACTTACATTTTCCTGATAATTGTGGTAGTTGTATCATTCAAACAGGCTCCATCATAATCAAATAGCATAATAATCATCATCATAATCATATTCCATCATACGACAGATTTTCCTCCTTTTTCAGACAAGTTGTTGCATGACTTGCAGGCACAGGTACCAAATGCATGCTTACCCTAATAGAGAAGACAGTGGTCACCATCACTTGAGTGGGAGTGGCTGAGGTCTTGGACTGTAATGGACCTGAAGCCAATAAAGATGATGGTATGCTTATCCTTCTCTCAGCAGTGTCCAATTTTGGATTTTCTCAGTTCATATTCCAAAACATATACATAGTCTTTACAAGGCACTATAGGGCTGAGTCAGCACAGTTTCGTCAATGGGAGGTCATGCCTAATAAATGTATTGGAATTCTTTGAGGATGTAATGGGCAAGTTAGACAAAGGAGAGCCAGTGGATGTGATCTATTTAGATTTCCAAAGGCCTTTGACAAGGCACTGCACAGAAGGCAGCTAACTAAGATCAGAGTCCATGGTGTTAGGGGCAAGGTACTGGCATGGATAGAGAATTGGCTGACTAGCAGAAGGGATCTTTATCAGGATGGCAGCCGATGACTAGTGGACTTTTGCAAGAGTCAGTGTTGGGACGTAAGGATTCATGTCATACATTAACAACATTGACAAAGGAACTGAGGGCATTTTTGTTAATTATGCAGATGACACAAGGAAAGATGGAGGGACAGGTGGGAATTGGGAATGCTGCAGAAGGACTTGGACATGCTTAGCAGATGGGCAAAAAAGTGGCAGATGGAATGCAGTGTGATAAAGTATGAGCATATGCACATTAGTAGGAAAATTAGAGGTGTATATTATTTTGTATATGGGGAAATGCTTCAAAAATCTAAAGTTCAAAGGTATTTGGAAGTCTTAGTTCAGGATTCTCTTAAAGTTAACATGCAGGGTCAGTTGGTGGATAGGAAGGCAATGCAACATTGACACCCATTTCAAGAGGGCCAGTATACAGGAGCAGGGATGTAATGCTGAGGCGTATAAGGCTCTGGTCAGACTGCATTTGGAATATGTGAGCAGTTTTGAGCCCTATATCTAAGAAAGGTTCTGCTGGTATCGGAGGGGGTACAGAGGGATGAAGGACTTGTCATATGAGGAATAGTTGAAGACTCTGGGTGTGTACTTGATGATGTTCAGAAGGATGAGGAGGGATCTGATTGAAACTTACAGAATACTGAGGTGCCTGGATAGAGTGAACATGGAGAAGTTGTTTCACCAGCAGGATTGACTGGGATCCGAGGGAACAGTTTCATAGTGAAGAGACAGCTCTTTAGAACTGAGATACCAAAGAATTTCTTCAGCCAGAGGATGGAGAATCTGTGGAACTCACTGTTATGAAGGTTTGTGGAGGTCAAGTTATTGAGTGTTATTTAAGACAGTGAAAGATAGGTTCTTGATTGATAAAGAGATCAAAGGTTACTTGGACAGGGCAGGAGAATGGGGTTGAGAAACATATCAGTTATGATCAGATGGTGGAACAGACCTCAATGGGCAGCATGGCTGATTCTGTTCCAATAACTTATGGTCTTATGGTCACACTTGTGAAACCAGCCAAGGATGTAGCGTCTAATGATCAAAGTCTCAGCTTTCATTGCAATACTAAAAACAGTCACCAAAACTCTGAGTGCTGCAGTGAAAGCTCAAACTTCTGTGATGCAAGATTGGCATGCTGCCAAATAAGGTAAGACTGCTGTCAATATTCAAAGACTTGCAGAGTCTTAGAAAAAAATTCTCCAACAGATGATTAATGTTGCAGAGAAGATGCATCAGAGGAATGCCTTTGAGTGTATGAAAAATCAGCCTGCTGTCATTTCTCAGGATGTTGGCTATCATGGCACCACTTAAATATCACCGTCCACCTCTCATCACCACTACCACCACCACCACCACCAACCGCCCACCCCAGCACTCTTCCACTGCTCATCCATTGCTGTAATCCAACTTTGCTTTAGGCAGTTTGCAGCCTAGAGTTGCTTGATGCAATCCTGCAATGCCATCTGAAGGCTTACAGCAGCTATCCATCACTATATTACAGCCACTGGGGTAACACTATGAATAGGAGCACTAGGACAGACAAAGGCACACAGAACCCAGGGACTAAGGGTGATTAGTTTATGCTTGTATGCTGAATGAAATAGTTCAACTTATACATTTGTTTTGTTCTGTTTATTTTAATTTTGAATTGTGGGCGAGCTGAGACTTCTAGAAATTAGAAATGTTGTTTTATATATATAAAGAGAGGAATAGGCTAAGTTTCATTTCTCTGGAAACATGCCTAGTGGGATGATTATTCTTAGGCAACGATAGCCTGGACAGACGCCAAAGCTGGATGAGTGCAAAAATAGATAATCATAAAGCTGTACTAAGAATGTAGAAGTTAATTACTATGTAGGAACAGAATAGGATTTACTTCATGGTCAACAGCTTGCTAAGAAACAAGGATAATGAGTTGAATGGCCGTTAAAGCAGACTTTCAACCCAAACTTTAGACTAAGAACTCAACATTTTATATGGCATTTTGTCAAAAAAACAGGTTGTATTTTCCAAGGAGGGGCTGTCTATCCTGATTAATTTTTTTGTTTACAAGAGTAGAGACTAGCAGATAGCACAGGTGTACTATTACCCCGGACAATATGTTCTTGATTTGATTTTGATAAGTTTCCGTTCTGGTTCTGTAAGTTTCCTTTGACTGTTAAATTTTGTTTACATTACAGCATCCCATCGGGGCTGTTTAACTTGGTTAATGTTTTCTTTAAAAGGCTAGAAAGGAGGATAGATTCTGTTTTTTTTGTTACTGTGTTTTCTTGGAGCTGTTTAAATAATTAATCGGTTCAGTTCTGTGGAGAAGAAAGTCAACCCCAACAATAAATCAGTCATGGTTCTTAGTACAGCACAACCAAAAAGGACCATTCCTGAAAAAGATATACACTTTGGAAAGCCTTAATGCAGTAGATAATGGAAAGAAATCCTATTTGTAGCTCCATGTCAACATTGTTGCACAGTTTGAGAAGTTGTGAGGATGTTGGGGACTGAGAATGAAGAAGAAAGTAAAAGTCATTTGCCCAGAACAGTCACCATGGCTGATCTGAACTGGTACTCACTTGATATGGGCTGGATCAGTTTTCTGTACACTAAATGTGATATATCACGTCATATGTTGCTTTGTAATAAATACTGCTTTGATCACCTATGATCATGCAAGCAACAATAACTTATATTTCTTATCCAGGTTGTTTCTTTCTGCACTTATGTCTGGCACCATTTAGTGCAGAATGCTTGAAGTCAGGAAGAAGTGCTTTAGCATCTGACACTGTCTGATATCTTCAGTAATATTAAACAATTCTATAAAACACTTCTACAAGCCAAGCAAAATCAATCAGTAACTAACCTACAAGTAGTAGGCCATCTATTTGAAAAGTGATGGTTGAACGGAATGGGTCAGGGTGGTCCTTCCTGCTGCTGAAGATGTGTTTAGTTTTGTGTGCCTAACTGTTCCCTGGAGCATTGGGTGTCAAACTGCCACATTGATGTCAAATCAGTGTAAGGTATCCAATTCATATCCCAATCTGCTTATTCTGTAGCCGTCTGTAAGAATTCCATCCACCCTGACCAAAGTTGTGTTTGGTACGGCGTGCAGCAGAAGTGTGCATTCCCATTGCACATGCTACTCTAGAGGGAAAATGCTTTACTTTAGTTTTAGTATTGGTGGTTAATCACTAGTGATTCACTCCTGAAGATTGCAGGCAGGCAATTTCTAGAAACAACTGGCCAGATAAATCATCTAGCATTGGATTTAAAGTTTTAAATCCTGCCTATGTTCCAGCTGTTGTGAAAACGTGAGTACAAAACATTTATGTAGTTTGAGAAATTGAAGTCTCTTCTCTTTTTTTGTTTCATTTAATGAACATATTGCTCTTTAATTTTCCAGCACTTTTATTTTCTACAATACTTCATTTGTTTCTGACTTTTGTCTGTTTTTGAAACTTTGTGCATCTTGGAATTTACGTTTCATATTACATCACCAGATATTCTGATTTTCCTCAAAGATTCCATTGTGGTCCAGCATCAGAATTGTAATATGCAAGTCTATGGAAGTAGTGTGAAAAGATGTAAGAGTTTTGAGAGGCAAAGGAAGCCTATGTTTCCAAGGCCATCAATATGGGACTGCAGTTTCACACCAGATTAAGGATGATGCTTTCCAAGCTGTACACCTGATTTTTGGCAACCTGATGTCTGAATATTTGATGATCATCCATATATCCCTTTCCTTTTGACATAGCAGATGCACATTCAATATGTTAGGAAGCCTCAACTCAATCCCCAAAATAAAGATGGCCACCTCCTTCAGCAGCATGCTAAAGCACTGTCAGTGAAGGGGATAGTTCTTGGAGTTCAGCAATTACAGCATTTAAAAGGCATCTGGATGGATAAATGAATAGGAAGGGTTGAGGGATATGTGTCAAATCCTTGGAAATGGGAAGAGAATAATTTAGGATATTTGGTAGTCATGTACAAGTTGGACCAAAGGCTCTATTTCCATGCTATACATCTCTATGACTCATAGAAACCAAACAAAGAAATCTTGATAGTTAGAAAGTGTTTGCAGAGGAAGTAAGCTCTTTAATGTAGAAATCAAAGTGATGGCCCAAGACCCATAATGCAGAAATTAACAAGGTGCAAACGAATATGTTGGAAGAGGAAAATTCCTGATTAGCAACTGACAGCTTCTGAGGTTGAACAACTGGAGGAGGGAAGAATTTCACAACGTTGAATTCTTGGAAAGGACTTTATCAATCATTAGACAAGGGCCTAGCAATCACTTCCCTAGCTTGCCACAAACTTCTAGGATACACCTGATCAGGTTCCAAGCATTTATCCACCTTTATGCAGTTTAAGACATCCAGCAATTCCTCCTCTGTAATTTGGACACTTTTCAATGTATCGCTATTTATTTCTCCAAATTCTCTAGATTCCCTAGTAGATTCTCTAGTAAACAATGATGCAAAATACTTGTTTTTTTTACCATTTTTTACTTCACTCCCTCTGACAGTTTTGATCCTTTGATATGTCTCCAATACAGTTCATATGAACAGCAAAAGATGTAATCTATGAATAGTTACCCAAAGATCACACTGTGATCCAATGTCTGCTATTGATGTGATGTCCAATCAGCTAAGTCACTGAACTCAATACAGCTCTTTCCAAAAGGCATTGACTAATACAATAAAATATTTATAATCTGAGTTGATGCTTTCAAATAGTACCAAGACTAAAAAAAGAGTATAACTTCAGGTTGCAGATTGAAATGCTGCATCCCACTGGTATGTAGCCACTTGACCAATTTTGTAAACTGGTATATGACTGAAATAATCTGAGGTTTACTCTCGAAAGCTATGTCTCATTTTAAATAAGTGGTGGTACGCAGTGCTCCTGTGGCATTATGTTGTCTGAGTTCTGCAGGTTAACATTTGTGGTTGCTAGCCATTTACAATCCTGTCAGGTATCATTTCATGAGGCCCCATTTTATTCTAGGTATCTGTCCTGCATTTCCATCCCAGTATTATTTTACATAAATGTGATTAATATGAAGGGATTAGGCTTTTTTGAGGTTATGTATTTTAAGACCTGCAATTGATTCTCATCAGATATGTTTTTGTAATTTGCTGCCGGTTTGTAAATTGTAGTAGTGTAATCCTCATAGGTTTACACATCTTGACCTAAAGGTACTAACTGAGCAACAGCTTGAATTTCTAGCACCTTTAACGTCACACAATCTCCCAAGCTTCTTTATATGAGCTTAACTGAATAAAGTTTGACACTGAACCACATTAAGTAGTATTAGGATTGAAGAGAGGTAAGATTAGGAGCATTCAAAATTAGGCAGAGTTAGAGAGATGGAAATGCTTAGAGAGAGAATTCCAGAATTTGACAACTACGTTTTCTACTGTCTATAATGGGGTGAAGGAAATTGGGGATGCGCCAGAGCTTACAGTTAATTGGAGAGATTCAGAGATTGTGGATGTATTGGTGGCCTTATATAGACTGACACGGGCTGTACCCCAAACAGTAAGTTTTAGTGAGGTGACATTCTGGCACATCTAGATCTAGGGATGGCACGGTGGCTCAGCGGTTAGCATTGCTGCCTCACAGCGCCAGGTACCTGGGATCGATTCCAGCCTCGGACAACTGTCTGTGTGGAGTTTGCATGTTCTCCCCGTGTCTGCGTGGGTTTCCTCCCACAGTCCAAGGATGTGCAAGTTAGGTGAACTGGCTATGCTAAATTGCCCATAGTGTTAGGTGTGTTAGTCAGGGGTAAATGTAGGGAATGGGTCTGGGTGGGTTACTCTTTGGAGAGTTAGTGTGGATTTGTTAGGCCGAATGGCCTGGTTCCATGCTGTAGAAAGCTAATCTAATGTGGGCAGCACAGTGGTTAGCACTGCTGCCTCACAGTACCAGAAACCTGGGTTCAATTCCCGCCTCGGGCAACTGTCTGTGTGGAGTTTGCACTTTCTCCCCGTGTCTGCGTGCGTTTCCTTCCGGTGCTCCGGTTTCCTTCCACAGTCAAAAGATGTGCAGGTCAGGTGAATTGGCCATGCTAAATTGCCCGTAGTGTTAGGTGAACGGGTAAATGTAGGGAAATGGGTCTGGGTGGGTTGCTCTTCGGAGGGTTGGTGTGGACTTGTTGGACCGAAGGGCCTGTTTCCACATTGTAAGTATTCTAATCTTGGCCTAATTTATATTCCAACTGGTTCATTCCTTCTGAAATTATGCTAAGGAACTCATTGTTCCATCTGTATGTGTACATGAAAAGTAGGACATATTGACATTAGCATATACTAATGAATTGTAACTATTGACTGGCACTCTGCTATACGTGCAAGTTGTATGGGTATTCCACGGAAAGCATGTTTTAGAATGACCAACAATTATCTGGTTGAGATTACTCCTGGTGACAAGCACACTTTGCTGCTGAAACAGATTAGTTTCCGTTGAGACCCCATGCTGAATACATTGTAAACCTGATGCATTTGTCAACTCTCAAGTACTGCTGTAGCCAACTCCTCCCAGCATTCATGCTTTGCTGTAACAAAATTAATTGATGTTGAAAGAGTTAAAATGTGGTCACGCAAATCAGGAAGTTGATAGGATGGAGATATTGCATGACCTTGTGGCCTGCCATTGTGGGCTGTTGCTCCACTGTGTGTGTTCTCTCTGTGTGCTTAACTAATTCTTGTTCTTAATGTAATTTTCCAGTTAGTCAAGTGTGACATCAATTAATCCTTATTGTACTCACTTTATACCTCACTAACTTTACAGCACAATCTCCTAATGGTGTCTGAAAAACGTCCCATCAAAATGAAGATGGAAGACTGCCTAAAGCAATTGTTCAGCCCTTCCCTCTGATAATAGGATGTAACATCTGTTTAAGGATCCCATTCAGAAATTTGGGGTATTGTTTTGGGCTTTCTTCATGCGGATACAGTCTAACAGCAGCACCACCAAAATAGTTGCAATAACTATTCATGATGGTTGGGATTAGTTTAGAATGGCACAGACCTGGTGGGCCTAAGGGCCTGTTCCTGTGCTGAATTGTTTTCCAAATCCCAAGAGGGTGTGGCTAGAGCCAATCACAACTATCACAAATCGTTTATTCTTTTTTTAAAATCAGGACTACGATCAGGACTACAGTACTCCAAATGTGATCTAACAAAATTTTTATCCAGCTGCAACATGACTTGCCAACCTTTATACTCAATACTCACCCCATGAAGGCAGGCATGCCATACACCTGCTTTATCACCTTATCCCCTTGCATTGCCACTTTTAGAGTGCTATGGACTTGGACCCTAAAATCCCTCTGGATATCAATGCCCCTATGAGTCCTGCCATTTACTGTATACTTTCTTCTTGCATTTGACCTCTAAAAATGTATCACCTCACACTTGTCCGGATTAAAGTCCATCTGCCCTTTCTCCATCCAACTTTCCAACTGATCTATATCCTGCTGTATCTTTTGAGAATGTTCCTCACTATCTGCATCTCTACCAAGTTTTGTGCTGTCTGCAAAGTTACCTGAATTTTCATCCAATCATTATATATATATAGCAAACAACAGAGGTCCCAGCAAAGATCATTGCTGACCACCACTAGTCAGAGCCCTCTAGTTAGCAAAGCATCCCTCCTCTGTCCTATGACCAAGCCAATTCTGTATACAATTTATCATTTTACCGTGGATCCCATGTGACTTAATCTTCTGGACCAATCTTCCATGAGAGACCTTGTCAAATGCTTTAGAAGCAATCTGAAGTTTGCTGTTAATATAGGTTTTGGTTTGAAGCTCCTTTATGAGTTTGTGACATATGCTGGTAGATCACAAGTATATGTAAGTGAGACATGAGCACCAATTTCTGGTGATCTTCAGGCCTTTGTTTTTGAGTGCATATGGCCATGTTGATTGTGTCTTTTATAGTCAGAAATGTACTTAAAAAAGATTGCTAGCAGTTGAACTATAAATCCAGGGGCACAGGGAAGTGGGGGATTCATGAGGCCACTTCTCTTCAGATCCTGACCTGATGAAAAGGTTAAGGAACTGAGAGTCCTGAGCCCAGATTTCATAGAGCTTACATCAAAAGCCACATGCTCATGCCAGATGAAAAGTGTCTTAATGCTCTGGGTGTCTCCTATGAACTGTAGCAAGTTACAGATGGGGCTCACAACTTTAATTAGTGGCAGCATTATGGGGGTGTTGTCTGTTTAGGAGAATACAGGCAGTATTGAAGTCTGCAGTAGATTTTCAGGTAAGAGATTGCCAGGAACTCAGCACTTTGACCTCCTAAGAAGCAAGAAGCTAATCTGTGGTAACTTGTTGGGAAATTAGAAGGGATCTTTAAATGTACTTTCCAGTCCCTTGTTGAAAAGTATGGTGCTGGAAAAGCGCAGCAGGCCAGGCAGCATCCCAGGAACAGGAGAATCGACGTTTTGGGCATAAGCCCTTCTTCAGGAATGTTTCCAGTCCCTTGTTAAATCTGTGATATTGAGGACACATGCAGCTTATAACTGCAATCCAAACTGATGGGCAGAGATTGCAGTCTAAGTGTTTCACAAAGGTGTTTTACAAATGTCCTCACAAGTCAGGACTCATGAAGACCTTCTCTCTCAGAATACCTGGCCGGTAGAATCATACAGGCAAGCTTGACTGTCCAGAATCTCCTCACTTAATGAATGGCCCTTATTCCCATAACTTTTCAGCTCAGCATCAGGGGCCTAATGTTTCCCCGGCTGTAAGAGCATTGTTAGACAGAGTATCAGAATGCATGATCCAAAGGCATGTCCCAACAAGACTGTGAGGCCATTAAGAAATAATGGGAAGAATTGCTGATTGCACCTGGTTAATTCCCATGCAAACGTAAAATGCTTACTTTGCTTGTGCTGTGTTCAGTTTATGATTTGTTACTTGTGAAAACTTGTTCTTTTTTGCCTATCTCGTATTAAATTTTCTCTTAATACCTAGATTGTTAATCACTGAGATCACAATCAAACCAGAAATTGCATACCCATTTCCAGTCTCTGCCCATACATACAATTAGTTAAATTATGTCTGCACTCTATACTTCAATACCCCTAATTAAAACAAGCACTAAAGTTTGATTTTTTAAAACAAAATTGTATGTTACCTATTATGCTGAAATGTATGGCATTTTATTCTGTAATGATTTTATTCACTCACAGGATGTGGCATTGTTAGTGGGGGCAGAAGTTATTGCCCATCCCTTGGCCCCCTTGAGAAGGTGGTGGTGCATTGCCTTCTTGAACCACTGCTGTCCATTTTGTGCAAGTTCATCCATACTGCCATTAGGGAGGGAGTTCCAGAATCTTGATCCAGTGACAATGGAGAAATGATGATATATTTCCAAGTCAGGATGGTGAGTGCCTTGGGAGAACTTGAAGGTGGTGGTGTTCCCATGCATGTGCTGCCTTGTCCTTCTGGATAGAAGTGGTCGTGGGTTTGGAAGGTGCTGTCTAAGGAGTTTTAGTGAATTTCTGCAGTGCATCTTGCAGATAGTAACACTGCTGCTCCTGAGCGTCGAAGGTGCAGTGACCAAATGTTTGTGTGTGGTGTCAATAAAGTGGGCTGCTTTGTCCTGAACAATGTCAAGCTTCATGAATATTGTTGGAGCTTTATTCATCCAGGCGAGTGGGGAGTATTCCATCACTCTCTTGACTTGCGCTTTGTTGATAGTGGACAGGCTTTGGGCAGTCAGGAGGTGAGTTATTCACTGCAGGATTCCTATCGTCTGACCTGCTCTTACCGTTATTTTATTTATGTGACTAGTCCAATTCTATTTCAAGTCAATGGTAACCTCCAGGATGTTGAAAGTGATGGATTTAGTGATAGTAACACCACTGTGTTTCAATGTATATCGGTCAGATTCTCTTCTGTCAGAGGTGGTCATTTCCTCAAATTTGTGTGGCATCTACTTGCTATTTGCTGACATAAACTGTGTGGTTCTCAGCCCAATGATGTGGTTGACATTGCTAGTTTGGTGCAAAACATAAATAACAATAATTAAAAATCTGACTTAATTGTAATTGTAGGAAAATTATCTGCAGTGATGTACTGTTTCTGCAGCTGAGAAGTTTTTTTTTGCTGTCTCAGATTGTGGATCTGCTATCTTTGGTGGGAAGGATTTAAAGATATGTCCCTGTTGTGCACCCTTATTTTATTTTATATTTATCTGTGTTCTTTTTTCTTTGGCTAACCTTCATTATAAACCTACCTTTTTCCAGATTGGACAGAAAAATGTTGGATAACCTCTACAGTTGCAGGGCAGGAAGCCATGGCAACCAATTTGTTCCCAGAGAGCTTCCACTGAGGAAATGAAGAATGTCTTTACCAGAGAATGTGGAACTCACTACCACAAGCAGTAGTTGATATAAATAGTATTGATACATTTCAAGAAATGTTCAATAAACAAGTGAGGGGAAGATTGGGTTATATCAAGAATAGTGGGAAAAGTTTTGTGTGGTGGATAAACATCTTGTATGACTCTATGATTCTATGACCAGTTGTGGCAAATGGCCTGTTTCTATGCTATATGTTTATAGCTCCGTCCACAATGCCTCTCCGATGTCTAATCTAATCTAATCTAAATGGATGGATTTTGACTGAGGGATGAGTGAAACACCTCTGGTGCACCAGGCAGAATCTTAGAACTACAATAATAACAAAATATCCAGGGAAACAATTTTACAAAGACAATGCAGTAAGAAAACTCAAAAGAAAGATTCATATGCCTGAAACAGTCTGCAAGTTTGTTGCAATTAAGCCTCAGTATTTTCTACACTATCATGTTTCACATGAGAAATTTGGAGTTCATGAAAGGCATCATACAATTTTAACTTTAAAATAAAGTTAATTCTCATGGGCAGTTACTGTATCTTCACCTGTTTCACTTTGATGGCAGTAACTTACTAATTCATCAAATGATCCCATTCTAGTGGGAGGAAGAGATGCAGTGACGAGTTGCAGGATTCTCCCAGAGTTTCCTAGGATGGGGTGGCTCAATAATCTCTCTCTGCATCATGGCTACTCATTTCCTGGAGCTTCATGAGTCCTTTGAATAGATGGCTGAGTAGGTTGGAGAGACATTTTTCTCATTCTGTCCACCAATTTACAAAACCCTTGCTGCTGGACATTCCTTTAATCAGTCTCGCCATGTTTACGGGGAAGGTTGCTACGCTGACACGAGGCTCTGGAAATCTATGCCAAAGTCCTGCCTGGGCAATCCCCCAGAATTTTGTTAGAACTGAGCCATGAGGTTTAAAGCCCAAGGTCTTTGTAATGTAGGTTCATGCCAATTCTGATAGAGACCACGGCTATGCTTAGGATGTTAGCTAAAGGGGATGCCCCCTAATTTCCCTGAAACGACAGCAGACACATGTCGCTGCACAGAAGTAGTTAATGTGCTTTTCGATACCAGTTCTTATTCTATATCTACTGTTTTTAGTATACTTTCAAAAGATAAAGTGGACTGATAGTATCCAGAAAACAAACTCGCTTTATAGACCAGTGCTATCTCATGCAAATTCCAGAACTTAGAGTTTGAGGGCTAGCCCTTCAGTTGGCTTTTCCTGCTTTTCCACTAGCAACTGAACTAATCCCTTCTCATCCAGTGCTGTCTAACTTTATAACTACTTGATGGGGTGGAATTCCTTATCCTGGTGATATTGCAGGATGATTGAGTGACATTATGTGAAGCAGGAGTATAGGAGATGTCCTGTCTCACAGCCAATGAGCAACTGCCCTTCAGAATACACTTTGAAACCCAAAATGAGAAAAAAAATAACATTTTTAAATCTGTAAAATATTCTTTGTGTCATATTTGGCCATCAATGCATGACATTCGAAATATTAGGTGCCAACTTGAGTCCAATGGGATGGATGATGAAACACTCAGATGTGTCTTATATTTCTGGTGAGTAGAGGGTATAAAGGTAGCCATGCTTTGTTGTCTGTGGCAGGGGCAGATTGGGTGATAACAAGACATGAAAATCTCGGGCAAAAATAAAAGTTTTAATTTGATATAGGGAGGAAATATTGTTTCTGAGCTAACGGTATAGGCAAACGGTAAATGTGTTATTAAGAAAAGGAGTTTATAGTTTTCCCAAACGCAGTGAACATTTTTTATTTCTCCAATGTTTCGAAGTATTGGTTGTCCTCAGATCAGCCAAGCTCCTATATATTGGCTGATCGGGCTCGAGGGCTGAATGGCCTGCCCCAGTTCCTATGTTTTTAATGTCCTTATGTCTTATTTAGCACACTGTTTTCAATGGAAGGCTTAATAAAAATGTCCACTGATTTCATGATATTCTTAAAAACAGAAATATGAAACTGAGTGTGAAACTATATTCACAATTGATGCATTTATTAGCCATTTCACTGCGCCTGTTAGTTTACTGTATATGGACAGTTTGTAAAGCTGATCATTTATAAAAAAAGCTTCTCTTCATTTAACTTCCTAGATTAAATTCAACTTGGAATTCAATTCAGCACTTTCTTTTCTTTTCTCTCTTGAGTATTCCCTTTTTTGGGATAAAAACAGAACGTGCTTTAGAAACGCAGCAGGTCTGGCAGCATCTCTGAGAAACAGAGTTTACGTTTTGATTTCAGAACTTTCTCTCTCCACAAATGCTACAGACAGACTGCATTTCTTCAGCGTTCTCTGTTTTTATTCAGTTCTTTAGCATCTACAATATTTTGTTTCTTTTCTGTACTTCTTGAATGCATGGCCTACTTACATACCAGTTTGAGTTCCAATACCATAGCTGCTGTGAAGCAGAATCACAGATGTGATATAGCACAGAAGGAGGCCATTCAGCTCATTATGCATGTACCAGTTTGTTATATGAGCATCATTTCCCAGTGCCAATATCCCTCCTTTTTCCTCATACCCTTGCACATTACATTTTATCCAAATAATCATCAAATGCTCTCCTGAATGCCTCAATTGAATCTTCTTCTACCACACTGCTGAGCAGTACATTCTATATCCGAACAACACTGAGTGTAAACGTTTTTCTTTATTTCACCCTTTGTTGTTTCGCAAATCACTTTAAATCTATGCCGTCCTGTTTTTGTTCCATTTACGAGTGGAACAGCTTCTCCCTGTCTACTCATGATTTTGAAAACCTCTATGAAATTATCTCTTAGCCTCTTCTCTCTAAGGTGAGCAGTTCCAACTTTTTAAATCTATCCTCATAACCAAAGTTCCTCATTGCTGGAACCATTCTGGTAAACCGCTTCTGCTCTCTCCACAATGTGCTCACATCCTTCCTATAAAGTAAAGCCCAGAATTGTATACAATATCCCCGTTGAGGTCAAAGAAGTGTCTTACGCATTTCCACCTCCTTTCATACATGCAGTGGAACACATTCATCAACTGGCTGGTCCCCAACTAGGGAGGGAGATACTGAAGCTGAAAAATAAAATAATTGCAAGTGGAGACTGTGAGCAGAATTTTTCCAGCCACTGAATAATGTGAACATTGGTGAGAAAGTTGGGAGAATTGCATAATATCAGTAATATGGAGATTCCCAACATTGAGAGTAAAAAGTCTGATTCTCTAACCAAGAGTAAAATGGTGAGGTGAGTTTCTGGCTAGTGGTGTTAAGAGGCCTGTCATGTATACACTAACATCTCTTTATTATATAATCTTACTTCATCGATGTGCAATTTCTCTATCTCTCACCCATGTTTGAAGCAAGAGAGTGATAATTCCTAACCTAAACGTAACATGGTGACTCCCAACTCACTGCTGGCTCCTCTGATCCTCCATCTTGAACAGCAGACACCAACTTCTTAGGGCACAATCCATGGGCAGCAACCATTTTGCATCTTCCAATTTACCAGGATCTGCAGGTCCCTTTGGCAGAGTGAGGTACCAATTTTCATTTAACTGGGGTAACTGATAGTGCAGGGCAGCTGTGGACTGTTGGCATTTGTAGCTGTGCTTCAAGGATGGCATCAGTGCCAGAAATCCCATGATGCCCCAGGAGTGGACAATACCCTTGCCGATGGCAAATGGAGCATTATGATGATCAGGACACCATAGAGGCAGATCACATGTGTAATGTGGTGAGTTTGGGAAGTTAGTGTGAGAAATTTCACTGGTGCTTATGGAGAGAAAACTTCCATGAAACTAGCCAAAATGAACCGCTAATTTTTTATAGAATTCAGCCCTTTATTAAAAGTTTCCCATGAAACGTTTTCATGTCAGCTCAGCTGCCATAGAAACCATCCTGTAATGAAAATACTTAAGGAGATTCTTCTTTGATGTGGACTATTAAATATCATTCGTACCATCCCAAACCTGTAGCAATCTCCTTGTAATGGTATTTATTGACCAGATGTGCCATGAGTTAGGCATTCAGAATTGGTCCCAAATTAAATCAAACTACCACAGGGATATTTTCATGCTTTGTATAATTTGAGTTCAGTTCACTGTGCCAAATTAACCCCATTAACAGTCACTGCTGGCGGAAAGCTCATGGAGATAATTTTCCCTTTGGCCTGGATAGGACACTGATAGATAGATGGACATAGAAAGGAAAACCATGCTGCTTGGCAATCCACAACCATTAGTTTTTTTCCACATGTCAAAGTGAAAATTAGCTTCCCTTTCACCTCAAACTTGCTTGCATCACCAACTCAACATTCATTTTCATTTCTCCTCCTATTTGGCATTTTCTCTCACCTTACCTTGTAAAGTGCTCTGACATGCTTCATTTTATGTGAGAAGAACTGAAGAAATGTAAGTTAAGGTTTACTACAGCCTTTTTTTTGCACAACTCTTTTCTATGGTAAATGGTGGCCACCTTTCACTGTAATTTGTGGGATATTTGTCTGCTCGGATGAGGCCTTTGTTCATATTTCTGTGAGATATGGGAAGCAAGTGAACATTTATTTCAATGCAAGAGGCCTGACGGGTAAGGCAGATGTACTCAGGGCTTGGTTGGGAACATAGGATTGGGCTATCACAGCAATTACAGAAACATGGCTCAGGGAAGGGCAGGACTGGCGGTTCAGTGTTCCACGGTATAGATTCTATAAGAAAGATAGAAAAGGGGACAAGAGAGGAGGGGGAGTGATATTTTTGGTTAGGGATAATATTACTGCTGTAATTAGGGAGGACATCCCTAGGAAAATATCCAGTGAGGTTGTATGGGTGGAACTGAGAAATAAGAAAGAGATGATCACCTTATTGTGATTGTACTATAGATCCCCAAATAGTCAGTGGGAAATTAAGAGGCGAATATATTAAGTGATCTCACATATCTGTAAGAATATTAGGGTTATAATGCTAGCGGGTTTTAATTTTCCAAACATACGCTTGACCAGTGACTATAATTATATTAGTTTTAAATTAGTTATGGAAAAGGATAGACCTGATCTAAGAGTTGAAGTTCTAATTTGGAGTAAGGCCAATTTTGACAGCATTAGGTAGGAACTTTCAAAACTTGATTGGGAGAGGCTACTCATAGGTAAAGGGATGGTTGGAAAGTAGCAGACCATCAAGAATTAAATAATGAGTGTTGAGAGACAATGTGTTCCTGTTAGTGTGAAGGACAAGGCTGGTAGGTGTAAGGAATGTTGGATGACAAGAGAAATTGAGGTTCTGGTCAAGAAAAAGAAGGAAGCATAAAAAGAAGGAAGCATGTGTCAAGTATAGACAGCTGGAATCGAGTGAATCCCTCAAGGTGTATCAGGGTGGTTGGAGTATACTTAAGAAGGAAACCAGGAGGGCAAAAAGGGGATATGACATAACTTTGGCAAATAGGGTTAAGAAGAATCTGAAGAGATTCTACAAATATATTATGGGGGCAAAAGAGTAACTAGAGAGAAAATAAGCCCCTTAAAAATCTACAAGGTCATCTATGTGTGGACCCACAGGAGATGGGTGAGGTACTAAATGAGTGTTTCGTATCAATAATTACTGTGGGGAAAGCCATGGAAACTGGAGAACTTGAAGAAATAAACAGTGATATCTTGAAAAATTACCATATTACAGAAGAGGGGTTGCTGGACGTCATAATTCACATAAAGGTGGATAAATTCCCAGGACCTGATTAGGCGTATCCCAGAACTTTGTGGGAAGATAAGGAAGATGAGATATATTTATCATTGATAGCCACAGGTGGTGTGCCAGAAAACTGGAGGTCTCATGACTGCAGGTTGATAAAGGCAGAGTGGTGGACATTATCTATCTGGAGAAAGTGCTGGAGATTAGTGTCAAGATTAGAATGGTGCTGGAAAAGCACAGCAGGTCAGGCAGTATTCAAGGAACAGCAAAATCAACGATTCGGGCAAAAGCCTCATTCCTGATGAAGAGCTTTAGCCCGAAACGTTGATTTTCCTGTTCCTCAGATGCTGCCTGACCTGCTGTGCTTTTCCAACATCACTCTAATCTTAATCATTATCTAACTGGACTTCAGTAAGGCTTTCGACAAGGTTCAGCTTGGTAGACTGGTTAGCAAGTTTATATCACATGGAATCTGGGGGAGCTAGACAATTGGATACAAAATTGGCTAGAAGGTAGGAGACAGAGGCTAATGATGGGAGAGGGTTGTTTTTTGGACTGGAGATCTGTGACCAGTGGAGTGCCACAAGGATTGGTGCTGGGTCCACTGCTTTTCATCATTTATATAAATGGTTTGGAAATGAACATAGAAGGTATAGTTAGTAAGTTTGAAGATGATACCAAAATTGGTGGTGTAGTGGACAGTCAAAAAGTTTACCTCGGAGTGCAACAGGACCTTGATCCGATCGGCCAATGGGCTGAGGATTGGCAGAGTTTAATTTAGATAAATGTAAGGTGTTGCATTTTGGTAAGGCAAATCAGAGCAGGATTTATAAACTTATTGGTAAGGCCCTGGAGACTGTTGCCAAACAAAGAGGTCTAGGGATGCAGATGCATTGTTCCTTGAAAGTGGAGGGGCAGGTGGACAGGATGGTGAAGAAGGCGTTTGGTACACTTGCCATCAATGGTCAGTGCATTTAATATAGGAGTTGAGATGTCATGTTGTGGCTGTACAGGACATTGGTTAGGCCACTTTTGGAATGCTGTGTTCGATTCTGGTCTCCCTGCTACAGTAAAGATGTTGTTAAACTTGAAATGGTTCAGAAAAGATTTACAAAAATGTTGCCAGGATTGGAGAATTTGAGCTGTAATGAGAGACTAGATAGGCTGGGGCTTTATCCCTGGAGCGTTGGAAGCTGAGGTTTATAAAATAGTGGCTAATAAAACCCAGGGGACATGGATTGGATATTTTTCTGAGGGTAGGGGAGTCCAAAACAACAGGGCACAGGTTGAAGATGAAAGGGGAAAGATTCAAAAAGGACCTAAGAGGCAACTTTTTCATGCAGAGGATGATGCACATATAGAACTTTCTGCCAGAGGAAGTTGTGGAGGCTGGTACAATTACAACAAATAAAAGGCATCTGGATAGGTATATGAAGAGGAAGAGGGATATGGGCCAAATGCTGGCAAATGGGACTGGATCAGTTTATGATATATGGTTGGCATAGACGAGTTGGACCAAAGGATCTGTTTCTGTGCTGTAGAACTCCATGACTCTATACATACATACAAACATATGAAATAGGCGTAAGATTAGACCACTTGACCCTTCAAGCTTTTCCCACCATTTCAGGAGATCATAGCTGATCTGACTTTAATGACAATCCTACATTGCCACTTACTCACGATCACCTTTCTCCACTTTACTTACCAAAACTCTATTCACCTTTGCCTTAAAAATATTCATACTTAACCCCCACCACCTTCTCAGGCAGGAGTTCCAAAGTCTTACTCTTAGAAGAAAAAAAATCTTGTCTTAAATGGACAATGCCTTATTTTTAAACTGTGAACAGCTCCACTTCCCCCAACCAGCTGCTGCACACTCCCCTGCCCACTATTATCAAATTCTCCCATCACAGGAAATATCTTATCCATATCCATCTTGTCAAGTCCCTGCAAAATCTCATATGTGTTTCCATCAAGTCACTTCTTACTCTTCCAAGCTTGAACAGAAATCTAGTCAATACAGCCTTTCTGCACGACCAATTTGCTAGTTCCAGGTATTATTCTGTTAAACTGTCTCTAATGTATTAAGGTACATGATGTACGTTTTTCCTTAAATAAGATAGCCAATACTGTACACAATAGCCCAGGTGTGGTCTCATTAGTGCCAAGTACAACTGAAGGATAATCTCCCCACTTTTCAGTTCCCCTCACAATAAATGATAATATTATATTTGCTTTTCTAATTCATAATTTTCTGGTTTGCATGTTTGCTTTTTTAGCTCATACCCTAGATTACCAGATCCTTCTGCATCTCAGAACACTACAATCTCTCATTATTTAGATAACGTACTACTTTTTATTCTTCATAGAATTATAGAATCCCTACAGTGTGGGATTCAGCCCATTGAGTTCACACTAACCCTCCGAAAAGCATACCACCCAGACCCAACCCTTACCCTATTCCTGTAAGCCTGCATTTCCCATGACTAATCCAGCTAGCCTACACATCTCTGGATGGTAGGAGAGAACTGGAGCATCTGGATGAAACCCAGGGGAGAATGTGCAAACTCTACATAGAGAGTTGTCCCAGGCTGGAATTGAACCTAGTTCCCTGGTGCAATGAGGCAACATTGTTAACCACTGATCCACTGTATTGCCCCGGGTAATATCATGTTTCTCCATTATACTTTATTTGCCAGATCTTTACCTGCTCATGTAACCAATCAAAATCTTTTCGTACACTTCATAACTTTCATACATATATTTGTGTCATCAGCAAATTTGGCAACCATAACTACTGTTCATTCATTCAAGTAACTTATTCACCAGACATACATGTCACCTAGAGGGCAGTTAAGAGTTACCTGCATTGCTGTGATTATGGAGTCATATGTTGGCCAGACCATGTAAAGAAAGGGTTTTTTTTTAATGACCATCTCAGTGTTTACATTGTTTCCATTGGGTTAGGCTTTTAATCCAAATTTCTACCAAACTCGTGTTCTACCATCTGATATGGCAGGATTTGAATACATGTCCCCAGAACATCACCTTTGGATACTGAATTATTAGTCTAATAGCATTACCGCTACATCAATTTGCCTCCCTATTGCATCAAATGTAAACAGTTCAGGTTGCAGCACTGATCCCTGTGGCACATGATTTGTTGTATCTCTTACCAACCAGAAAAAGACACATTTATGCCTATTATTTGTTTCCTGGTAGCTAGCTAATCTTGTATCAATGCTAATATGCTATCCCCATACTATAAGTTTTTATTTTCCACAATAAAATGTTTTATGAAACTTATAGTATGAGTAACTGTTTCTTCATTATCAGTCTCTTCCAGTTCTAGCTCCTGCACCATTGCTGGTTGTCTGAAAGCAGAAGGACATAGAGTAATGTTGGAGATAGTGAGTATAAGGAGTACATGCTTACATAGTCCATGGTGTAAATCAGATGAGATTATGGAATGGATTAAGGGCTTTGCAAGAAGGAGATTTAGGCATGCGCATACTATCCTCTAATTCTTAACCATGGCCTCAGTCCTGACCTTGCCAATAATGGTAAGAAATGTCATCCACATTAGAGTGAATATATAAAACTGTGCCTGTCCTCTGTTGGTGTGGTGCAGCTGTTTATGTTATGTGCCAACTTGTCCTGCAAGAAAGTGGGAAGTGAGTGTGGTGCAACATTTTTAGATGATGTGGTTAGAACATCTGAACAACTGAAAGCATATGCAAACTGTGAAATATAAATGGGTGCAAGGCTTGCAGCAAAGTGAAATGCCTGATGGTGAGGCGCATCTTTGAATGTGAAGTGCCTGCTGTTGGGGTTGTTGGTAAATGACAGGAGGGACAGTGGTGAATTGAGCGGCAATGCCAGTATTCCTGCTTCCACTTCAGAACATCTGTCTAGAGAGCCACCTGGTCTGCTGCTTATAGAAGACCTGTCCCCTCCTAAGTCAAGGCCTCCAAGGCTATGTTAGAGAGCTTTGTAGCCAGCTCACTACCAAACTGTGTCTTCTCCAATTCAAACTCGCCTAAGAAAGTTGTATTATCTCTTCATGCAAAATGCATTCTCCTTTTCAGTGGTGCAGGCTATCTTGAATTTGTGCAAGTCTCTCATGATTTTGCAACACAATTGCAGGAATACAGACACTTAAACACACACAGGAATCATTTAATCGACATTTCGGGCATTTAATGATTCCTGTGTGTGTTTAAGTGTCTGTATTCATAGAACATAGAACATAGAAGAATACAGCGCAGTACAGGCCCTTTGGCCCTCGATGTTGCGCCGATCCAAGCCCACCTAACCTATACTAACCCACCCCATGCCCCTGCAGAGTTAGTTTAAATTGCAATTCCTGCAATTGTTTTAGGGGACCATCCAATTTTGGTTCCACTGTAGCCAAGTACATCAGCAACACCAAGATGTAGACAACTGCTTGCTAAATGAGAGAGTAGCAATGTTTTAAACTGTTATCATTCCCAGATAATTCAAATCCCAGACTGAAATCTGGCTTGATTGATTTAATTTTGTTTCGTTTTGGTTGTGACAACAGTTATAATGAAGACCCTCATTGAAGCATAAGCATGCAATATTATAGATTTGGTTTTAACAATAAAACAAAAGATTATTTTGCAAAAGAAGTGAAGATAAATTAGAATAAACCAAACTCTTTACATTCCTGAAGAAGGGCTTATGCCCGAAATGTCGATTTTCCTGCTCCTTGGATGCTGCCTGACCTGCTGTGCTTTTCCAGCAACACATTTTTCAGCTCTTTACATATAGTACACATTTAAAGATTTCAAAACACAGTAAAAATATAATTCCATTACTCCCCTTTACAGTACTCATATCAATGAGAATTCCCTTCTCTAATACCCTTTATGACCTTAATTTACTTGTGGTTTTAATGCCCAGATTTGTAAATATGAAAGCTTCTTCCTGGAACCTTCACACAACTAAGCTTGATATTGCAGATTCAAACTACCCTTTCAGCATCTTAACCAAACACTTCCTCTCTGGAACATTTGCTAAACTCCTTACACCGCAGTCACCTGTTGTTAGCAATTCTAAACAATCTTCTCTTTTTCTCAGGAGCAACTGTTTCACACATATCTGTCAAGAATGCTGTAGAACAGCCAAAGTGAAACTAAAAGCTTTTTACCGAGCTATAGATTTTTCCCCTAATCAAAAGAAAAAAAATCCTGTCTTTCTAGTTTGGAGCCGATTGCAGTACTGTTTACTGTTACTGGGAGAAAGTGAGGATTGCAGATGCTGGAGATCAGAGTTGAAAAGTGTGGCACTGAAAAAGCACAGCAGGTGAGGCAGCATCTGAGGAGCAGGACAGTCGATGTGTCGGGCATAAGCTCTTCATCAGGAATGTCCAACCTGTAACCATAGCCCCCCATCTAATCTACCTATTGCATTCCAAGCTGCCTTCCCTGCCCCACCCTCTCCATTTACCTCTCAGCTCCCTTCCTCCCTCTCACCTCCCCCCACCCCCGACGCCCCTCCCCCAATATTCCTGATGAAGGCTTATGCCTAAAATGCTGACTCTCCTGCTCCTTGGATGCTGCCTGATCTGCTATACTTTTCCAGCGTCACACTTTTCGACACTGTTTACTGGTACTGTCTTATACTGTTTCAAGAGCAGACAGCACTGGCAGAGACCATCAGGAGAAATCCACTAGGAAAAGACCCATTCCAATTGTTGCTGTCATTTGGTGGCTTCAGGAAGGCAGGCTCAGTAAAGACTTGGGCAGCATCAGGCACAGTCAGGAGTTGAGAAAAGGGCTCAGCAGGGAGCTGTTTAGTGCAGTTGAGGCTCAGCTCAGGAGCTGAGAAAGTAACAGATGGTTGTTGGCTCCATGCTGCTGGCTGATGAGGCAAAGGTAACCTTTTTAAGAAGGCCTGTTCTGAGCAGAATAGCTAAAGAGCTGGGAGTCTGCCCTGGGGCGGCATGGTGGCTCAGTGGTTAGCACTGCCGCCTCACAGCATCAAAGGACTCAGGTTTTATTCTCACCTCGGGCATGGAGTTTGCACATTCTCTTCATGTCTGCGTGGCCTCAATATTAATGATCAACAAGTCCTTTAGCTCCTTGTTGCAGGTAATCATGGAAAAGACAGGGAAGATCAATTTAGAAGATGGTTGTAGTAAAAAAAAAGTTATTTTACATTCCATGGTGAAACAAAACAATGGCAAGTTTTAGTAGATAAGCCCAGGGTCTGAATGTGGTTCAGCTCTGTGAAGAACAGCTCAACTTGCTGTCCTAGTTCCTCCCTGTTTCTCTTATTTGTTTCTTAGCCTCAGTTCTTCTCTAATTTACACCTATATGGTGTTATCCTGTTTTAAAAAAGCTTGCCTGGGCCAAGTCTCTGTTTGCTGAGAGGAAACTATCAAACTGAAGACAGCCACCTGCTCTTAATGAGCTGAAACTGACTGGTAAATGTGTGATGACAAACATCAGAGGAGGCCTGGTTTCTGTTCAAAAGTCTGAAAAATAAAACTAGAGTTAAAGTCTCATTTCCTCTTTTTTTTTAGCAACAGAAGTTTGCAGATGATAAAACTGGAAACTGAGAAGTAACTTCCTGTCCTTTATAGGAACGTGCATTTCTACCCGAAATTCAAATCTCATCGATACAACTTTTCACAGCAAATTATTAATCTCAAAGTAATTTGTAGGATTCAAACAGAATGGTGATTGCTAAAATGCAGAGCAGTTGATGAACGTTGTTCTAATCTACCGAAAATTAGAACTTTTCTTCTTTATTCATTTTGTTTCAAGTCATTTTAAATTGTAATTTTATGCTTAAAATCTCACTTTGTGGGACTCTGCTTTGAGCCAAAAAGTGTTGGGGTTGAGCCCAGTGCAAAGATTTGAGTTCCCAGCCAAGTCTAACAATATCATTTGAATTAAAAATTAGCCCATAGTCATTGTTTGTTCACTTTTGATTTCCTGATGTCCTGGGGATAGGATCTGAAATTGGAAATTAGCAGAGATGCAATCACGTGATATCATGTCAGTTGCTTGTTAAATGCTTGCCTAATCTTCAATTTCATTGAATTTAATTGAACTGAATATTGTTGTCATATATGGTCATTGATTGTTTTCGGTCTGCTTTTCAGCTTATCCATGTTTAATTTCAGCCGGCACAACTCTCCTACCTTTGGGAATTCACTGGTAGACCAGGGTTGCTACCTTCCCTGTGGAGGAAGCCAGGCACTTGCAGCCAGAGCAATGACATTCTTCATAATATCTCTGCATGGCCTCAGTATCTTTGCCAAATGTCGCCCTGCCTGAGTCTGCATCTCTAACAGGTCACATGGCCAAATCCAGAGGCTCATCATCTATTTGGGGTTCAGCAGGGGCCATGTCTCTAGCTGTTCTCCGAGTGCCAGAGACCTTGGCTTTTATATCTTCTATCAGTGTGGGCATGTGTCTGTAATGTGCACCCCAGTTAGTGACCTAATGTAGAATGGGGCCAACTGAGGAGAATGTCTCTGTACAGTCAGTTTCAGCTCCTTAAGAGCAGGTGGAGGGTGCAGAGGAATGCTGTGCTGGTGCATCCTCTGACAATTCAGCATTATTATCCTCAGTGAGGCCAATCCCTATGCCCACCTGAGTTTCAATGTGCTTAATCCTATGCATTCGTCAGCACAAGGCTGGGGGCATCCTTTTTGGGCTGTGCAGAGACACTGGCTTTCCATCAGGGGGTCACTTTTAGCCATTGTCCTCCCTTACCAGTTCCACAGTTGTCTCCTCAGCCAGAGTGAGAACTCTGAGATCAGGGAACCCTCCTCCAGTTGTTTCTTGCTCATGCTGATTGACAGCTCTTTTCTTCTGAGGAAGGATTGAATGTTATCCGAAAGGGTCGATAACTGATAAATGAGCATGCATGCCTATGTCACGTGTCTCCTGTGCCCACTCCAGAAAGTACTTCAAGTTCATATACTGTGCTGGAACTGGGATACTCTTCAGTTTATCAAGTGCCTCACACTCAGTCTGGGTATACGCTACCTTTCTTCTTATTTGACATCCTTCTGCATTCACATAACTACCTCACTTGTTGCCTTTATGAGTGTCAGTTTCAAGGAAAATTAACTTCCTGTTGTGGCATGCAGCAGGTCATTCATCCTCTTTCTGTACAGCACCCAGGCTTTCAGAGGACGTCATGGCCACCAGAATGTGTCTCCTCTTCTGTCCATTGGCTGCCTTAGGTCCAAGAGGAAGGCCTCCTGCTGACACCACTGAGAAACTCGCCTGGAGGAGAATCTGTGGTGAGCTGTTCACTGAACTCTGGGTCCTTTCCCTGCTTGAGGTCTGACATTCCAACTGGGTATGGGAGCTGACAAGGGGAGAGGGAATCCAAAAGGTCTTGAAGGGATGATATATCTCACTGTGTGATCAAACACGACAGATGTTCCGCAAGGCTTACACATATCAGGACCAGTGTTTTGACACCATAAGGAAATGACACAGTTGCTTGACTTCAGCTTGCAAGACTTAGCATGCTCCTTGTGTATGGGTACCTAATTAGCCAGCTACTGTGCAATTGTGTGTATAAAGACATCCCAGCCTCGAGTGAAAGTGATGCTCTCTTCACAATGGAAGATTCTGCCCAATCTTTCAGTTTGTTGACCTGTCATTGGAACGGAGGGAAGCAAGAAGTGTAATTGGTTTTGAGCAAAGTGAAAGGGATGGAGGTGGGGAAGAAGAACAAAAGGGATGGAGGGACTGATGGAGAGATTCAATGGCAAAATATTTCATGGCACCAAAGGAGTACAGAGGTGTGTCTGGATGAGCTGTGAATGGCTGGAAAGTAGCTATCCAAATGCAAAGTAAAGAAATCAAGCAAGAAACCAGAAGAAAATAGATGATACAGTAAAAAAGAACTGTATTATAACTGGTTCATTAAGTGAGCATGTAGCGCCACCACATGCCGGAGAATTGAGGACGACAGAAGTGTTTATTTGAGTCACTTCGAGACAGTAACATTAGTAATGAACATTATGATTATTGCCACAATTAGCATTGAAATAAAAACAAGCTCTGGTGCTGATCTATTGAAATTCACAAAGATCCCATGAAAAGTGCAATGAAAAGCAGCACTGTATTTCAAGGCCACAGGAGCTGTTGAAATCCTGGCCAAAATACTCAAATATCGGAAAAGCATTCGTGGCATGAGATATAACCTCATCTCACTCATTATGGAGCAGGATGGTGGCTCAGTAGTTAACACTGCTGCCCCACAGCGCCAGGCACCCAGTTTGATTCCAGCCTCGGGCAACTGTCTGTGTGGAGTTTGCACATTCTCCTAGTGTCTGCATGGGTTTCCTCCGGGTGCTCTGGTTTCCACCCACAGTCCAAATATGTGCAGGTTAGTGAATTGCCAAGCTAATTGCCCATAGTGTCCAGGGATGTGTAGGTTAGGTGCATTAGTCAGGGGAAATGCAGAGTAATAGGGTAGGGGAATGGGTCTGGGTAGATTACTCTTCAGAGGGTTGGTGTGGACTTGGTGGGCTGAAGGGCCTGTTTCCACACTGTAGGGATTTTATGACAGGACGGAGAATTTCCAAGACACTGTAATTGTGATCATTTTCAAGAAAACAGAAAAGATCATTTGCAGTAACTACAGAGGAGTTTCCCTGCTGTCCACCACATGAAAGGTGATTGTAAACATCCTTCTCTTGGCCTTGATCCAGCAGTTGATGAATTCTTATTGCAGTCACAATGCAGATTCAGTCTATCAAGAATGTAGCCTTCACAATAAGATACGTTCAAGAAAAATGTAGAGGGTAGCAGTAACCTCTATATGTGGCCTTCTTCAACCTCACAAAATCCTTTGACTCTTTCTGTCCGGGAGGGATTATAGATCGTCTTCCTCAGGCATGGCTGCCCACACCAAGGTGTAACCATCTCCAATTGCTGCAGGACAACATGCAAGCTGTGATCCTCACCAGTGGATTAACCACAAAACCCAATATTTGTGTAAACAGGGATCAAGTGAGGCTATGTCATTGCACCAACACTCTTGTTCACCTTCCTCACTGCAACACACTTCAACCCCATATCTGTGAAGCTGGAGTGGAACTTCTTGTTTTACAGAATGAACAGCAAAGTGTCGAACCTGAATCAGCTTTAGTCCAGAATCAAGACCACCCCAATCTCTGTCATTAAGCTGCAGAATACTGATAATCTTTGTGTGTACACACACTTAAATGCTGACCTGTAGTATCATTAATGCATTCACAGGAGCATGTGAGAGGATGAGCCTTAGATTAGATTAGATTCTCTACAGTGTGGAAACAGGCCGTTTGGCCCAACCAGTCCACACCGACCCTCCGAAGAGTAACCCACCCAAACCCATTTCCCTCTGACTAATGCACCTAACACTATGGGCAATTTAGCATGGCCAATTCACCGGACCCGCACATCTTTGCACTGTGGGAGGAAACCCACGCAGACACGGGGAGAATGTGCAAACTCCACACAGACAGTCGCCCGAGGCCGGAGTCGAACCTGGGACCCTGGTGCTGTGAGGCAGCAGTGCTAACCACTGAGCCACCGTGCTGCCCAAACAAAACATTTGGAAGATCCTCTACTATGGTGCCCCCACCATGAAACACAATTACCTATTAAGATCCACGATGAGCCACTGAACAAGTTGTATTAATTACCAAACCTTGGGAGTTTCATACAAACATAGAAAACAGGGGCAGAGGTAGGCCAATGAGCCTTCAAGTCTGCTCTGCCATTCAATATGATCAGTGGTCAATCATTCAATTCAGTACCGTGTTTCCACTATCATCCCACACCCTTTGTTTCCTGTAGCCCTAAGAACTATATTCATTTCTTTCTTGAAAACACTACTCGCTTTCTGTAGTAGAGAATTCCACAGGCTCACAATTATCTCGGTGAATAATTTTTTTTTTAAATTATTTTTTAGATCAGAATAGATTCCCTACAGTGTGGAAACAGGCCGTCGGCCCAACAAGTTCACACCAACCCACCAAGCCCCATTCCCCTACATTTACCCCCGACTAATGCACCTAACCCTATGGGCAATTTAGCATGGCCAATTCACCTAACCTGCACATCTTTGTGATGAAACCCATGCAGACACGGGGAGAATGTGCAAACTCCACACAGACAGTTGCCTGAGGTGGGAATTGAACCCGGGTCCCTGGCGCTGTGAGGCAGCAGTGCTAACCACTGAGCCACCGAGTATGCTCAGTGGTTAGCACTGCTGCCTCACAGCACCAGGGACCCAGGGCAGCTGGGTCACCCAGCTGGGTCACCTGGGTCACCAGGGACCCACCTCGGGCAGCTGTCTGTGTGGAGTTTGCCATTCTCCTCGTGTCTGTATGGTTTCATCACAAACTTGTGCAGGTTAGGTGAATTGGCCATGCTAAATTGCCCATAGGGTTAGGTGCAGGGGTAAATGTAAGGGAATAGGTCTGGGTGGGTTGCAGTTCAGAGGGTCCACACTGTAGGGAATCCAAGAAATTTCTCATCTTAGATGGCCTACCCTGTACCTGTGATCCCTGGTTCTGTACTCCCCAGTCATCAGGAACATCTTTCCTGCATTTACTAAGTTTAGTCTTGTTAGAATTTTATAGGTCTGTGTGAGATTCCTCCTCATTCTTCTTCTAAACTTCAATGAATATAATTCTAGCTAATTCAGTCTATTCTCATATTCAATCCTGCCATCTCAGGAGTCAGTCTGCTAAACCTTCACTGCATGGCCAATTCACCGGACCCGCACATCTTTGGACTGTGGGAGGAAACCCACGCAGACACGGGGAGAATGTGCAAACTCCACACAGACAGTTGCCTGAGGTGGGAATTGAACCCGGGTCCCTGGCGCTGTGAGGCACCTCTATAGCAAAACATCCTTCCTCAGATAAAGAGACCAAAACTGCACACAGTACAATAGGTATGGTATCACCAAGGCCTTGTACAATTGCAGCAAGACATCCCTGCTCCTGTTCTTGAATTCTCTTGCTAGGAAGATCAACATGCTATTTGCCTTCTTCACCACCTGCTGCACCTGCATACTTACTTTTAGCTACTGGTGTACAAGGACACGCAGGTCTCATTCTGCTTTCATATATATTACCATTCAGGTAATAATCTGCCTTCTTGTTTTTGCTATTGAAGTGGATAATTTCACATTTATCCTCATTGTACTTTATCTACCATGCATTTGCCCATTCACCCAACCTTCAGTGAAGGCAAGCATTGGTGATCATTGTTTAGTCACCTCAGGGACACAATCTGGAATGAAAGAGCATTACCCTCAGTGTTGAAGGGCTACCTGAGAAACAGAAGAAATATTGGCCAAGACACTAGGGAGAATTCCCTTGCTCTTCTTTGATTTTATGCTATGGGATCTTTTAAATCCACCTAAAACAGCAGGCATGACCTTGATTTAATGCTTTAATCGAAAGGCAGCACTCCTAACCTCTGTACTGCACTGGAATATTAACTTTTTGTCAAGTCCTGGAGTGGGATTTGTACCCATTACCTGCTGTCTCAGACTGTAGGGTGAACCACAGCTGATACAGAAATGCAAATTGGAAAATTGCTCTTCTTTTATATTGTTTCCCACCATCTCTTATATTCTCCTGCCATCAGAGCCTCCCACCTCTTCCCCTGCTGGGTCCACAACAAATCTTGTTGGCTGGACCTCTCTCTTGTGTTGCTCCTCACAGTAGCTCTCTCTATGGTCACTTCCTAGTCATACTTTTCAAGGCCTCCCTCCGTTCCTTAACCTGAATGTTCACCTCCACAGTGGGAGAAAGAAAGAGGACACTCAACACTCACTGTGTGTCACTTATGAAGGAATCTGAACATGGTTATAGCTCAAGGTGGACTGTTTAATGTGCACTGATCCTCTGAAGGAGCAATTGACAGAGTGCCACCTGCACTATATTTACCCCATAGACCTGCAAAAGTTTCCTGTTCAAATAATAATACAACTCTGTTCTGTGACATCTTCTTCCTGTCTTAACCTCCAGAGCTACATTAATGTATCTGGTTAACCTCTCTACTTTTTCCAATGAGCTATTGTATTCATCCTTCTTTCTTACACACAGCGCCATCTTCTGATGTGATTCATTTTAGCAGCTGACTAACAAGTTGGGCAGCAGTCACAGACCATGATTATTTAAACCAAAGATCTATTTCCAAGAAAGATTGTATCCTTTCTCTCAATTTATCAAGATTTATTAATGATTAATTACATCTATACAACATTGAGGATCTAACAAATTAAACTGAAGTACTTTTATAACACATCCCATAGGACGAACAGCATCTTATTATAATGCAGTACTTGTCAGTTGATGAATAATTAATGATATTGTTAGTTATATAGGAAAATCTATTTCCTGTCAAATTCTAATTGGAAGTATAAATAAAGTATAATTAAAGAACAGTATAAACTAGTGTCTTATTAGATCAGGCAAGAAAAGTTCACAGAATTGATTTATTCACATAAAATCTATTTTCTTTTATTAAAAAAGCTGAATGGGAGTGGTGAGCTGTCTTCTTGAACTGATGCAGTCCCTCTGCTGCAAGTAGACCCACCATGTACCATTAGGAAAGGAATTCCAGGATTCAATCCATTGACAGTGAAGGAACGGCGATATATTCCAAGTGAGGATGGTGAGTGGCTTGGAGGGGAATTTGCAGCTGGTAGTTTTCCCATGTTTGATGTTGTACATCATAATAATGTATAGAGCAAATATCTATCTGTGAAATAAAATACTTAGGAATTGTGATGACAACTGGACTGACACCCACTGGGAATAGTACTGCAACTGATACCATTGCCATAAGTGAGACTGACTCAACTCTTTGCTGGGGCCCTGGTTAGGTCATTTGCATTAGTGACTTGGCAGAATGTGCTTGCATTGGGGCATTTCCTCTCAGGACATTAACACAATTATGGTCTCCCAGAAGCTCTCTCAAATCTCTGCATTTGAGTTGGAAACGATGGGAAGGACTCCAAACAGTAGGACACAATTAGAATTCAGTTGCTTAGAACAGTGATCATCACACTAGTTTAAGAGGTGATATTCTAAGGGGATACATGGTGCAAATGAACACTAGATATTACAGAGTTTTAGTTTTCATTCTAGTGATAGTTAACTAAATTTTCAATGTGGATAGTGATTGGTTTTGGCAAGGTTTGGAAATAGTGTTGATGAGGTGAAATGAATGAGCCATTTGAACAATTGACTACACAAACATGTTTATTGTGAAAAGGATTTTGTGCTGGAAAGTGAGAGTAAATATGCAGGATTGTACATATAACAATCAGGTGTGATAATAAATACAACTGCAGTATTGGATGGGTTTAGGAGTCTTTTGTAGCCAGCAGTGTAATTTACCCTTTTCAAAATACATAACATATTCTCCATTGCAGTGTAATTCTGTTTAACTGAAGGAAAGAACTGGCATTACACAGACTATTATGGCACAGGATGTGGATGTTGCTGGCAAGGCCAGCATTTATTGCCCATTTCTAATTGCCCCTGAATTGAATGGTTTGCAAGGCCATTTTAGAGTTAACCATGTTGCTGAGAGTCTGGAGTCACATGTCAGCCAGACAAGGGAACAATGGCAGATTTCCTTCTCTGGAGGACCTTTGTGAATTAGAAGCATTTACAATAGTCAATGATTGTTTTATGATCACAGTTACTGAGGTCAGCTGTATCAAATTAGGTCCAGATTTATTAACTGAATTTAAATTCCACCAGTTGTGAGTTTTTAGTATATGTTCTTTTAGCACTACCTTGTATCTCTAAATTGTTAGGCCCAGTGACATTACTACAATACCATCACCTCTAGGATTGGGAGCACAGAGAATGGTGATCATACAATTTTAGATATTTGTTTTCTTTTAAATAGTATATCACTGAAGTTTTGTCCTTATGAACGTGATCCCACACAAGGGTGTAATTTTAAAGATCCGACATATGAACATTTCATATATTTATGAATGGCTACTTTATACTGTCCTGCATTATATTCCAACTTGCATACAAATCGACTTGTGAATGAACTCAAGAACAGAGCCCAGAGATTGCTTGAATCATAGAATCCCTAGTGTGGAAACAGACCATTTGGCCCAACAAGTCCACATCAACCCTCCAAAGAGTAACCCACTCAGACCCATTCCCCTACCCTATTACTCCACATTTACCTCTACCTAATGCACCTAATCTACAGATCCCTGAACACTGTGGGCAATTTAGCATGGCCAATTCACTCTAACCTGCACATCTATGGACTGTGGGAGGAAACCGGAGCACCTGGGGCAAACCCACACAGACACGGGGAGAACATGCAAACTCCACACAGTCACCTGAGGCTGGAATCAAACCTGGGACTCTAGCGATGTGAGGCAGCAGTGTTAACCACTGGGCCACTGCCAGCCATTAAGCTAGCCGCTTGTATCTAGGTATTTCTCAACAACCTAGAGACTCTATGACACACCTCTGGAGCAGGTGGGACTTGAACCTGGACGTCTTAGCTCAGAGACAGGCATATTACCACCGTACCACAACAGCTCCTTTTTAAATCAAATTTCATCACCTGCCATGGTGGGATTCAATCTCATGTTCGCTGAAAATTAACCTGGGACTCTGGATTACCAGTACAGGACATTACCACAACACCATCATCTCCAGGTTCGGGAGCACAGAGGATGGTTGTCTTACATATTTGTTTTCTTTTAAAGAGTACATTACTGAAGTTTTGTAAAGTATGTATTTTCACATACATTATACACACCTGACATTTTTAATTTCTATTAACCATTGAACTCTTAAGTAATTATATACATGTAGCGACCATGTGATACAAGTGGAACTCTGGATACCTGATGTGAACACCAACTTCTGTTATTGATTTACTTACCTTGCTTTAAACTATCAGCACAATCACTTTCTAAGAGGCTGCAGGAAGTGGTGTCTGCAAACAGTAATTTATACACATTATGTCTTTTAGATTAAGTGACTTTGCGCTGTACTAACTTCAAGATGTAGGATTTGGGTTTGTGTTAATGGGAATGTTTCTGGCAAGGTGCACAAATCTGCCAATCTCAGTTGAGATATTTCTATTGAAGTCCATGGGAAAGTCCAGGAAAGGTGACTTCATTTGAATGTCAATGTTGAGCACCCTCAGAGATTTGACAGATTAGGAGAATCCTGAAGAAGGGCTTATGCCCGAAACGTCGATTCTCCTGTTCCCTGGATGCTGCCTGACCTGCTGCGCTTTTCCAGCAACACATTTCCAGATTAGGAGAATGACAATCTCAGTGGATTCTGGCCTCATTGGGGATGAGGTTGCTGAGGATTCATTGGAAATGTCCTTCCTAAATCAGAGTCAAGAAATCTTCAGTAACATCCAGAATTTTCAGCAGTGTCAGATTTGGATCCCGAGTGCAGTTTGGTTAGAATACAGAGTCAAAGTCAACTTTCCAACCTGATTCTCTTCTGCAGTTCATTTTAAAAAAAATTTCATGGATGTGTCACTGGCTAACAATATATTGCCCATTGGGCAGTTAACCACATGATATTTATTTTGAGTCACATGTGGGGCACAGCAGTTCAGGATGGCAGATTTCCTGGCCTAAACAACATTAGTGAACCAGATGAGTTTTCCAAAAATCAACACTAGTTACATGCTTGCTGTAATACTCAGTGTATAGGTTGTCCCCATTTTTCTGAAGGGGTGTTTCAAGGCTTTGAAGGTCAATTTATATATTTGTCATTTATCTCAAGAGGGTTGGAATATAAAAGCACCGTTGTGCTACTGAGACTTTATAAAGCTCTAGTTAGGCCCCATTTGCAGTACTGTGTCCAGTTTTGGTCCCCACACCTCAGGAAGGACATATTGGCACTGGAGCGTGTCCAGTGGAGATTCACACGGATGATCCCTGGAATGGTAGGTCTGACATACGAGGAGCGGCTGAGGATTCTGGGATTGTATTCATTGGAGTTTAAAAGATTAAGGGGAGATCTAATAGAAACTTACAAGATAATCCATGGCTTGGAAAGGGTGGACGCTAGGAAATTGTTTCCATTAGGCGAGGAGACTAGGACACAGCCTTAGATTTAGAGGGGGTAAATTCAGAACAGAAATGCGGAGACATTTCTTCAGCCAGAAAGTAGTAGGCCTGTGGAATTCATTGCTGCAGAGTGCAGTGGAGGCCGGGACGCTAAATGTCTTCAAGGCAGAGATTGATAAATTCTTGATGTCACAAGGAATTAAGCGCTACAGGGAGAATGCGGGTAAGTGGAGTTGAAATGCCCATCAGCCATGATTGAATGGCGGAGTGGACTCGATGGGCTGAATGGCTTTACTTTCACTCCTATGTCTTATGGTCTTACATGACATCTACAGCAATTTGAAATGCAGGTCAGCATTTTACACTGGATTTGCTTTTCCTATTTGTAAATCTGCTACTGGTTCAAAGTGGAAAGGTCAAGAACTAGTACCATGAAGTTCCAAGTCCCATTTTATTGCACCATTTGCGATAAGGATTATTATCTCTCTTAAAACCAGAAGCACTATGGATGCTGTAAATCAGAAACAAAACAGAAGTTGCTGGAAAAGTTCAGCAGGTCTGGCAGCGTCCGTGAAGGAAAATCAGAGTTAATGTTTCGGGTCTGAGGAAGGGTCACCGAATCCAAAATGTTAACTCTGATTTCTCTCCACAGATGCTGCCAGACCTGCTGAGTTTGCCCAGCAACTTCTGTTTTGTTATTATCTCTCTTCATCCTTTTATCTAATTTTGCATATATAAAGAAGTGCATAACAACTGGATCCTGAGCAGCATAAAGAAGAAATGGAAGAGTCTGGTTATTGCAAAGCATATCCAGGAACATTCTGAATGGAAATAGGGAGGTGGTACAGTGACGGTATTGAGGAACTTTGCAGAAACAAAGTGGCAGTGAGAGCAGCTACTGGTGGTTGAGGAGAGCAGGAAACTCTAAATAAGTTAGTTTCAGAGGAATAAAAGGGATGTGAAACCTCTGGACCTTCTTAGGAAGAGAAGGACAAGACCCCAGAGGGATTTGTGGTGAAGATTTTAAAGTCAATTTTCTCAGATCTATGATGTTTGGAAAGTTATAATTTTGATAGGTGCAAACCGGGCTGTGGTACTTAGGATGGGAAGTAGTTTTTGAAGGGTTGAAATAGATTGCTTGTAACAAGAATACTAGAAAAATGGTGATCAGGGTATAGTTGAACATTACAGCAGCAAAGACAGTGGCAGAGGTAGGAAATTCAGAGGTGAAAGAAGGAATCCTTCACAATGGATAAAATACAGGAGCGGGGCAAGCTGGACTGTTGCATGAGACTATATCATTGAGGACACAATTGAGTCGGAGACATCCCTGTACTGAAGTCAGCTAAAAGGTTGAGGAGGATGAGAAGATATACTGAAATCCATTTCCTGTAATCTATGGGAATGCAACATTACAGATACTAAGTTCCATGAGTAGTTAGATGGCAATGTTTCAAATCTGTTCTGACACGCAGGGAACTTGTCACAAGTATTTTTTTTCAGACTACTCAGGTCAGTTCAAGAGTCACTGAAAAGCAGTTCCAGGACACTGTTCAGTTTTGGCAAAAACAGGGATAGACTCCATGTTTGGAGTGCTGATTCTTAGATGTTCTGTAGGGAAGACATCAAGTTGTTCATGATTAGGGCTCAGAACTTTGGGAATGTAGTAAAGTCTCTGATGGTGTTAGTGAAAGCTTTTAGAGGCTTAGAAGAAGTCTGCAACATTAACACTTTGGTGCAACTGGGAGAATGCCCATAAGCTGTACTTGTTTCATAAAATTGAGGAACATCAGAGCTCAGGCAAACCCAAGGACATAAGTAGTTTGATGAAAACTAGCATTGTGCCAGCAAATAACTACTGGAGTATAGTTTCAGAGTCAAGAGGGATAGGAATCTGGCATAGGATGAAGATGAATTAAAGAAGGAGCCATTGCTGAGACAGTGCAGTGAAGATTTGTAATCCCTGGTGAAGTTTAATTAGATCTGATCATGTCATTTACATAGGGTTGTTACATTCATAGTACCTGCCTTGACTGTGTTTGTTATTCTGAGAGGCATGGATTGGGTATACAGAAAGGAACTTTTCCCTTTGGTACAGGAATCAATAATTAGAGGGCAAAGATTTCAGGTAAGGAGCCAGCAGTTTAGAAGGGATGTGAGGAAAAACGTTTTTAGTCAGAGTGGTGGGAATCTAGAACTCACTGCCTTGAAGAGTGATAGAGGAGGAAACCCTGAACATTTCAGAAGTATTTAGATGTGCACTTGTGACATCAAGACAGTGGACCACATACTGGAAAATGGGATTTGAATAGTTGGGGCCTGGTTTTTGACCAGCATAGACTCGATGGGCCAAAGGGCCTTTTTCTGTGCTGCAGATCACTAATGGCTCTATAACCATGCATGCTCTGTGGTTCAATCAGTCTATAACAGTATTCTACATTTTTTTTGTGGGTGTTAGCAATAATTTGGATATGTATTGTTGAAGTGCATTGAGGAATGTGGTTTTATTCTCCTAGTAAGTTTCTGGAAATCACGTCTGTCTACATGACCATGAAGCCAAATTTTCATGCTATATTAATACTCCATTGCCTGAGCAGCACCTTTGGAAAAGTTTGGCAAAACAAGTGTAAAATTGTAAAACAAATGTACAAACTTCTTGAGGTATGCAAGAGAATGAATGAAGAAAAACAACTGTATAGCTAGATTAAATATGCTGTACAGTCAAGCTTAAGAATTACTTTTCTTCAGCCAAACAGATCTCATTTTCAGTAGCATTTTGTAGACAACTGAAGACTTTTGTTACAATACGTACCTTCAAAATAAGTTTTGGGTTTTATATTTTCCTATACGTTCATCAAAACATTAGATTTGATTTGCCAAAATGATCTCCCAGAAGTCAAGGTATGTTGAATGTGGCAAAATAAAATTAAGATTCGGTGTAGTTTGCTCTAGAAATCATTCATACCTTGGCAACAAATGGAAAAGACAGCAAAATGAGAGAATGGATCAAAAATATCTGGTGGATTCTGAAGATCAAATGCAATTTCATCTGGGCCACTGAAGTCAAAGTACATAATGTATTAGTATTTCAGCAAGCTTAAAACTTTCACAATGTATAGCTCTTTAAAACAAGTTAGAATTTCAAACTCCTAACAGTGAAGCTGAAACAATGACTTATAAATGTTCAAGTCAAGCCACAACAATTACATGCCAATATTCCAAAACTTTATTTACATTTTTGACCAAATACTTGTCACAGCAGCAAAACTCTTCTAAAAAGCGTAACGATCATTGTGTAATTGGCCTTGGTTTATCCAGTGTATAGCTTTTTCATTTTAGAAATTCCAGTATAGATAATTTAATAAATTCAGGAGATTTCTTCCTGCTTTAAAGGTATTGTGACCTCCAAGATTGCTTTAAAAGTTGTTTCTGTTCCATCTTAGGGACATTTGCCATGTCCAAGGCTTGAGTTTGAATGTTATGCATACATATTTAGATTTGTGCTACAAATTCCATGCTGCTGGACTCTGAGCATTTTTCCAGCTGTAATGAATGCTATTCACTTTGAGAAATGCAGCCAAGTGCATTCTTCAATTCATTAGAAAGTGATCTTCACATCATTTAAAACTTGTCATGAAAAAAAAGCATTGCAGTAAACACACGGGATTAACACAAGGACCTCTTCCAGTGCAACTATTTTTTAAACCCAAGTAATTATGCTCTCGTCATCTACGCAACAACATTTTCCATTTTGTAGCAAGTTATCTAATAACTCCTTGTGCATAGTCAAAATCATTTGATTAGATAACACTGAAAATAACTCCTAGTGTCTAAAACTCTAGTGCCAGTGGGAAAGCCAAGTTGATCTAAATCTTAAATATACTTTTCATGTGGATTTTTGTATCAAACTTGGGTCAGTTTGGTCTTGCCTGCACAATATGCTTTTGCAAGGTAATCTGCAAGGTAAAGTCTATTGTCAGTTATTTTTCCACAATATTAAGAAAAACTGAATTCTATTTAGTGTTAGTGACATACATTTATTAAACCACATTATTGAATTAGAACAACATTAAAGAATGTTTTAACCAAGAAGTATAGAAAAATAAATTAAATTGCTGCAGCTCGCCTTGTATTTAAAAAATAAATCTACAATATTATATCAGGTAATACAGTGGACCAACCATCTAATGGTGACTGGAAGAGACAAGTGTGCTTTGAAAGTTTTTAATGTTTTCCACACACCCATCGAAGTTCCTGTTCTTCCCTGAGGTCTGTCAGGTCCTGGATTGACCTCCAGCTGCACTGACAGGCATATGCTCGTGTACCTTTCCTACTCAATGTCTTCGCTTTCAACTTGTTTAAGTCGGGCATGTTGTTTCTGTTGGTGAAAGCAAAAAAAATGTAGGTGTATACCATTTTAAATGTGGCCTAACATTACATTTATTATTTGTAATTAAAACTAGTGGAACAATCTATACTGAATTTATTTACATATTTCCTCCTCTAAATCTAACATAATTCTTTATCCCCCTCTCTCATCGGCTTAAATTCATCTATATCATCACTCCAAGTATTCCCAGAAATACAGAGTTCCACATTTACACCAGTTTGTGTGTAATGGTTTTCTCGATGACTATCATACTTTGAGAACCTCCAATTATGCTTATCCCCACAAGCAGAAATATTCTTTCTGTATTAGCTCCACGAAAACCCTTCAAAGATCTCCACTAGGTCACTCCTCATCCTTTTGTTTTGACAAGAGAGGCCCAGCCTGTGAATTCAACATCTTTATATAATGTTTACAATATTGCAACTGGAAAGCACACAATACTTTAACCCAAGTTCCATTCAGGTTTAGGATAGTCTTCCCTACTCATTCCTTCAGAAGTAAAGCCTAAAATTCAATTTGCCCCTTTTGACAAGGGGTTTGTTAATCTGTGACAATGTTTCATAACTTATGTATCTGTGTTCTGGACTATAGTCATACAGTATGGAAACAGACCCTTTGGTGTAACTAGTCCATGCTAACCATGTTCCCAAACTAAACTAGTCCCATTTCCCAGTGTTACCCTATTTAGACTTGCACCTACCAAATAATAAGTGATTTTCTATTCCTGCCAAAATATACTCCCTCTCCTTTGACTATATTGAATGTTATTTGCTCATTCTTCAAGTTAATTAAATGTTTTCCAACAATATGATGCACTCTTCCTCAGGACTGATTATCTCGCCCTGAAATTTGGTGCTATATGCAAATCGATAAGTTGCTTAAATGTCTAAATTAGTTTGCAAAATTTAACTCACCAATGTTAATTATGAACAGCAACGGTTCCAGTACTGAGCCTTGTGGGACCCACTTGGCACCTTCTGGCACCAGTCTTTACTCCCATCCTCTGCTTTCTATCTTGAAGCCAGCTAGCAATCCATTCTGTCACCTGTTCCTTAATTCCATATTGTCTAACCTAATTCATTAGCATCTAATTGAAAGTCTTTTAAAATTGCATTGACAGTATTACCTGTGTCTGCTCTATTATCCATTTTCTGTCCCAATTATATCTTTTTAAAAAATCAATAAGGTTGATGGAAGAAAATCTTCATTTTTGAAATCCATGTTCACTATTCCCTATTATACTCTTATTTGTAGAGGTTCTTTGATTATCTCTTTTAGTAGAAATTCTACTTTTTTTTTCCCCATAACTTACCTTAAGCTGGCTAACCTACAAATTACTTGTCTATGTTCTGTTCCTTTTCTTAAATATACGATTGCATTAGCTTTCCGATAGTCCTCTGATAAACCTTTTACCAACAAGAATTAATAACTGCGGCCTAGGCAAATACTGAAGCAAAGTAATTATTTAAGATTTCTGCCATCTCTAGCATTGTGGTGGCTATTCCCTAATACCATATTCCTAACATATTCTAGTCTTCCTTATTGATATGTCGATAGAATCTTTTATCACTTTGTTTCAATATTATAACTTCACAGTTACTCTTTGCCTTGCTAACTGTGTTTGTGACTTACCTCTTAATATTTGCTGTCATCATAAGTCTTCTCCTGTCGACATACTTAATGCCTACCTTTTTCCTAATGCTCAATCTTTCCCTTATGATGTTATTCATCCATTGTGTCCCATTTATGTTCATTTGTTCTTTCTTTTATGAATACATTTTTCCTGCACTTTGCTGGACACTACTAAATGTTTATCATTGTTGGATGTGTTGTTGTTGTCCAATATTGTTGTCCAATCATGCTATTTTCTCAAGTTCTATTCTCATGCTTCTGAGGAGTTCATTCTTTTGATAGCAACTTCCTTTCTGCTTTCCTACAATCACTAACACTGATGATCAAACTTGGGTGAAACATCAAATCAGCCACTGCATTCACGTGAAAAGCCTGTCGGTTAGACTTTTCTGGTACATTTTGCACAATTATTCTATGAAAGGGAAACCATGTTTGACAAATCTGAACATAACATTGGAAGGAGTATTGTATTTGAATTATCAGAAGGCATTTAATTACACAAGTACAAAAAATGGCTGTTACACAAGATCTCAACTGATTGGGGATAATCTATTAGAATTGACTAAGGATTGGTTAACAGACACATAACAAGAGAATCGGGATGGACATGTCTTTTTTTGAGATGGCAGGATGTGACTACTATGCTGCAAGGAGCAGTGCTTGGACATCAGCTAGTTGCAATCTATATCATAGGAACATAGGAACTAAGGGTATTCAGAACCTTGAGCCTGTTCACCATTCAATGAGATCATGGCTGATATGTAGCCTCGCTCCATAAACCCACCTTTTGCCTATATCTCTTAATATATTTGCTTAACAAAAGGTTTTCTATTTCAGATTTAAAATTAACAACTGATCCAGAGTCCAGTGACCATTGTAGAAGAGAATTCCAAACATCTACTACCCTTTGTGTATACCAGTGCTTCCTAACATCTCTCCTGAACAGTTTGGCCTTACTTCTCGAACCATGGCCCCTAGTAAGTTCCAGAATCCCCAACCACTGGAAATAGTTTATCTTTAGCTACCCCATCATTTCCTGACTTCAATTAGATCACCCTTTAACCTTAAATCTAAAGAAAGCAAGACTAATTTGTATAATCTCTCTCACAACTTAATCACTGAAGTCCCGATATCATTCTTGTAAACATAAGGGAATAGAATATTAGTAAATGTTACAATATATGAGCAAAAGCTCAGAGTTAGGTTTTGAGAATTGTTTTAAAGGAACTGCAGAAGCAGAAAGGTTTCTTTCATGCGGGACTTTGAATTTATGACCTTGGAAGCTGAAGGGACAGCAGTGTGAAACTCTAACTACTGGATATTTCTTCTTGAACGTTCTGCAGTTTTTGACATGATCAAGACCATGTCACATAGTGTAAAAATTTCAAAATGTATGACTGATATGAAATGTGAAAGCATTGTGAATAGTAAGAAGGAGGTGCAGAGAAGTGTAATGTGATTCATTTTGGTAAGAAGAACTTGGACAGACAATACAAAACAAAGGCAGCAATTCTAAAGAGGATACAGGAACAGAGGAACCTGGATCATTGCGTGTACAAAAGTGAAAGGGCAGGTTCAAAAAGTAGTTAACAAAGTATACAGCATGCTATGTTTTAGTAATGAGGACATTGAGTACAAAATCAAGGAGATTATGTTACACCTGTACAGAAAACTAGTTGGGTCTCAGCTGGAATAACATCTCCAGTTCTGGAGCCATATTTTCGAAAAGATGTGAAGGCTTTAGAGAGCATGCAGGCAAGGTTCATGAAAATGATTTCAGGGATGATGAACTTGACAGGAGATTCATTAGAGGCATTCAAAATCATAAGGGGTCCAGTCAGAGACAAAAACTGCACCATTGTGGAAAGATCAAGGAGGCAAAGATTTCAGGTAATTGACTAAGCAAAGGAATGGAGACAGGTTCAATCATGGCATTCAAAAAGGAATTGGATTATGATGTTAAAAAAAGCAGGGTTAAGGGGAGAAGGCTGGGGAATGACATTAGATAAACTGCTCCTTAAAAAAAAATCAGTACAGATATAACAGGCTGAGTGGCCTTGCTTCCGTGCTGTAACTATTCTGTGATTATGTTTGAATGCATCATTTTCCAACTCTTCTACCTCCTCAACTCTACATGTAACTAACTCAGGCTCCTCCTCATTGTCACACATAATACACAGCTCCTTGTTCCCCTGTGTTGACATGCTCTCCTGACAATGTTGGATGATTTCCTTCTTCCCACTGCCTCACAAATTGTTAAATAGTTTATTTCATAGTAAGCTTAGAAAATCATGGTGTAAACAGCACTGCATGAAGCTGTTTACAACCTACAAATTTAGGTTGAAACTTTATTGCTGGAACAGCACAGCAGGTCAGGCAGCATCCAGGGAACAGGAGATTCGACGTTTCGGGCACAGGCCCTTCTTCAGGAATATTCCTGAAGAAGGGCTGTGCCCGAAACGTCGAATCTCCTGTTTCCTGGATGCTGCCTGACCTGCTGTGCTGTTCCAGCAATAAAGTTTCAACTTTGATCTCCAGCATCTGCAGACCTCACTTTCTCCTCGAACCTACAAATTTAGCCCTGCCAGCAACTTAATACAGCATTTAATTTTTATTTGCTGAGGTACTGGCCATACTTTTCCAATCTTCTTTAAATACAAGGAGATAGCAGAGGAATTGCAAATGCAAAATGTTTGTTCCAAAAAAAATGCAAGTCTAAAATCAGGAACTGTGGGCCAGTAACTTCAACCATAGTTAAAGGTGGGAAAGGGTTGATGAGAGTAATGTAGTGTAAATATGCTTTCAAAAGATGTTTGACAATATGCTTTCAACAAAAAGCAAAGTGCTGAAATGTTTAAAAACTGAAATAAAAACATAACCTGAAATGTTAAACCTTTTCTCACGGAAAGATGCTGCCTGATCTGCTGAGTATTTCCTACATTTTCTATTTTTATGTCACACAATCAACTTGCCAGCAATATTGAAGCCTATGAAACAAAATAGGAAGTAGCAGCATGGGTTTAAAATTAGCCAAATGACAGAAAACAGTGAGTAGTGGTGAACAGTTGTTTATAAGATTGAACTAAAGCATATGACAAATTTCCCCAGGAGTCGATAATGCTTGTTCAAAAATAATGACTTAGACTCAAGTGTGAAGGATGCAATTTAGAAAAATTGCAAATGACACAGTTTAGACACATTGTGAATTGTGAGGAGCGAAGTGATCAGCTTCAAGAGGGCATAACCAAGCTGGTGGAGTGAGTAGACAGGTGGCAGATAAAATTTAAAGAGAAGAGTAAGACATTTGAGTAGGAACAATGAAGGGAAACAATAAACAATGAAATGCACAATAAAGGATATGTTAGAGATTGGTTGTATTTGTGCAAAAATTGCTGAAGGTGGCAGGGTAGGTCAAGAAAATGGTTAAAAAGATATATAGTGTCCTACACTTTATAATTAGAAGCACAGAGCACAAAACAATATATAATGAGGAACATTTAGAGAATACAGATTCTGGTTTTGCCTCACTGAAGCATTGTGTCCAATTCTGGGCATTACACTTTAAGAGGGATTAGACAGCATTGGGGAAACTACAAAAAAAAAGGTTTATGGTAATAGTTTCAGGGATGGGATAAATTGGATTAATTGGTGTTATTCTCCTTACAATAAAGAAGGTTGAGAGCAGATCTGATTGACAGAACTGATCAAAAGCATATGGGATCTAGACAGAGTAGACAGCAGGAAACTGTTCTTATTGACAAAAAGGCCAAGCATGAGATGACACTGATTTAAACTGTATGGCAGACTAACCAGTGGGTACATGAGAAAAAATGTTTATAGCTCAACACAGGGTTAAGATCTGAAATGCACTGCCTGACTATGCGGCAGAGGCATATATATTTTTAACAAAGGAAATGGATAAACATCTGAGGAGAGAAAGTTGAACGGCTACAGGGATAGGGAGAGGTAATAAAAGTTGTCCTTGTAAAGGGCTGATATTGACCCAATAACTTCCTCCAGTACTGTAATTAACTCTATGAATCTATTTTTATTTTATTTATTTTGCATTTACAAAATCTGTCCAAAGTAGAGACAAGTCACAGTAATATGCCTGAGATTGCCAATATTTGTTTGTTCTTGACACGTTGATAAACTTTGTTATAAAAGCAAAAAGAATTGAAACACCAGTTTTGAACAGTACAAAATGTTTATCAGCTTATTTTACTAATTTAGAATTCTGAAATTGAAAGCAAGGAACCCTAAATATTGAGCATGAAATTCTAAGTCATAATTTTAAAAATAATTTGCATGATAAATATGAGCTGGTAACATTACAGCGAGGGAACCAGTATCAGAAGTTTGTCTGAACAGGACAAGCAACTTAATTTCCTTTAAGCTGCTGCATTAAAGAATGAAGCACAATGATCTAACCTGGACATGAGGAAATGCATAGATGACAATCTAATATAATGCAACTAGATGTGGAGTTAGGAAAAAGTTTTGGTTCATTTTATATTTTAAAATTTGCACAATGAAATATATACAAACAAATTATACCAATTCTCTTGCAGTCCCTTAATTAAATAGATTGATTAACTGGGGATTGAACCAGAAAAGTATATGTAACATTGAAAGGGTGAATTCAATGTCAAATCAAGTACAACGAGAAATGCAGAGGGAAAGAAAGAATGTTAAGATGGAAAGAAAAGGGAGAGAGTTTTACACTCTCCAACACTGAAAACCTGCAGGAATGAAACTTCATACTTGTAGACAGTGAATTTGCAGCCCGAAGGGAGTTGACTAGCAGAAGTTAAAAACTTACTGCAATGTTAACTGGGCACTTGGACTGGAATGTACTGCACTTAACATTCTGCGGCAATTTAGTCTGTATAAACCATGCAACTTCAGCAATTCATTTAAACCATAAGCTGGATAGAAAATTACTGCTTTCACAAAGCTAATGATGGCAAATTAGATGGTAACTATTGGATTTCAGTTCAGTGAAAACCTGTCACTTGCCTATAGCATTTTTAATATGTAAGAATCCCACCACTAATTTTGCAGCAACATTCGGGACTATATGAATGTTAACTGAAAACCCAATATTACACATGAGTTTGTTTGGAACATTTTAAATTTTCCAGTTTCATACTGGAACTGTCAGATATATATCTGTACATAGTCACGCATACCTGAAAAAAAAGTAGTCACATGACTTGTTCCATTCATAATCATCAAGTGCAATTACTCTAAAGTCACAGGTAGTACAGCGGAGTTGGTCACACGTTCTGTTTATTAAAAAACAAATATTTTGACATCACAAAGTATATTGTTCACAAACTAAATTATATAACCACATTAAAACAGTGGAATTGGCAAAGCAAGCTATCATTCTGACAACATGTATATTGACATTATTAAAACTTACTTTTCACAAAACAAAATCAATACAATTATTTCTTAGACTCTATGGGGCTCAACTATTGTCTTATAATTGTGAAGGACTGCCTTCAATGTTGACTTGCTCATCAATTTTCACTGTTTCCTTAAGGGGATATAGCTAAGTTTCAACTCTTCTCAGTATCGTTCAGATTTAGGTCCAATAATGAGAAACCAGCAGCACTAAGTTTCATTCTTCAAATGGGGAAGATGAGAACAACCATATTCTCCATGATAAGCCAGGGGCTAACATGAGTAAGGACATTAAACATCCCTCCATCACTAACACTAACCAGGTCACACATAGAGCTCTGGGGAAAAAGGGAAATCAGAAGGTCCCATTGAAAATGATAGTGAAGAATGTTCTAAATGTGTGATCTGAGTAGTATTAGAAGGGGATGGTGGGAAGCTGATCTTTAGCACCAGCTAAAGTATGATTGTGGCAGTTCAGGACTCCTGCAAACAACTTACTTCAACTTCAGTGAGGGAGTGTTGCATTGTTGAAGGTACTGTTCTATGGATGATATTTCCATATGCCAGTGATCGAAGATAAAGTGAAAATGTCTATGACTCTCAAAGTTAAAGCTATTATTTAAATACAAGTCTTTATTAATATAGGATGGCGAATCTTCTTATCACAACTGGAGAGTCAAATGGTAATGCACTAACTTCTGAATTTATGCCAGAGTGATCATTGTGATATTACAGGACAGAGCTATCTGTTTAAGAGGCAGCATAGCTGAAATGCATTTCAAATAGGCTTGCTCTAGACATGTATTTCTCACTTTGAATTTACTCATTCCTGGCAAAAATGAATATTTCAGCTTTATCAAATATATTAGGGCACTAAAAAGTAATATTAGGTTTTATATGAAGAAATTTTCTATAAGGTACTGTAGCAGCAAATTGTAGTAGAGGTAATAAACAATTGATATAGGAAGAATTTCAACTGAGATGAGGAATTCCTTCAACCAGACAGTAGTGAATCTTTGGAACTCACTGCCGCAAAAGGCTGGGGAGAACAAGTCATTGAGTGACTTTAATACAGAGATAGATAGATTCTTGATTAGTAAGGGGATCAAGGAATCAAGGGCAACAGGGAGAAGGCAGGAGAACGGAGTTAAGAAATATATCAAATAGCTGAATGGCAGAGAAGACTCGGTGGGCCATATGGCCTAATTCTGCTCTTATACCTCATGCAACTGTTTCAGTATCATGGTAAATAGGTAGATGTGATTGGGACTCGAGGAAATGCATAGGTGACAGTGTGGTCACTATCGGTGTTTCATTGGTTGTAGATGTAGATACTACAAAAACACAATATTTCAATATTTTAAAAATGATATACAAACAAGTACATACATCCATTTGCTTTTGCTCCCCAAAATTTTGTCTGACATGGACTTCAATTAGGGATGAATGAAACAAATCTGAAAATAAAAATACCTCCGAGAAGTATTTGTTCCCAATCCTAGAGGTGCAGAACTGCCGCCGAGATAAACTGGACAACACCTGAAAACAAAGTATTCAAGATAGTTCTCTTTGGATGATGTACGCAGCTCAATATATCTAAAATGATCCCTCTGTGGAGTTCACACTTCTAGTACATTGACAAACCACTTCAACCCTATCTTTACTGCTCATTAGCCACATCAAAAAAAACATACACAGACAGGATAGAGAAGGGATAATAGAAGGAATGTTTTTAAAAATCTGGCACACATTATCTGATATGAAGTGGTAAGCTTAGATAGCACAAGCCAATCAAGTAGCAGGTGAAAACCCCAGCAAGGCCAGAGATATGGAAGTCTTGCCAATCTTAAGGTAAGTCTTCCTTTAAATTGTTTATGTCATTCTGCAGACCAACAGGCTGACTGGCTGTTGGGAAGAAGCAATGTGGCAAAAGGCAACTACAGCAAAGGACCCATGGGATAGACTAGTTAGTGGAGTGGATTTTTCAGGCTGTCAAAGGAGGAGGCAGACAGTTGAGGAGCCCTCCCTCTAGACTAGGGTGGCAGAAATTGTGGGCCACAACTAGTAATGGTTGGACCAAAGGCTTCCTCATGAGGTCTGAATAGATCCCTCCTACTCTTCCTGGCCCTGGCTAATATGAGTTAATCTTTAGTATTTTAAGTATTTTCTAACAACATTGGTATAGATTTATGTTATGGCTCTGATTATGCTTTTGAATGTTAATTAAATCTCAACCTGCTCTTTATAGGAGACTTGCTGACAGTCATGAACATGACTGGATAAAATTAATGTAAGTAAAGCATCCAATAATGAGGAAATTAATAGAATTAGAGTGAAAATTCCATCTGAGGGTGTTAAAAGTAGTAGGGGAGCACATTGTAGATACTCTAACTATAATCTTTTAGAGTTCCCTGGATATAGCAGTTGTCCCGCTTAAACATGTAATTCGCCTGATGAAGGGCTTATGCCCAAAATGTTGATTCTCCTGCTCCTCGGATGCTGCCTGACCTGCTGTGCTTTTCCAGCACCACATTCTTGACTCTGATCTCCAGCATCTGCAGTCCTCACTTTCTACCCTTCTTAAAAAGGGAATGGGAAAGAGGAAAACAAGGGAATTACAGATCAGTTAGCCTAACATAAAATAAAGTACTGCAGATGCTGAAGATCTGAAACAAAAAAACAAAAATTGTTGGCAAAAGTCAGCAGGTCTGGCAGCATCTGTTGGGAGAAAGCAGACTTAATGTTTTGAGTCCAGTGACTCTTCATCAGAACCATCTATGGTAGCAGGGAAACTGTTATAAGTCTATAATCGAGGTTGGGGTAACAGAACACCTTGAAAATTTTCAGTTAATCAGGGGAGGTCATCATGGATTTGTGACAGGTAAATCATGCCTGACAAACCTCAATGAATTTTTTTAAGTAGTGGACAAGGGAATGACAATGAGTATTGATTTCCAGAAGGCTTTCATTTGATAAAGTCTCACATAAGAGACTGTTAACTGAGATAGAGGCCCAAGGATTGAGAGCAGATTAATTACATGGCTGGGAAATTGGTTGAATGGTTGGTGAAAGAAAATAATTGGCCGGATTTGACCAGTGGTGTCCCACAAGGATCTGTGCCAGGTCCTCAAATAATCACATTATTTATTAATGATTTAGATAATGGTGTAGAAAGTCATATATACAAGGTTGCAGACAGTATAGATGATGGCATTAAATTACAGAGGGATATTGATTGAGAAGGTGAATGGATAAAACTATGGCAAATGGAGTTCAATGTAAGCAAGTGTGAAGTTACCAATTTTGAACCAAAAAAGAAAAGATCAGGTTACTTTCCAGATGACATGAAATTAAATGCAATGGATGTCCAAAGATACTTAGTACAAGTGCATAGATTTTTAAAATGCCAGGAACAGGTGGAGAAAATAATTAAGGAAGTTAATGGAATGCTGGCCTTTATATCTGGAAGACTTGGATATAAAGATGCAGTTTGCTGCAGTTATACAAAACCCTGCTTAGACCCCACTTGGAACAAAGAGAGCAGATCTGGGCAGTCCACCTTAGGAATGACATATCAGCTTTACAGGAAGTACAACATAGGTTTACAAGAATGATGCTTAAAAATGTGTTGCTAGAAAAGCGAAGCAGGTCAGGCAGCATCAAAGGAACAGGAGAATCAACTTTTCAGGCATAAGCCCATCTACAGCAGTTGTCCCGCTTAAACATGTCATTCGCCTGATGAAGGGCTTATGCCCAAAATGTTGATTCTCCTGTTCCTTTGATGCTGCCTGACCTGCTGCGCTTTTCCAGCAACACATTTTTAAGCTCTGATCTCCAGCATCTGCAGTCCTCACTTTGTTTAAGTTATGAGGGATTATATAAATAAGGCTGCTTTCTCTAGAATTTACACATGCAAAGAATAATGGGCTCATTATTAAAATTGTCAATAACTGTTCAGTATTCTTAGAAACAGCTGATGATATGATTGATCTAAATTATAACCCATATGTTTTACGAAAAGGTTAACCATGATGATCAATGATTTTAGCATCAAATTTTCCATGAGTACCCTCCTGTAATGAAGACATTTGACGTTCAGATATAGCACATCTGCACAAAATATCTTGTTCTTAAGCAATTTCAATTCAAGAATCCTTGAGTTGGGAATAGGAATTAGAAATAGTCTGACATATAAAGGATGGGAAAGATTTTGCACAACTTTCTCAACACTTCCTCAGAGAAAGCACAAGTATAAAAAGGGAAGACTGGGACTGTCAGTCAGGAGGATAGGGTGAGCTAGGTGGAAATAGAAGCAGTCTCTCAGGCTTTGATCTGATTGAACAGGTATAAGTAGGAACAACATCTAGGTGATGTTATAGAGATCTGCATCATAGAAAAAGGTCCTTTGGTCCATTGGTCTGCGCCAGTCAAAAACACCCACTTAGTTATTCTAAACCTATTTTCCACCACTTAGCCTGTAGACTTGTATGCTTTGGCATCACAAGTGCATATCTAAATACTTCTTAAATGTCATGAGAGTTTCTGCCTCTACCATCCTTACAGGCGTTGTTCCAGATTCCCACCACCCTTTGGGTGAAAATTTTAATCCTCAACTATCTTCTAAACTTCCTATCTCTTACTTTAAATCTATGCCTCCTGTTACTGGTCCCTCCACCAAGACGAAAAATTTTTTCCTCTCTACCATATCTATGCCCCTCATAATTTTCTACATCTCAATCTTGTCTCCCATCAGTCTCCTCTGCTCTAAGCAAAATTACCCCAGTCTATTCAATCTCTCTTGAAATTTCAAACTCTCTAGCGATTCATTTCAGGTCTAACAATATTGGGAAGGAGAGAGGAGACATCCTGTTGAGGGGATGACATGGTAGTTCAGTGGTTAGCACTGCTGCCTCACAGCACCAGGGATCTGGCTTTGATTCCAGCCTTGGACAACTGTCTACGTGGTGTCTGCACAGGTTTCCTTCAGGTGGTCTGGTTTCTTCCAAAAGTCCAAAGACTTGGATTGCCCGTAGTGTCAGGGATGTGCAGGCTAGGTGGGTTAGCCATGGGAAATGCAGGGTTAGAGGTATATGGGTAGCGGGTTGGGTCTGGGTGGGATGCTGTTCAGAGGATTGGTGTGGATCCGATGGGCCAAATAGCCTGCCTCCACACTGTAGGGATTTTATGAATATCAGGAGTTAAAATTTTAAAAAAAGCTCTAAGACAGTAAAACGTAGAAAACAGGAGTAGGCTCTTGAAGCCTGCTCCGTCATTCAATATGATCATTTGATGATTATTGTGAGGTGATCATCAATGTCACATGCAAATTGTCTCAACAACAAAAATGAATGAATGAGTAATGCAAGGCGTGTTCCATATAGTGTGACACTGAGAATAAACTGGGGCTTTGAACAGTCTGCACTTAAACTCAGTTGAAACCATGGTTCTAGTGAAAATGACAACAGAATTGTAAGAATGACTTTATACGCATAACTGAGTGTGGATGGCTCAGCCAGAAGTAAATGTAAAACATACAATTTATAGATTGAAAAAATGATAAAGACAGAATTCAGGTTACAGAACATGATCAGGATACTCCAGCTGAACGAAAGTTGATATATAAAGTGAAATAGTTACAGCAGGAGTAACAAATGAGAAACATGTTAATGTTGGTTTGAAAAGCTGGGTCAGGAATCAACTTCAGATGAATTCTCTCTTTGCATTAGTTTTAAACAGAAATAGCACAATTGGCCATGAGGTGAGCTCAACACTGATATAGCGCAGCAGGTCAGGCAGATCCAAGGAGCAGGAGAATCGATGTTTCGGGCATGAGCCCTTCTTCGTGAAAAAGGGCTCATGCCCGAAATGTCGATTCTTCTGCTCCTTGGATGCTGCTTGACCTGCTGCACTTTTCCAGCAACACATTTTCAGCTCTGATCTCCTGCATCTGCAGTCCTCACTTTCTCCTCAACACTGAGATATGCAGGGGAGAAGAAAACAATAAATAGATTTGTAGTTTTGGTGATGGTTTATTGTGGTGAGCAGTAAATTCATCAGAATCCTTTAATTACACTCTTTAAAAAAATTCCTAAGGTATACATGACTGTACAATTACTTTTATGGAGGCAAACAGGTGGTAGCTTTGCCCATTGGGTGTTCACAATGTAAATTTGAATGTGTGATTGCTGTGACTTTTCTACCCATTAATTTTATGACTGGAGAAATTGTTGGTAAAATATTACCAAAATTCTAGTGTGCTCTATTTGCAGTTTATTTGCATAGAGTTGTTTTAAAGATGTAATTTTAGCAGATTAGTAAACAGATAAGTGAGGAAAAGGCAAAATATTAAAGAAAACAAAACAGGTTCAAAATAGATGGAGTGCTTTATAGTATCATTTTGTACAACTTAAAATCTTGATTAAAACTAAATATGCAAAATTTCATACTAATATGAATTCAGTTATAACCAAAGGTAGTGAGTAACTTTCAAAATTACATTTTAAAAAATCATCAACTTACTTTTTACCCCTGGTCTGAGAAAAGGCTCCGTTACCTGTACAATTTGTTATTGCTCCTGACTTCTGTAACAAATGAGCAGCATTTTAAATAACAAGAACAACTTTGAGAAAAACAGTATTGTTCATTTCAATTTTTAATGAAGCATCCTGATTATTTAAACGTATAGATTCAAATCTAGAACATATGTAAACTAGCATGACCTGAATGCATGAGGATGTTTTCAGAACAAGAATGTCTAAGCAGCTGAAGTTTTGGTATTGCAATGCATGTGGAGAATGAAAATTTAGATTGTGCATTTAATTATTATTCCTATAGTAATAGCACATTTAATATATTTTTCTTACAACTATGTGTTGCATGGAGCAAAACAAAAGTGCTCAACATTAAAAATGGGATAAATGTTCAGTTTACAGAAATATTTCTGCACTTTCATCTCACTTTAGTGCTGTCAAAGAGCAGGGATGAGTGTAGTGGCCATCATTAAGAAGGAAGTGCTACAGAGACTGCAAAGTCTAAAGGTGGATAAATCGTCCAGACCAGATGGACTACAAACTAGAGTTCCAAAGGAGATAAGTGAGGAGATTGTGAAGGCATTGGTAATCTTTCAGGAATTCCTGGAGTCAGGGAGGGTTCCAGAGGACTTGAAAATGGCTAATGTAAAACCTACATTTAAGAAGGAAGGGAGGCAGAAGATAGGAAACTACAGACCAGTTAGCCTGACCTCTTTTGTTGGTAAGGTTTTAGAGTCCATTATTAGAGTCAGTACAGCTTCATCAACAGACGTCAAAACCTGACAAATCTGTTAGAATTCTTTGAAGAGGTAACACGCAAATTAGACAAAGGAGAGCCAGTGGATGTGATCTTTTTGGATTTCCAGAGGCCTATGACATGGTGCTGCACATGAGGCTGCTAACTAAGAGCCCATGATGTTGGGGATAAGGTACTGATATGGATGGAGGATTAGCTGATTGGCATAAGGCAGAGAGTGAGGATAATGGGGTCATTTTCAAGATGGCAGCAAGCGACTAGTAGAGTTCTACAGCGGTCAGAATGGGGATCACAACTATTCATGTTATATCTTAATGATCTGGATGAAGGATCTGAGAGTATTGTTGCTTAGTTTGCACATGACACAAAAAAGGTGGAGGGGCAGGTAGTGTTGAGAGACACGCTGGGAGACTGGACAAAGAAGTGGCAGATGGAATACAATATAGTAAAGTGTGAGGTTGTGCACTTTGGTAAGGAGAATACAGACTAATTTCTAATCAGGGAAAGGTTTCAGAAACCTGAACAAAGGGACGTTAGGAGCCCTAGTTAAGGATTCTCTTAAGGTTAACATGCAGGTTCAATTGGCAGTTAGAAGGCTAATGCAAGGTTAGCATTAATTTCAAGAGGACTAGAATACAAAAGCTGAGATATACTGGTGAGGCTGTATAAGACACTGGTCAGATCACCTTTGGAATATTGAGAGCAGTTTTGGACCCCACATCTAAGGATGGACATTCTAATGTTGGAGATTTTCAGAAGAGATTTACAAGAATGATCTTGGGGATGAACAGCTCATATGAGGGACAGTTGAGGACTCTGAATCTGTACTTGATGGTGTTTGAAAAGATGAGTTGGGGGTGGTGGAGGCGGAAGGGCAGATTTCATTGAAACTTACAGAATACTGAGTGACCTGGATACAGTGGATGTAGAAAAGTTACTTCCACTAGTGGGAGAGACTTGGACCTCAGAGTGATGACCTTTTAGAACAGAGATGAGGAAAAATTTCTTCAGTCAGTGGGTGATGAATCTGTGGACCTTTTTGCTGCAGAACGCTGTGGAGGCCAAGTTCTTTAGTGTATTTAAGATAGAGATAGATAGTGATTAGTAAGGAGATCAAGAGTCACAGAGAGAAGCAGGAAAACTGGATTGAGAAACATATCATCCATGATTGAATCATGGTATAGACTCGATGGGCTGAATGGCCTAATTATGCTCCTATATCTTATGGTCTTAAGCTTATGGGGCCTACAAAATGCAGCCTGCCCATTTAGGAAAAGGCAATACTCATGCAATGAACAATAGTTAAATATTTGTTTATTGTACAAATATGAATTATCTTAGTTCACAGAACATAGAACATTACAGCGCAGTACAGGCCCTTCGGCCCTCGATGTTGCGCCGACCTGTCATACCAATCTGAAGCCCATCTAACCTACACTATTCCATGTACGTACATATGCTTGTCCAATGACGACTTAAATGTATTTAAAGTTGGCGAATCTACTACCATTGCAGGTGAAGCATTCCATACCCTTACTACTCTCTGAGTAAAGAAACTACCTCTGACATCTGTCCTATATCTATCACCCCTCAATTTAAAGCTATGCCCCCTCGTGCTCGCCGTCACCATACTCGGAAAAAGGCTCTCCCTGTCCACCCTATCTAACCCTCTGATTATCTTATATGTCTCTATTAAGTCACCTCTCAACCTTCTTCTTTCTAATGAAAACAGCGTCAAGTCCCTCAGCCTTTCCTCGTAAGACCTTCCCTCCATACCAGGCAGTATCCTAATAAATCTCCTCTGCACCCTTTCCAAAGTTTCCACATCCTCCTTATAATGCAGTGACCAGAACTGTACA
>NC_057713.1:39763490-39837750 GCF_004010195.1 Chiloscyllium plagiosum | reverse complement strand
TAACCCACCCTTCTACACCCTCATCCAGGTCGTATATAAAAATGATAAACAGCAGTGCACCCAACACTGACCCTTGCGGTACACCACTAGTAACTGGACTCCAGGATGAACATTTCCCATCAACCACCACCCTCTGTCTTCTTTCAGCAAGCCAATTACTGATCCAAACTGCTATATTTCCCACAATCCCATTCCTCCGCATTTTGTACAATAGCCTACTGTGGGGAACCTTATTGAACGCCTTGCTGAAATCCATATACACCACATCAACCGGTTTATTCTCATCTACCTGTTTGGTCACTGACATCTACCTGTTTGGTGCTGTCTACATGTTTCATGCTATCAATTTCTACTACAATAGGAATTACATATAATGTAGAGAATAGAATCAGGCCATATTCCTAACAGGTCCATGTTAGTGTTTTTTCGCAGCACAAGACTTATCCTCTCTTCTTCAATTAAATTCTATTGTCAAAATCTTTCATTTCTTGTTCCATCCTGTTTTTACACGCTTCCCCTAGACGCATCTGAGTTTCCTCTTAAATATATCATTCGTTTGAAAGCAAGTTGGTGATAATCAGCATATCGATTATTTCAAAGCAAAAGTAGTTTCATACCAATGAAACACATGCAGTTGTGCTGGCAATTTATGACACAGATGACTTTGTTTAAAGAAAAACTGCAAGGCCATCAACTTTCCATAAGAAAAAGAGCTCCTTTTGTCCAACTTACAAGCATATGAATTAGGTTTTACTTGAGAAGAATTTCTCATGAGCCATCTTGATGTGAAAATGCTAATTACTGCTGAGGACCCACATCCACTAGAAACTGATTTGACACTGCCCAAATTCACTACATTTTTCAGCTTAACAGCCAGTAGGTGAAAACAGTTTTCACTCCTTCTAGTATGAGCTCATCATGGATAATACATTATCTATCAGTTACAACTGTAAATTGAGGCACGGAAATTTCATTTACACAAGAGATTCTAAAATAATTACTGTATGATATGAATGAGAAGGATGTTTCTAATAATGTTTGATGAGCTCATATACATAACATCTTTTTGGATATTATTTTGAAAGTATGTAACTTACAGAAGGATCAGATAAACTTGGATCATCATGAAAAATGTCATCAATAAGATCACTTAAATCATCTTCCTCTCTGGAAATTTCTTTAGATGACACTGAAGGTGCACTGAAAAATATAACACAAATATTAAACAAACATATTGTATGGGCATTAGATAAGATTCCACCGTGAATGGACAAATCCACATTTTTCATGAGATAAACAGTGGAAAGATTAACTGAAAATGCCTGAAACCTGATACAGGAACCATTAGAAATATACAGGCAAAAACAGATTAAGTTTTAGAAATTAGCTGGATTGACACATCCGTTTTTAACAGGCAATGCAGAAGTTACATAGCAAAAGTTTGTCCCCAAGGAAAAGTTGCAGCTGCGCCATGAAAACATACTATCGTGGTTAATACAATAGTTAAGATCCAGGAGTATTGTGGATGGATTATTTTGTGAATTTGAGTTTGACGGATTGTAAAGAGAACTGGATTTTCCTTTTTTTATAAAAAAGGCCAATGAAAGGATAGCAGAATTTTTTTTTAAGAAAACAAGGCATTTCTTATAATCTATGTGGTTCCAGATAATTGCTGATCTTGATTGCTTGAACTCACTAAGGAAAACATTGACTGTTTTTACCACTGTGTTTTATGGCAATTATGTTTGAACAATGTTGTGCAGTGATAGCACTAAAACAGATCATTCAATCCAACTCGTACATGCCAACCAGATATCCTAAATTAATATAATCTCATTTGCCAGCATTTGGCCCATACCCTTCCAAACCTATCCTATTCATGTAACTATGGGCTTTGGATTTTCAGTTGGGGAAGTGTGCTGAAAGAAAATCTTGCCTGTTTTTCAAGCGCTTTTGTAGTGAATCCAGTGTAAAACCTGATTGTCGTCTTGAAGTGAAAGACTTGTTGATGCTGTGTTTCCTGAACAAGATGTCTCTACCACAATGCCAGAGATAATTACCTATGTCAGCGATACTCATCTACATATGCCAGAACAGTAGGCTGACAGCATGGTGACTCAGTGGGTAGCCCTGCTATCTCACTGAACCAGGGACCTGGGTTCAATTCCAGTCTTGGACAACTGTGTGGAGTTTGCACGTTCTCCCTGTGTCTGCATGGGTTTCCTCCCACAATCCAAAGATATGCAGGCCAGGTGAATTGGCTATGCTAAATTGCCCATAGTGTTAGGTGCATTAGTTTGGGTAAATGTATGGAAATGAGTCTGGGTGGGTTACTCTTTGGAGGCTCGGTGTAAACTTGTTGGGCTAAATAGCCTATTTCCAGGGAGTGTAATCTAATCTAAACATTCCAACCTTGTCCTTTTTTATTCCTGCAAGAACTGACAATTATGGTCCAAAAATGTTTTTTCGCCCCAAATCCCTGCAGACAGAAATCTGTTTTGCCTTCTTTTACCCCAGTGTGAATGCACGTGTCTGTGTGTGTTGCATTTTGCAGGTTATTTAGACAGGTAAACGTTAATATTTTCATATTATATATTCTGCATGTTAACTAATTCTGTTTTAACATGGGAGTAAGATTTGTTTCAAAATAATATATTTTATGATTATTAAAGAAACCTGGTTGATGGATTTTTTATTTCAAAGCATACAACTGGGCAAACCAGAAACTGGTAAAAACACAAATTTATGTTGTGAACCATGAAGTAGTAAAATGAGAGAAAAATAGCGCATTCCTCCCTCCTCAGTTGTATCAAAGTTATGAACATATGAAGCCATGAACATGAAGGTGGTGGTTGTCATTTGGTTTTTTTGAGCCTGTTCCACCATTCAATAAGATCATAGCTGATCTAATTGTGGCTTCAACTTCACTTTCTTGCGTGCTTCCTAATAACCTTCGGCTTCCTTTGGAAGAGGTGAAGTAGTGATCCTGATAATAAAGAACAGTAGTAAGAAAGGATGTAACTTAGAGGATCAGGAGATAGAATCAATACAGATTAGAAATAACAAGGATCGGTACACGATGGTGGGAGCAGCTTATATGTTGCTAACAACGGTTATTCCATTGGGCAGAACATTAAAAAAAATTTGATGTAACAAAAGCAATGTAGAAATCGTGGGAATCGTAATCTTCAAATAGATTGGACTATTCAAATTGGCAATGGTAGTTTGGAAGACCATTTTGTACAACACACTAATCATTGTTCCCTAAAACTAGGATCAAATAGGCACAAATTTGATATATAGGTTTATGTAATGAGGCAAAGTTAATCCGAGGAAACGGTCCTCTGGGGAACTAGTGATTCTAAATTGAAATCCATATTGAGTTTGAAAGCAACATACTTCAATCACAAACAAGAATCTTAAATTTACACAGTGCCAATTACATTTGTGTGATGAGAGAGCTGGTTAAGGTTACCTGGGTAAACTAACAAAAGGAATGGTGAAAAACATATAGTGGGAAACATTTATGAAATTTATTCAAAATTTTCAATAAAAATATGCTCCTTAAAAACTAATTCAGCACTTACTGAATTTTATTCACTAGCTAAGTTACAAGTTGTATTAGCTTAAAAGAAGAGGCCTATAATTTTACAAAGAGTAACAGAAATAGCTAAAATGAAGGATTTTAGAACCAATAAAAGCAAAACCATAAAATTGACAAAACAAGGAAAAACAACACAAGTAAACTACCCAGGAGTTTGAGAAGTTCCAATGTAAATAAGTTGCAGAATAGTTGTCAAAATGAACTTTGGCTGGAAATGTTATAATACAAAAAAACTGAAAGATGATCTTGGAAACAATGTTGACTCACTCTTTTAAAAAGTCTTCATAGGTCTGCAGATGCTGTTTGCACTGACTGGTGACATTGAAACATTTAAGCAACATACACAGTCTTATGTACCAATAACACAACACATTGTTCAAGGATTTTATGAAGGTCCAGTACTCATTGTTAAAGCGGTTAGCAAAATATAACTTTAAAAAAAAAAATTATCCCTTAATTCTCTGTTGATGAGTGGGGATTATATTAAAAGAAAATTAAAGATTGTAGATACTAATTAAATTGCCTTGTTCACTTATGTTCTGCTAAAGTTATATTAATTAAAAAATGCTAATTTCTGTTAAAATTAAAAAGTTGGTTTCCAAGACTGATTATTTATAAAGTCTGATTAGGAACAAATGAGTAATTTTAAAGGTCACTGAATGTTTTGATTTAAATGTGGTCTAAATCCAGGGACAGAGAGGCTGATTTGGTTTGCCTTGCCATCCCTGAGTCATAAAAATGTGAGACCAATGTTGGTTAGTTGGTTTCAACCTTTTGATAATTTAAGAATATTCTCTTCAAAAATTAAGTGTTAAAGAAAGCCTTGTGACAACATTTGAACAGGCTGAGAGAGTTGTTGGGGGCATGGCAGATGGAATGTAATGTAGACAAGTGAAGTATTATCCATGTTCCAGGAGGAACAGAGATGCAGAGTATTTCTTAAGCAAACAGATGAAAGTGCACCATGTTGGTGATAAAGTTGTGGGATATAAATGAATTAATGTTATTTCTGCAAGTATAAATTCTGATACAGAATAGGAATGAGAAAATACATATTCAGCAAAAAGAAAGGATATGTTAGCATGAGACATGAATACAGAACAATGGTGGATATATGGGCAAACAGGAAAGCATCTGTTTCCCCCTTACACGGGGACACAGGAACAAACCCTAATCAAAGAGGTCAAAGTGGCCTCTGGATGGAAATAGATGCTGATAGAAGAAAAGATATGCCTATTCAATAATCTACAATAGACTGACGTCAAACACCCTTATGGGAGTCAGAGATAAGAGTTTGTCACGGACAAGACAGGATAAACATAAGTTGTGGGATCAGTCTAAAGGAAATCTGTGACGTAAGCGAAGCAGGGAACAAACAATGGAATAAGGAAAAATATGGGGATTCAAACTGTATAAATTTCGAGAGTTTGTTGGATTTGGTGTGCATTTTGTCATTGCCTTACCAGGTAATTAGACAGGGCACCCACCTATAGGTGTACAATTAAACGGCTGATTCAGATATTCGTCTCGGACTGAAATTATTAAAGTGAGTGAGCTTTTGTTTCTCACAAAGTGAAAACTACAGAAAACACAGAATCATTACAGCAGTTACTATTACATCAAAATACCTCATCAGCTTCCAAATAAATCTGCTGGACTATATATAACCTGGTGTTGTGTGATATTTAACCTTGTCCACCAGCTATTCAACTATAAAACACTTTGGAAGGTATGAGGTTTTCGAAGTCGCTACATAAATGCAAGTTCTTTACAGCTTCATCAAACACGGAGCCCAGAAATAGTAAACTGAAAGGTTCAGAGTTTAGCATCAACGAGACAAATAGCCGCAGCCTCTGGTCACCAACAGGTTGTGCCTTGTACCAGGAGCAGACAGTCCTGCTGCAGGCGAGCTGAAGCTCTGATGTGTGATGGTGAAGTGTTGTCGCAGCCATGTTCCCTAACCCCCGGGACACATCACTAAAACTCAGAAGAAACAAATTACTGGCATTTAACCTGATTTTCACCTCCATGCCCGCTCCCTCGCGGCTCGGCGCCGGCCGGTCCTGACAGAACCGCAGCTCCACTTCGTCCAAAAGCTCATCCAGATCGTCCGCCATGACAGCAGCGCCGGTTGCCTGGAGCCGACGAGCGCGCGCACACGCGCGTAACGACATGCCGTGTCCCGAGAGCGCGCACGCAATCGCGCACGATGGCATCGGCAGCGCGCTTCTAGGGTCCAGAGGAGATACGAGGCGTAGCGTATAGGCTGCAGGAGCAAATTACGGCAGACGCTGGAGCAAATAAACTCAACACAAATGTGAAAAGAATTTTAAATATCTGAAATAAGCACACTTAATGTTCAAGCATTTTAAAAAAATCATTGACACGGACGTGAACATTGCTGGCTGGGCAAATATTTACTGCCCATCCCTAACTGTCCATAGGAGAGTGGTGGTGAGTTGCCTTCTTAAAGAGCTGCAGTCTTTAGGTTATCGGGAAATGGCTTAGGGCACTGCCCTGAGGAACTTCTGAAGAGCTGTCCTGGAGCTGAAATGACTAATCTCCAATGTAATCATCTTCTTTGTGCTAGGTTTAGCACAACCAGTGGAGAGTTTTCTAGTTGATGCCAATTTTGCTCGGACCTCTTAATGTCACATTTGGTCAATTGGTGCCTTGATGTCAAGGGCAGTCACTCTTCAGGCCCACCTTTGGAGTTCCCCACTTTTGTCCATGTTTGAACCAAGACTGCAAATGAGATCAAGAGCTCAGTGTGTGTAGTGGAACTTAAAGTGAGCATCAGTAAACATGTTATTGCACAGCAAGAGTAGTTTCATAGCATCGTTAATGGCCTTTTCTGTTGCTTTGCTGATGATTGAAAGTAGGCTAATGTGGTGGTAAATGTTTGGGTTGGATTTGTCCTGCTTTTAGTGAACAGAGCATAATTGAGAAATTTTCCACATTGCTGGGCAGATGCCAATGTTGTAAGCTTATCTAAGGTTGTCGCAAGTTCTGGAGTTCTTACTATTATTGACAGTATGTTGCCAGTGCTATTGGTGATGCAGGGACCTCAGGAGGAGGCTGAGATGGATTGTCCACTTGTCACTTCTGGCTTAGATGCTAGTGAATTCTTCAGTTTTGAGTTTTGTGCTGATATACTGGGCTTCCCTATCATTGAGTACAGGGATATTTGTTGAGTCTCCTCCTAAAGAGAATTGTTTAAGTGCTAATCAACATTCATGATGGATGTCAGTTCCTCTGCCACCAATGATCAATAGCTGTAGTGCATGTCGCCTACACTATGCTATGCAGCAAATCACTAAGTTTCCTTAGATAGCACCTTCCAAACCCATAATCACAGCCATGTAGGGCAAGGGCAACAGATATGTGGGAACACGACCACCTGCAAATTCCTCTTCAAGACACTCACCGTCCTGACTTGGAATTATATCACCGACTATTCCTTCAGTGTTCCTGGGTCAAAATCTTGGAACACCCCACCCTGACAGCCCTGTGAGTGTACCTTGACCAAATGATGTGCGGAGTTTCTAGAAAGTTAAAAATCACATAGCACCAGGTTATAGTCCAATAGATTTATTTGGAAGTGCTTACTTTCGGAGTGCTGCTCCTTCAGGTGGTTTCTAGAAGGCAACTCACCACCACCTTATCAAGGGTATTTAGAAAACCTGGCTAAACCAGTGAAATCCACATCCCCTAAATAAATTTGGAAAAATGTGGCAGCATTGCAGAGTTTGGATTTGATCCATTGTTTATAGAATCGCTTAGCTGTTTTCATTGTACGCTGTTTATGCTGCTTGGCATACAAGTAGTTCAGTGTTGTAGCTTAACAATATTGATACCTAACTTTGAGGTGCATTTGGTATTGCTTCTGGCATGCCCTTTTGCACTCTTCATTGTACAATGGTTGACATCCCAGCTTAACATTAATGGTAGAATGAGAGATGTTGCCAGATTATGATGTCACAAATTGTGTTTGAATACAGTTCTCCTGCTGTTCATGACCCATTGCATCTTGTGGCTGCTGAGTCTTGTGTTGCTAGATCTGTTCAAAATCTATCCCATTCACTATTGTGACAGTGCAATTCAACACAATAAAAGGTATCCTTAAAGTGGCGAACAGATTTTGTTTCCATATGGACTGTGCAGTGTTCACTTCTGCCAATGCTGTATGATAGATGCATCTGCTAAAGAAGTGGAATTCCACAGGGCCCAATGTTAGGATATTTTACAATTTACATCAATGGATTAGGTGAGATGAGCAAAGGCATAGTGCCTAAATTTATGGATAACACAGTGTTAGAGTCATAGAATCATAGAGATGTACAGCACGGAAACAGACCCTTTGGTCTAAATTGTCCATGCCGACCAGATATTCCGACCTACCAGCACCCGGCCCATATCCCTTCAAACCCTTCCTATTCATTCAAGGTTTGTGAAGGTTTGTAGCTCAGGTTGAGGTTTAGGGTGTAGGTTTGCTCGTTGAGCTGTATGTTTGATATCCAGACATTTCATTACCTGGCGAGGTAACATGATCAGTGGCAACCTCCAACTGAAGCGAAGCGGTTGTCTCCAGCTTTCTATTTATATGTTTGTCCTGGATGGGGTTCCTGGGGTTTGTGGTGATGTAATTTCCTGTTCGTTTTCTGAGGGGTTGATAGATAGTATCTAGATCTATGTGTTTGTTTATGGCGATGTGGTTGGAGTACCAGGCCTCTAGGAATTCTCTGGCATGTCTTTGCTTAGCCTGTGGATTCCGAGGGGTCTTAGTAGTCTGGCTGTCATTTCTGAGACTTCTTTGATGTATGGTAAAGTGGCTCGTGTTTCTGGCTGTGTTAGGTCTGCTTGTCGTGGTTTCTTCCTGAGGAATTTGCGAACTGTAGTTTTCGAGTATCCGTTCTTCTTGAATACGTTGTATAGGTGGTTCTCCTCTGTTTTCCGAAGTTCATCTGTGCTGCAGTGTGTGCTGGCTCGTTGGAATAGTGTTCTGATACAGCTTCGTTTGTGTGTGTTGGGATGGTTGCTGGTGTAGTTAAGTATTTGGTCAGTGTTTGTCGGTTTGCTTTATACGCAGGTTTGTAGGTCTCCGTTGTCCTTTTCTTCGACTGTGATGTCTAGGAATGTGAGTTTGTTGTCGGTTTCTTCCTCCTTAGTGAACTTTATGCCTGTGAGGGTGTTATTGATGATATTAAATGTCTCTTCTATCTTGTTTCATTTTGTGATGACAAAGGTGTCATTTATGTAGCGAACCCAGATTTTTGGTTTGATGGTTGGTAGGGCTGTTTGTTCTCGTCTTTGCATTACTGCTTCTGCTATGAATCCTGATAGCAGAGATCCATTGGGTGTTCCGTTGGTTTGTTTGTAGTTTATGTTGTTGAAGGTGAAGTGGGTGGTGAGGCACAGGTCCACTAGCTTCATGATGTTTTCGTTGGTAATGTGATTGATGGTGGTTGAGGTGCGTGTGATGGTCTCTTCTAAAAGTGTGATAAGTGTTTCCTTTGCCAGGTCGATGTTGATGGAGGTGAACAGTGCTGTTACATCGAATGAGATCATTGTTTCCTCTTCCTCTATTTTGGTGTTTTTGATGATTTTTAGGAATTCCTGGGTGGAGTGGATGGAGTGCTGTGACTCTTCTACTAGGTATTTCAGTCTTGCGTGTAGTTCTTTGGCCAGTCTGTAAGTTGGTGTTCTGGGTAGTGAGACTATGGGTCTGAGGGGGGCTCCTGGTTTATGGATTTTTGGTAGTCCGTAGAATCGTGGGGTGTTGGTCCCATCTGGTTGCATTTTCTGGAATTCGGTCTTGTTTAATTGTCCGGAACTGTGTACTTTTCCTAGGAGATATGTAATTTTGTTTCCTAGTTGTGGGGTCGGGTCTATTGCCACCTGTTGATAGGTGTTGGTGTCAGTGAGTAGTGCATTGGCTTTCTCTATGTAGTCCCTTCTGTTCAGGACAAACATATAAATAGAAAGCTCGAGACAACAGCTTCACTTCAGTTGGAGGTCGCCACTGATGATGTTACCTAGCCAGGTAATGAAACGTCTGGATATCAAACCTACAGCTCAGCAAGCAAACCTACACCCTAAATCTCAACTTGAGCTACAAACCTTGCAAAAACCTCTGGGCGCAACACGCTACAACTTGCCCGAAGATGAGAATGGAATGCCATCCGAGAGAGTTCCACCCGCGAACAACTGTACTTTCTGCATGAATGATTGAGAAAACAGGTACTGCCAAAATGTCTCCAATACAAACCGCCGATAAAAACACCTCAAGCCAGAAGTTTAACAGAACGAAACGGCCGCAGAATGCTCCGAGAACTAATCAATGACGCCCACCACAGACTCCGAAAATACAATGGGGAAATTGCGCTCCAAAAACTGTTATTTAAACAAGCAACAATTCAAGAATGGACAGACGCAGTAGAACGAGCCATAAACACCAAACAACGACAAACACAGATAAAGAAAAATTGGGACCTGAAGAAAAAACTTGACAAACTCACAAACAAAGACAAAACCGATAACACAGGGGCATGGATAAAGAACTTTTCAGACCGAACCCTATCAGACACAGAAAAAGCGGTACTAGTAAAACGACTAAATTTCAATTACCGAGACGCTGACAAGAAGGATTTCCTAGCGGCATTAGAAACCACATTGAAGGTCAACAAACTCACGGAGGAAACACAACAAACAATCAGACAGACAGTTGCACCTACTCTTGAGCCGAGAGAGGGAAAGAAACAAACTGAACATACAAGAAAAGAAAGCCCTAGAAAACCTCAAAAAAGACAAAAACACCATCATATTACCTGCAGACAAGAGTCGGCTCACAGTCATCCTGAACAGAAGGGACTACATAGAGAAAGCCAATGCACTACTCGCTGACACCAACACCTACCAACAGGTGGAGCTAGACCCGACCCCACAACTAGGAAACAAAATTACATATCTCCTAAGAAAATTACACAGTTCCGGACAATTAAACAAGACCGAATTCCAGAAAATGCAACCAGATGGGACCAACACCCCACGATTCTACCAAAAATCCATAAACCAGGAGCCCCTTCAGACCCATAGTCTCACTACCCAGAACACCAACTTACAGACTGGCCAAAGAACTACACGCAAGACTGAAATACCTTGTAGAAGAGTCACAGCATTCCATCCACTCCACCCAGGAATTCCTAAAAATCATCAAAAACACCAAAATAGAGGAAGAGGAAACAATGATCTCATTCGACGTAACAGCACTGTTCACCTCCATCAACATCGACCTGGCAAAGGAAACATTTACCACACTTTTAGAAGAGACCATCACACACACCCCAAGGAGGAAGAAACTGACAACAAACTCACATTCCTGGACGTCACAGTCGAAAGAAAGGACAACGGAGACCTACAAACCTGCGTATACAGAAAACCGACAAACACTGACCACATACTTAACTACACCAGCAACCATCCCATCACACACAAATGAAGCTGTATCAGATCACTATTCCAACGAGCCACCACACACTGCAGCTTAGACGAACTTCGGAAAACAGAGGCGAACCACCTATACAACGTATTCAAGAAGAACGGATACTCAAAACATACAGTCCGCAGATTCCTCAGGAACCAACCACGACAAGCAGACCAAACACAGCCAGAAACCCTAACCACCTTACCATACATCAAAGAAGTCTCAGAAATGATAGCCAGACTACTAAGATCGCTCGGAATCCTAGTAGCACACAAACCCACCAACACTCTCAAACAAAAACTAACAAACGTAAAAGACCCAGTACAACCCATGGACAAAACCAACATCATTTACAAAATTCCATGCAAGGACTACCACTAACACTACGTAGGACAAACAGGAAGAAAGTTAGCCACCAGGATACACGAACACCAGCTAGCCACAAAAAGACATGACGCTCTCTCCCTTGCAGCCCTACACACGGATGAAATAAAACATCATTTCGACTGGGACAACAGATCTATCCTGGGACAGGCTAAGCAAAGACATGCCAGAGAATTCCTAGAGGCCTGGCACTCCAACCACAACGCCATAAACAAACACATAGATCTAGATACCACCTACCAACCCCTCAGAAAACGAATAGGAAATGACATCACCACAAACCCCAGGAACCCCATCCAGGACAAACATATAAATAGAAAGCTGGAGACAACAACTTCGCTTCAGTTGGAGGTTGTCACTGATGATGTTACCTCGCCAGGTAATGAAATGTCTGGGTGTCAAACCTACAGCTCAGCGAGCAAACCTACACCCTAACCCCCCTCACCCCCTTCCTATTCATATACTTATCCAGATGCCTTTTATATAGTGCAATTGTACTAACTTCCACCATTTCCTCCGGCAGCCCATGCCACACACACGCCCCACCCTCTATTTGAAAAAGATGCCCCTTAGATCTCTTTTGTATATTTCCCCTCTCACCCTAAACGTATGCCCTTGAGTTCTGGGCTCCCCCATCCCAGGGAAAAGACCTCATAATTTTATAAACCTCTACAAGGTCACCCTTCAGCCCCTGACACTCCAGGGAAAACAGCCCTAGCCTATTCAACCTCTCCCGATAGCTCAAATCCTCCAACCCTGGCAGCATTCTTGTAAATCTTTTCTGAACCCTGTTAAGTTTCACAACATACTTCCAATAGGAAGGAGACCAGAATTGCGTGCAATATTCCATAAATGGCCTAACCAATGTCCTGTACAGCTGCAACATGACCTAGGTCAGGAACATATGTTGTGAAGCAGATACATGGAAGTTTTGACTAATATGGATAGGCTGAGAAAGTTGGCAAAAGTATGGAAAATGGAATATATTATGGGAAAATGTATAATTGTTAACTCTGGCAACAAGAATGAAAAAGCAGAGTATTACCTAAAGGAAGATGAACTGCAGAATTTTGAGGTTCAGAGGGATTTAGATGTTCAAGTTAGTTAGCAGAAAAAATATATTGAATTATGCAGCAAAAAGCAGCTTGCAGAGATTTTAAAAGAATGTAATAAGAATTTTATAGTGACTCAGCAGTTCAACACAAACTACTATCACAGTGCCACACAATGCAGTAACACTAACGCATTCCCTGTCCAGAAGCCAATTCCTCACCAGACAACAACCTGACTCTTTACATTAGAAACCAATCTCACCATTAAATGACATTAAATTAACAACACTGTCCACCAGCAACAGTGCAATAATAATGAAAAATAATCAAGAAGTTGGCGGGGAGTGGGGATGGTAAACATGGGAGGGAACAAAATCAAAACAACATTAGAGAGGGAGATAATGCATTCCAGACCCATAACACCCACCTATTTCTGGAAGTATTGTGGTAACAGTGAATATTGTGTTAAAAATCTAGCTCTACTTATTTATTTTCTTTTTTTGGTGAAGTAACCCATGAATTACATGCATTGACCACCAGGGACTCCATTTTATTTTGTATTTTGCACTTTTTCTTGTTTTATTTTTAATGCGTTAGCTTTCAGTCTTAATAGCTGCTGCCATGCCATTCGCAACTCACCTTGACACATCTTCTGTTTCTTTACCTGTTATGTGACAATATCCTTGCCTTACATCATGAATCTGTTTGTTGTTTCCTGTCTCTGGCTAGCCATCCCATCACAACTTTCCCTTTATACCTTCCTACTGTTACCCTTACTGTTCATCAGAAATTGGTGACAGAGACAGTTAGGATCTTAATTAGTTACTTAATCAACCGTTAGTCATCAAAAAATGTCATTTTCTTGAGCTGGTTTGCTATAAATAGACATTAAAAGTAACCGTTTAATACCTGCAAAGTCTTTTGTAACTTATGCACATAAAATTCCAATAAAGCCATCAGAACTCAACTATAAACTGTACTTGAAGGTTTGAGCAAGAATTGCATGGGGAGAAGGTGATTTAATGGTAACATCACTGGAGTAGTAATCCAGACATGCATGCTAGTCCTCTGTAAATCTGAGTTTAAATCCCACCACAGGTGAGGGAATTTAAATTCAATTAATTAATGTGAGGATGATATAAAGCTAGTCTCAGTAATAATGTCAAAAAAAAAATCAATGTCCCAATATTCTCCCAGGAGGGAAATTTACAACCCTTACCAGGTGTAGCCCACCTGTGACTAGGGTCAGAAAAGATTCACAGAGGTAACTTTTAATTTTCTAAACATTCCTAATGGGGTAAAACGGATCAGGGGTGTTCTTCTCACAAAGAATTCTTAGCTCTTTACTCCACTTGAATAGATGGAATGGTGTATATTTTGCTCATGGCAAGAGTCTATAGTAACCACATGATTCTGAGTGACCAGAAAACTCACCTCTCCACTGCATTTTGACATACCTTCCATGGCCATTGAATCCTGAGGTGAGATTTGAACCCAGTGCTTCTAGCTTGGGGTTAGAGATACTACTACTGTGACACAAGACCACCCGAGACATAAGAGTTCAATTCCAATAAAAATAGAATGCTTATATTTTCTGTGGTGCTCATTTAAGATATATCTGGAAGGATGCTCAATCATGTGAGGAGAAAAGTAGCCTTGGCAAAAAGTTACTTTTGTAAGAATAATGTGCAATTATTTAATCATAGAATTGTTATGGTGCAGAAGGAGGCCATTTGGCCTGTCATGCCTGCACCGGCTCATTGATTGAGCTTCATTAAATAGTGCCAATCTCCTGCTCTTGACCACTTTCGCACATTATTTTTGTTCAAATAATCATCCAATGCCTTCTTGAATGCCACCCATTCATGCATCCTAACTGGTTTAGTAATCTCAAAAAGGAGCTTCTATTCCGAGGTCTTTGAAAGAGCTAATGACTCATTCATACGATATTTAAAAACGAAGGATGATGAAATCTTGCAGTTCTCAAGGATCTGCTTCCATAATACAGTCAATTACTATGTTTTTGGCATGTCTGAATTGAACACAATTTACTTGTTCAGTATTAAAAAAGTTTCAGAATATTGATAAGTCCTTGTTGTGGTGACAGTAATTATAAATTAGTTATTAATCTTATTTATAAATTTCAGATATATCTTTGATGAGGAATAGATTCTTTCCAGTTCCTGAGTCAGGACCACCGTCTTGGAACAATGCCAGCTCAGCTGTGCATTCCTGCTCCCCTGCAGTCTGACCCTATTTCCCTCACAGTGTGTGGTACAGCAGTAGACATAATGGGCTCCCTGTTGTCTTAATTGTATCTAACACTCCAGTATTACCAATCAATCTAATAAAAGAGTATGCTATAAACATGAACATTAATGCAAAAAGTACATTTTGAAGGGATGACCTCAATGGAAATGAGAACAAGTACAATTTGTCTTCCTGTGAACGCTATAAACAGGACAAACACTTTAATGGCCAGATATGATATTAGACAACACATTACAAATCAGATGGAACATCTAAATACAGAACATGTGTGAGAATATACAAATACGCATTTCCGTTGCAGTAAATTTTGGATTTATTTATATTGCAGAAAATATATTAAAAACAAATTTTTTAGACCTACGCTTTTTGCATTCCTAAACAGTGAATGTCCAGTTTAAGTGGATATAAATTGAACATTGTCTACTATAAATGAGCTATCATTAGTTTTATTTTCCTATTGACAAATTAACTGCACTGATAAAATAGTTTCTTTTTCTACTTTTTAAAAAACATTTGTTAGAACTCAACAATTTAACCCTCTAAACTTTCATGAAACAAGGATACAAAAATGCTGAAGAAGAACTGACTAGTAGATCAGAGAGAAAAGAAGAAAGTATTGAGACATTTATGAATGTCTTCTATAGGCACACAGTATAATGATATTTAGAGTGCAGATTTATTCTGTCCAATGCCTACGTGTGCCTATTTCCTTTTTGTTCAGGGGACACATTGTGCCATCTTGTCTTCATTGTGTTTAGACTCAATTTGAATTTCCAGTCGAGAACTGAGAGGAGGCAAAAAGTTTGCAAAATAAACAGGTGGTGAGATTTGAATTGTTTCATGGTAGAAAGTTGGGTACATGTGGCACTGTGGTAGTATCCCTATCTCTGTGTCTGGATGTGAGTCCCAACTGCTTTAGAGGTTCGTAGTAACATTTCTGATCAGGTTGATTTAAAGATATGGAAGCAGAAGAAACATCCAAATGACTTCTATTGGGGGAGTTGTAGGCCTTGTGTTTCACCAAAACTATCACCACTTTATCCACCTTTATAATCGTATTAACCTTAACCCTTCCTCAACCCTTTTGAGGCTCAACTCTTTTGATGCTAAAACCCTCACACCTGCCATTATTAACTCCAGAGTCCATTACCCAGAGCTTTTCTAGTCAACCACTTAGATATCACCGACAGTAAACTTGAGTAAATCCAAAATTCTGCTGGCTGTATCCTAACTCACACCGGGTTCCGGTCACCATTACCAATGTACAGTACTTGCTATTGAATACTATCTAATTCAGGAACTTTTCAGAATCATTGTTCCTCTATTTTGACTCCTTCTGCTTGTCTGATTTCCTATGTCCTACCATGGACAGGGGTGTCTTCAAATATTTAGACCCCCAAGAATTGGAGACATTACTTCCTTCAATCTTACCACCTATTTCTCTTTCTTTACTTTTAAGGGATTGTGTAAACCAATCTCTTTGGTTCAGCTTTTATTCATGTCTACCAATTACTTTCAATGCGAGACAGTGTCAACTTGTTTTTGATAATACTCCTGTGGACCTTTTTGGGTCGTTTTCCTATGTTACAAGTACTAGTTTTCCAAATAAGTTGCACACTGTCTGTGATTGATGGGAATGTAGAATTCAAAACACAAAACAGATTAGCCTTAAGGGGCCTTTTGTTTAGATTTAATAAGAGGAGAAATTTCCTCACTCAAAGAGTTTAAGAAGATGACGATATCCATCTCCAGTTCTCCAGGATTGCTTGGAATTGGTGGAATGGACCAAATTCAAGAATTCAGTGGACAACCTAGATGAGTACACCACTACCATCATGAACGTCATTAGCACGTGTGTAGAGGACTACATGCCAAAGAAGTCAGTCCGTGTGTTCCCAACCTGGAAATCTTGGGTGAACTGAGAAATCCACTACCTATTGAAGACTAGATGTGCAGCATTCAAATCAGATGACCCAAACCTTTACAGGAAATCCAGATATGATCTCCACCAAGCCCTTAGAGATGTCAAGAGGCAGTACTGGACCAAAGTAGAGGCAAAAACTAATCACATAGAAACCCATGGCAAGGCCTATGCAACATAACAGGATACAAAATGAAGCAGGACAAAATAATGGACAAAAACATGTCCCTCCTTGATGCGCTCAATGCTTTTTATGCTTGGTTTGAGCAGAATGCCGGTGGTGCGGTGTCACTTGCCCCGACAGCCTCAGACGTACATGTTCTCTCAGTTACCACTGCATATGTCAGATTGGCCTTCTTGAGAGTAAACCAAGGAACACAACGGGCCCAGACGAAGTCCCCAGCTATGCACTCAGATCTTGTGTGCACCAGTTGGCGGAAGTATTCTCTGACATCTTAAACCTTTTCTTGCTACAATCTGAAGTCCCCAGCTGCTTCAGGAAGACCACCATTATCCCAGTACAAAGAAAACATATGCAACGTGCCTGAACAACTACCGCCTGGTGGCTCTGACTTCCATAATCATGAAGTGCTTCGAGAGGTTAGTCATGGCCCACATCACCTCCCTCCTCCCAGTCTGCTTCCATCCTTTGCAATTTGCCTACCAGTGAAACAGGTCCACTGTGAACAATATTTCACAAGTCCTACAGTCATCCCTGGAACATCTGGGCAATAAGGATACCTATGCTCCTATTTATCAACTACAGCTCTGCCTTCAACACTATAATCCTAACCAAACTAATCTCAAAATTCCGAGACCTCAGCTTCCTGGCCCACAGACGGCAATCAGTGAAGATAGACAACAGCACCTCCTCCACGATAATCCTCAACACCAGTGCCCCCAGATGCATACTCAGCTCCTTACTGTACTCCCCATAACTCATATCTGCGTGGCCATCTACTAGTTCCATTGTAGGCCGAATATCAAACAGTGATGAGTCAGAATACAGGAAGGAGACAGAGTGCTTGATGTCATGGTGCAATGATAACAATCTCTCAATGCCAGCAAAACAAAAGAACTGATCATTGACTTCAGTAGGAAAGGAGGAGGACACATTCCTACCTACATCATTGGAACTGAGGTGGAGAGGTAGTGCCGATAATCTGTCCTGGACCTCGTAGATGCAATGGTTAAGAAGGCACAACAATGCCTCTTCTTCCTTAGCAGGCTAAGGAAATTCAGCATGTCCATATGAACCCCCACCAGAAAGCATTCTGTCTGGGTGTATAATGGCTTGGTACAGCAACTGCTCTACCTAGAGCCAGAAGAAATGACAGAAAATTGTGTACATAGCCCAGACCATCACAAAAGCGAACTTCCCATTTATGGACTCCATCTACAGTTCTTGTTGCTGCAAAAAGGCTGCCCACATTAAAGACCCCTCCCACCCCGGTAATACTCTCTTCCAACCTCTTCCATCAGGCAGAAGGTACAGAAGCTTGAACATACGTACCAACAGGTTCAAGAACAGCTTCTCCCCTGCTATTGTTAGGCTGATGAATGGACATCTCTAATTTCAAATCTAATATTGATCTTGCTTTTGTTCACCTCCTGTGCAGCCATAACCCTGTACGTATCACTCTGTTTCACCCTATGATCTATATGTCCCTGTATGTTATGATCTGCCTTTACTGCTCGCCAAACAAAACTTCTCACTGTACTCAGTACATGTGACAACAATAAATCAAATCAAATGAAATAAAAAAAATTCCACTTCCCTGATAAAGTCTGGATTTTTTTTTTGGACTTTGTTTCTTGAGTTCTCATGAACTGGTCTCATTTTCCTCATCTTAGCTGTGGTCCGTGCATTGAATATAGGAGTTGGGATGTATGTTGCAACTGTACAGGACATTGCTTAGACCACTTTTGGAATATTCTATTCATTTATGGTCTCCCTGCCGCAGAGGAGATGTTGTTAAACTTGGAAGGGTTCACAAAAGATTTACAAGGATGTTGCCAGAGTTAGAGGGTTTGAAGCTATAAGGAGAGGTTGAATAGGCTGTCACTCTTTTTCCATGGAGTGTTGGAGGTTGACCGGTTATAGAGGTTTATAAAATAATAAGGGGCATGGGTAAGGTAAATAGCCAAAGTCATTTTCCCAAGGTAGGTGTGTCCATAACTAAAGAGCACAAGTTTAAGGTGAGAGGGCAAAGATTTTAAAAATACCTTTTTCCCACAGAATGAGGTGCATGTGTGGAATGAGCTGCCAGAGGAAGTGATGGAGGCTCATACAAGTACAGCATTTAAAAGGCATGAATAGGAAGGGTTTAGAGGGTTATGGGCCAAATGGTGGCAAATGAGACTAGATTAAGTAAGAATATCTGGTCAACATGGATGTGTTGGACCAAAGGGTCTGTTTCTGTGGAGAAAGTGAGGACTGCAGATGCTGGAGATCTGAGTCGAAGAGTGTGGTGCTGGAAAAGCACAGCCAGTCAGGCAGCATCCAAGGAGCAGGAGCATTGATGTTTTGGGCATAAGCCCTTCATCCTAAATAGTCATTCCTGATGAAGGGCTTATGCCCGTAACTTTGATTCTCCTGCTCCCTGGATGGTGCCTGGCCAGCTGTGCTTTTCCAGCACCACTCTCTTCAGGTCTGTTTCTGTGCTGAACACCTCTATGACTCTATAAATGGACTTTGAATTAGATCTTAGAGAATCTGAGGGTTTTTGAAAAAGCAGCTACCTAGGAAGTCACCAATCTCTTCCTTCTGATTGTCATGGTTTGGTACCTCCGACTCGAACCTCTTAAATTACAGCTACGCAAATTTCCTCTATTTGACTGGTGGTATACAAACCAAGAGTAGGAATAGCATTGAAAACCAGCTCAGCCTATTCTTTGAGTTGCCATGTCTGAATAATGTGTAGGTTTTTTTTCCAATGTCCACAACTGCCCTTTTTAGTTCGGTCCCATGCATTATTAATGTAGAGTTCCATTGGACTCTAACTCTTTTCCAGCGTCCTGCATGATGAACTTCATTTATGAGTTTGGATGGTAAGTACTAATGAATGAATAAACAATAGGATATATCAAAGCGGTGTCCAATTCTATCTCCCTTTTAATATTGGTGTTTAAACAAATTTAATTGCATGTAGACATGTATTTTTTGCAGTGAGCAATGTTTTTAACAAGAGAAGAGCTGATGGTTGGTTTGCAGTGTAATTTTACTGGAATACAGCAGATATGACAGAACGTTGGGATGCAATAACATAAGCTAAGCCAACTATAGTTTTCAAAAATAGCACTAATATGTTGCTTTTCTGTTTCATTTTTTACAGATTATGCATCAAAAATGGATGTTCCACAATACATAGAACTACATGATGAATCTGAAGTATACTGCTACAGTATCACTGGACCTCAGATAAATAGAAAATTTTGGAAAAAAATAAGTTTCCTAGGAGAAATAGGAATAGCCATTTAGCTCTTGAAGCCTTTCGCACCATTCTATTATTACAGAGCTGATCCGTGGCCTGGACTTTTGCAAAGTCAGAATTATTTTCAGGGGCCTTTTCTTGCATTCTTGCCCCTATTTCCTGGTGAAGGGCTTTTGCCCGAAACGTCGATGCTGTCTGAACTGCTGTGCTTTACCAGAACCACTAATCCAGAATCTGGTTTCCAGCATCTGCAGTCATTGTTTTTACCTATTTGTGGCATTCCCATTTTTCACTGGTTTGTGATAAGAGTGTGGATAATGAGCTAGCATCTTGTACTCCACCCCTGACTCCATTGCAGAGGTATGTATCTACTAGCTTTCCACAACTTTCACTGACTCGAATTACTTACACACAACTCATGATTCACAGTCTTTAGAAGAGCTGTGAATCACAAGTAATAATAACAAATACAAATAAATTGCTGGAAAAAGAACCTAGCAGGTCTGGTTAATCAAACCATTTGCAGATACATATTATTAAATCAACCTGTTCAGATTTGCAATGGTACACCTCTGGACCAGGTTGGACTTGAACCCATCTCTTCTGGTAACCAATTCCATTTAGTTATTTTCATCAATCTGTTCAGATACATTATGAGACACATCTGGAACAGGTGAGACCTGAACCCATGCCTTCTAGCTCAGAGGTAGGGATACTGCCTCATTTGTTGAGTTTGAATTATCTTTATGCAATTATAATAAATTGTAATTTGTCAATGTCTCAATACTTTTTGGGTAAGATGACCTGCCTCAATACCCCGTCCGATGAAGGAAACCATGCCGTATGCCTTCTTGACCACTCTATCGATGTGTGTTCCCACCTTCAACATACAGTGGACCTGAACATCCAGATCTCTCTGTACGTCAATTCATCTCCATCATGGCTGCCAACCCTCTGTTTCAGGATCCAAAAGGCCTAAATCCATCTTTCACCACAAGCAAACTCCATCTTCCAAAAAAGAAAAACAATTGTGTGTATCAGGCATTATTTAGAAAAATTGGTTCAGCAATTTAGTGACCCTTTAGTGTCCCAGTGACCCTTTATCTCCATTCCATCTACTCCATATTGTCATTAATTTTTCTGAACAAAAACATATTTGACATTTTCAATTGACCTGCCATCAATGACATTTTGAAAGGGAGAGTTTCAGAATTCTACTTCCCTTCATTTGGAGAAATGCTTCCTAAACTACCACTGAACAACTTACTTTTAAAGTTATTCTACCCTTCTACTGAACTCTCCCAGATTTTTTTCCCACTAATCAACCTGGCTCAAAGGTAAGGTTACCACTGCACCACAAGAACACTTACAAAATCTTTCTACATTATCACTGCCACTAATGATTTTAAACACTTGAATTAGCTTCCCCCTCAATTTTCAATGCTTAATGAAATAACAAGCTAGCTTCCTCAAGCTGCTTTCAGGACAGCACAGTGGTTAGCACTGTTGCCTTACAGTGCCAGGGGTTTGGACCTTGGTTTGATCTCAGCCTTGGGTTAATTGTCTGTGTGGGGTTTGCACATTCTCCTGTATCTGTGTGGGATTCTTCCTTTTGTCAAGACCTGTGCATGTTAGACGGATTGGCCATACTAAAAATTGCCCTCTACTGTCCAGGGATTTGTGGGTTAGCCATGGTAAATGTGGGGATGTGGTGGATCTGGGTGTGATGCTCTTCAGGGATTTGGTACAAATTCAATGGCCCAAATAGCCTGCATCTGGACTGTAGGGAATCGATGAAAATGTAAACTTTTAAATCTCAGTATCTGCATTGCACCCACTTCGAGGCTGGTATGTCCTTCCTGAGGTGTGAGCTCTGTATATGCATTGTTGCTATCATGAGTGGATGATAGTCAAGAGCATATTGATTTTAGGACTGTCAGTTTTCGTGAAGGATAAATGTTATGGTTCAATTTGTTCTGCAGTTAGGAGTATGTATATACAATAGTAGTGTGACAGGAAGTAGTAAATTCAGGACTAAGTATGTCTAGTACAATTAAGACAGGAGCCCACCATTAACAATATTTTCTTCCACATGTTAAGCAGCCATTACTGAGGAACACACATATACCCCATTTTTACAATGTGTTAATTTTATGTGGTTAAAGTGGCATTAAAGCACTGGAGGGAGCCAGCAGCTCAGATATACTGAATAAAGCTAGAGTCTCTCACTGAACTCTGTGACAAGCCTGTTGCAATAAATCTGTCTCTGATAACTTGAAATGTGCATGGAAGAACATGTTTAAGTTCACCATCCAATGGTGACTGACAGTGTCTCTGTGGAATAGTGTCCATTGCCAAAAATTTATATTAACGTGCATTGGGAATATAACAATGCAATCCATTGTATTTTTGGCTGAAAACAAAATTTCAGACGTTTTGTTGATACTTTCATATGAGTTGAAATGATTTGGATAAATAAGAATGCTGTATAGTACTGCTATATTGATAAAGAAAGAATACAGGATATATATGATTGCCATAAAGATTAGGAGCAACACAAACCACCAAAAAAAGGATGAGAGCAGACTTGAATTCTTGTTTTGCAACAATCAGCCTCTAATAATATCAATAACATTTTCTCCCACTTAGCTCTTTTTGTTAAATGTGGCATGAGTTCTATCAATCTCATATAGCATTACTTAGCAGGAACTGCTAGCTGGCTGCTGGAAGGGAATGGGATTTTGGGCAGCAGAAAACTACAGTACGATCCACAAAGAACAATTTCAGGGCATTTGGTAGTTGACAGGAGGGAAGTAGGGGATGGTGAAGAAAATGACAGCGTTTCAAGAAGGGCCATGTTTCAAGAAAGGTGAGGAGGTTGAAGTGATAAATATCAGGAGCTTTATTAGGGAGATTTTTAGGGACAGGCAGTGAGATTTGACTAATCTGTTTCCTGCCCAAAATGGCAAATGATATCATAATTACATCACATGATCAGACTTTTAAAATAACATTCCACATTACGTACAGAAATACACAACATCCCACCCGTTTACGTCAGAGGTTCTTGCAATTGAAACATTCACAATATTTACAATCATGTCCAACAGTCAGAAGGTAAGATGTTGTGAAAGATGTTGATTGCTGTATGGCTTTCGTCACACCCCAAGCATCTGTTTTTTTTCTCAGGTTTTAAGCTCCTGGTGTTTTAGTTGTTTTGAGAATATCAACTGTCATTGTCTTTTCCTGAGATGACTAGATTTTCAGAGGGGTAAAAACAATGACTGCAGATGCTGGAAACCAGATTCTGGATTAGTGGTGCTGGAAGAGCACAGCAGTTCAGGCAGCATCCAAGGAGCTTCGAAATCGATGTTTCGGGTAAAAGCCCTTCATCAGGAATCAGAGGTCCTCACAATATCATAGCTTTCTCCACTAAGGTACTATCTCCTTCAGATGTCCACACAATGTCATAGCTTTCTCCACTAAGGTACTATCTCCTTCAGATGCTTCAGTTACTGTTCTGCCCTCATGCATATCCAGGTCTTCATTTGGCATTTATTTGGATCTTCAATTAATGTTGTTGCTGGCATATTTGTTCTGGTTGTCAAGAGATGGCCTGCATGCCTTCTCCTCAGTTTTGGAGTTGAACCCTAGCCCACTAAAAATAGCTTTTGACCATCATTCCCCAGAGGAGACAACTTGCTTGTATAGATAGTTATTGTTTCCATGCAACATGTGGCTTCAATTCTGGTATTGTTCATGTGATTTTGCCATAAAGTACCATATCTGTCAACCTTGATAGTAGTGGATCATTTCTAGTGTGCTTCTCAACTTACCCTGCCATTACTGGGCGTTCTCTACTTGTTTGAAGTAGAGAATGTTTCCATACATACTGTTTATAGTCAACTCATTTGGTAAAAGAAATCTAGATAGGCCACCTGCATTCCCATGTCAGATAGATTGCTGATACTTAATTATAGAACTGTAAGCTAATTGCAACATGACCTTCTATGGTATATGGCTTGCTGCAAGAGAAGGCATTCCTGTATGAGAATCAAATACTGTGGTCAATAGTTTTTGATCTGTTAGTAGGGTAAATTGCAGGCCATACAAGTGTTAATGGAATTGTCTAAGGCCAAAAATGCTTCCTTTATCTTCTTTCTCTAAATGCGCACTGCTCATTTCTGCTTCATTTAATGATCTTGATGCAAAAGGTATTGGTTTCTCTTCAACATTGGGTTAAATGTGACAAACAACTGCTCCCAATCCATATGGTGAAACATTGCATGCTAATTGCAATGGTAAGTTTGGGTCAAAGTGAGTCAGGAGTTCTGAATTTAACAAAACCTGTTTGGCTTGTGCAAAGGCTTTTTCATGTTGATCTTCCCACTTCCAATTCTTGTTTCACATAATACATTTTGCAAGTTTTTTGAGAATGGTTGCAAGATTTGGGTCAAATCTGCCACAGTAATTTAGCAGGCCCAAAACTGCTCGCAGTTGGTTTACATTTTTAGATTCTGGTACCTCAGTTATAATTTTAGTTTCAACGATGACTGATGTAGTTCCTTCACATCAATAACATAGCCTCAACATTTGATGGAAGCTTTAAAATTCACAATCGTCTTCCCTTTCTCTTAGGCTATAACCTTCAAGTCTCTGTGGAGTAACATCTAAATTGTGGATATGCTCTTTTCATTTTCCCCTGTGGCTAAAATATCATCTAAGTAACAGAAGACTCCTTCCCATCCACTTAAAATCTGAGCTGTGACTTGTTGTAAGAATGCAGCTGCAGATGTCATTCAAAATGGAAGACTCTTGTGTATGAATTGTCCTTTATGTGTTACAATCATCAAGTATTTCTGTGACTCAGGATCTACGTTCTTCCGGAGATAGGCTTGACTAAGGTCAATTTTGCTTAAAAGCTGACCTCCAGCTAATCCTTCTCTATTGTGAATACAGATGCAAAATACTCATTCAAAACCTCAGCTATGTCTTCTGGCTCCATGCATAGATTGCCATCTTGGTTCTTAATGGGCCCTATACATTCCCTGGTTATTATTTTGTCCCTGATATGCTTAAAACCTTGCTGGATTTTTCTTAATGTTACCTACTAGCGTATTTCATGTTCCCCTTCACTCTCCTAATTTATTTTTTAAGCAGCACCATCCACTTTCTATACTCCTGAAGGGCATCCACTGTTTTGAGCCTTTAGTACCCGCCGTAAGCTTTCTTATTCTCCCTTATCCAATTCTTCGATTCCCAGGGTTCCCTTCATTTGTTGGTTTCACCTTTTACCTTTGCGGGAACACGTTGGCTTTGCTCTCTCATACTTCCTGTTTTGAACATCTCCTACTGCTCTGATATAGATTTCTTGCAAGTTGTTGCACCTCACCTACTCTGGCCAGACCCTGTCATATTAAAATCGGCCTTTCTCCAATCCTCGAGGAGAAAGTGAGGACTGCAGATGCTTGATTCCTGAAGAAGGGCTCATGCCCAAAACGTCAATTTTCCTGCTCCTTGGATGCTGCCTGACCTGCTGCGCTTTTCCAGCAACACATTTTCAGCTCTTTCTCCAATCCTGTCTTTCTATTTCTCCCTGACTCTTTGGGCGTCTATAGAACATTTCAAGAAAATTGATTGACCTCGTTCTGCTTTAAGTTCTAGACATATAACTTTATTTGAGGAACTTCCTAAGTTTTTGTTTGTTTCTACGAATACATTAAGGACAAAAGATTAACAAGGGAGAGATTAAGGCTCCTCAACGATCAGCAAAGCAGCCAATGTGTGGATCCGTAGCTGATGGGTAAGATACTGAATGAGAATTTTATATTAGTGTTTACTGTAGAGAAGAATATGGAAGCGAGAGAACTTGAGGAAGTAAATAATGATATCTTGAAAAGTGTCCATATTACAGAGGAGGAGGTGCTGAATATCTTGAAATGCATAAAGGTGGATAAATTCCCAGGACTGAATTAGGTGTATCCTCACACTCTGTGGAATGCTAGGGAATTGATTACTGGGTCCCTTGTTGAAATATTTGTATCATTGACAGCCATGGGTGAGGTGCCAGAAAACTGGAGGTTGGCTAACATGGTGCCATAATTAGGAAAGGTGATAAAGAAAACCCAGGGAATTACAGAGCGGTGAGCCTGGTATCAGTGGTGGGCAAGTCGGTCGAAGGGATTCTGAGGGACAGGATTTGCATGTATTTGAATGGCAAGGATTGATTACGGATAGTTAAACTTGGCTTTGTATATGGGAAATTGTGTCTCACTAACTTGATTAAATGTTTTGAAGGAGTGACAAAGGCTTGACGAAGGCAGAGCGGTGGACAATGTCTATATGGAGTTCAGTAAGGTGTTTGACAAGATTCCGCATGGTAGACTGCTTAACAAATATAGATCACATGGAATACAGGGAGAACTAGCCATTTGGATACAAAATTAGTTAGAAGGTAGGAGACATAGGATGGTGGAGGACGGCTGCTTTTCGGACTATAGGCCTGTGACCAGTGGTGAGTCATAAGGTTTGGTGCTGGGTCCACTGTTTTTGTCATTATGTAAATGATTTGGATGTGAATATAGGAGGTGTGGTTAGAAAGTTTGCAGATTGCAAGGTTGGTAAGTTTGTAAAATTGGTATTGTAGCGGACAGCAAAGAAAGTTACCTCAGAGTACAACAGGATCTTGATCAGATGGGCCAAAGGGCCGAAAAGTGGCAGATGGATTTTAATCTAGACAAATGTGAGGTGCTACATTTTGGTAGAGCAAATCAGGGCAAGACTTATACACTTTCTGGTAAGGTCTTGGGTAGTGTTGCTGAACAAAGAGACCTTGAAGTCCAGGTTTATAGTTCCTTGAAAGTGGAGTCACAGGTATGCAGGGCATTGAAGAAGGTATTTGATACGCTTGCCTTCATTGATCAGTTGGGAATATAACAGTTGGGAGGTCATGTTGCAGCTATACAGGACATTGGTTAGGCCACTATTGGAATATTGCGTTCAATTGTGGTCTCCTTTCAATAGGGAGGATGTTGTTTAACTTGAAAGAGTTCAGAAAAGATTTGTAAGGACGTTGCCTGGATTGGAGGGCTTGAGCTATAGAGACAGGCTGAATAGATTGGGGCTATTTTTCCTGGAGTGTCGGGAGCTGAGGGGTGACATTACAGAGGTTAATAAAATCATGATTGGGTGAATAGTCAGAGTCTTTTCCCCAGGGTAGGAGAATCCAAAAGAAGAGGGCATATATTTAAGGTGAGAGGGGAAAGATTTAAAAGAGACCTAAGGGGCAATTTTTTTCACGCAGAGGGTAGTGTTTGTATGGAATGAATGGCCAAAGGAAGTGGTACAATTACAACATTTAAAAGGCACCTGGAGAGGTACATGAATAAGAAGGGTTTAGAGGGATATGAGCAAAATGCTAGAAAATAGGACTAGATTAATTTAGATAGCTGGTTGGCATGGATGAGTTGGACCAAAGGGTTTGTTTCCATACTGTACAGCTCTATGACTCAATATCATCCCTCATTCTCACAATAATTTACTCCTTGATCAATTGTGACGCCTTACAATCTGCATCTCACAGAAAGATTCTATATCCCAGAATATTGAGCTTAAAATAAATGTCAGCCTTTCATGCATCCTTGTGACTTAGGTTGACTATATTTGTGCGACCTTCTAGACCAGACCTGGGCATTTTATGGCCCGCAGGCCATATCGGCCCTTTGATCATTCCTTTCCGGCCCGCATGAGGTCAATCTTAAATTAGAACATAAATGAAAAAGTATTTATGCCATGCACGCAATACAACTGTGTGCATTTGTTTTGAAAAGGATGCTTTTTTTATTTATGTATGGACGCACATGTGCGTGTGTGAACAGCTAGAAATGATGCTTGCTGGCTAGCCCTCAAAATGTCAGCTCACGCCAAAAAAAAGGAAGGTTGATACGGAATGCTGCGTTTTTAACAAGGCATGGACTGCTAGATATTTATTTACAGAAATCGGAGGTAAAGTCGTGTGCTTGGTTTGTGGTGCACAGGTCGCTGTGTTCAAGGATTATAATTTGAATCGCCACTACGTGACAAAACACGACAAGAAGTACAACAACTTGTCTGATCAAGAGCGGACAAGGGAGTCGGGTGCTTTGTTAGCTAAGCTGCATAACCAGCAAAGACATTTTACTAAACTTCACATATCCAGAGATGCAGCTGTCAAGCCAAGTTATGTCACAACTCACAAAATCGCTAGAAACAGTAAACCGTTTTCTGATGGAGAGTTTATCAAGGAGTGCTTGTTGGACTCTGCAGAACTAATATGCCTGGAGAAAAAGGAGGCATTTGAGAATGTGCCCCTCTCCCGATGCACTGTAACGAGAAGGTTTGGGGACAGCGCGAGAAATCTGGAGCTTCAGCTGCAGCACAGAGCGGTCAACTTTTTTTCCTTGGCTTTGGATGAGAGCTGCGACATCCGTGACACAGCCCAGCAACTCATCTTCGTATTTGGGATAACTACGGACTTTAAAATCACAGAGGAGCTGCATCACACAGCCATGCAGTCAATGAAAGGAACAACGACGGGTAATGATTTGTTCACGGAGGTAAATGCATGGTTGGACATGTTGGGACTAAAATGGGACAAGTTGGCGGGTGTGACGACGGATGGTTGTCCAAATCTAACGGGAAAAAATGTTGGACTCTTAAAGAGAAGGCAGGATAAAGTGACAGAAATTGACCCTGAACAGAAATTGGTATTTTTGCATTGTATTATGCATCAGGAAGTGTTGTGTAAGTCAGTGTTAAAAACTAACTATGTGGTTGATGTTGTAACTAAAATAGTTAACTTCATCAGCGCAAGAGCTTTGAATCACAGGCAGTTTATTACACTTTTGGAGGAAAATGAGACTGTACATCGTGACATAGGCTACCACACAGCTGTCAGGTGGCTCAGCCTGGGCAAAATGCTGAAAAGTGTATGGGACCTGAGAGAAGAAATTCAAGATTTCTGTGTGAAGAAAGGGAATGGCATTCCACAGCTTTCAGATGCAGACTGGATTGCAGACCTTGGTTTGGCTGTTGATGTGACTGCACTTATGAATGAACTAAATGTGAAACTGCAGTGCAAGGGCCTTTTTGTGCATGAAACGTACAACTTGGTGAAGGCTGTTATGAGAAAGTTGCAGCTTCTCTCAAGCCAAATGGAGGACAACATTCTCATCCACTTGCAAACACTGAAGGAAGCCACACCTTCAGCTGATCACCACCACAGGTACTCATCTATGTTAGAAGCACTGCATGGTGAATTTTCAAGGCGACTTCAAGACTTTAAAATGGTTGATAAGGAAATGCACATGATTTTTTCCCCATTTACATGCAATGTGGAGAATGCACCTAGTGATGTTCAGCTTGAACTCATTGACCTGCAGTCTGACTCACTTCTGGCAGAGTACTTTAGGTCAGTCTCATTGCTTGATTTTTACTCTTCCCTCAAAGAGGAGAACTTTCCACACATGAGGAGGCATGCTCAGAAGATTCTAGTCCTCTTTGGATCTACCTATATATGTGAACAGACATTCTCAGTGATGAAGTTCAACAAATCCAAGTACAGATCCTCTATCACTGATGATCACCTCTCAGCTGTCCTTCGCATATCCACCTCAGACATTCAACCAGATTTCAGTGCACTTGTTCAAGCCCAAAACAGACTGGATTTTTCTCACTAAACAAGTAAAATGATCTGAAAAACATCAAAAGCACTTATTGCTTTTTGTATAGAGGTGTTTGTTGTTTGTAATATTAAACAATAATGAAACAACTTTTCATTTAGGGTGTAGGTTTGCTTTTCATTATTGGTTTGTGAGATTAACATGTTAAAATTAAAATGAAATACTGAAATTATTGTTTATTTCTCCTATATTTGACCTATTCCACAATTTCATATCTTTATTGTAACAGAATATCCTTATTCTTTTGAAAAAATGTTTCAGTGCAAACTATATAATTTAGTACTTTTTACAATGGGAGAAAATTAATACTGAGCAGAATTATGTTCAACTTATTGTTGGTTCGGCACTCCGACACAACTCAGGTTTCTCATGTGGCCCCTTGGAAGAATTAATTGCCCACTCCTGTTCTAGACTGACAGTTCTACTTATCTGTCCATCACCCCTACTGTACCTCCACTTCACATCCCAAGCCCCTGCCAAATTCATTTCAACTCTCATCAACTGCACTAGCAAACCGCACTGCAAGGATGTTGGTCACGTTCAAGTGCAAACTAGGCAGACTTGTACAGGATCCACATTTCCCCAGAAACAATCCCAGTGACACCTGAATTTAATGCCACCTTTTCTACTCCAATTCTTCAGCCATTCTATTCTATTCTATACTGACTAAGAGTAACTATTCCTATTCTTACTAGTATATGGCACTGGGATAATCCAAAGATTACAACCTTTGAAGCCCTGCCTTTTAATCTGTTACCTGGATTCCGAAATTCTCCTTGCAGGACCTCATCCCTCTTTCTACCTATGTCATTGGTCACAATGTGAACCATGATCTCTTACTGTTCGATGTACCTGTTTTAAAAAATTCTCAAGGTCAAGGACCAGGCTCGCAGGAAAGTAGTCTGACACAGAACAAACAGCCAAGAGGCGAGTCTGCTAGAATATAAGTGTTTTATTCCCCGCAGCGTCGCCACAACCAGGTCTCGTACTTACAACGGGTCTGGTTTATACTCACTCTACGTGTTACCGGAACTGGGAGCCGTCAGTTCTCGTAGAGCGGTTGCCAACAACCCACGCTCGGCGGTTAAACGCAACCCCGGAGCAGACTCTACCGAACTGGAGACTTTTCCAGCTGATATACTCTTTTCCAGATATAAACATTCATGTGAACAGCAGAGCAAGGCTAAAAAACACATTCCATTCTGGTTACATACAGATAAGAAGATTCACACGGGAAGGTGTATAATAAGATTCACACGGGACTAAGCGACACCTTCCATTTTCGGTTAGATTCACACATGTATTGGGACACAATTTTAACCCTTTCACCACATTCCACTGCTTGGCCCAATACATGTGTTGCATTATGATTCACACATGTATTGGGACATAATTTTACACCACAGTACCCACTCATAATGTGCAGTAGTTGAACAATGATATCCTTCACCCCAGTTCCAGGGAAGCAATATACCATCCTAATATTGCCCGTCTCTGTAAGACAACAGTATACATATAGACGAAGATATATCCGAGACATTGAGCTATCTAAAGTACAATTGATTTATTAAGTACTTAAGTAAATGCTACACACATTTAACCACTGGAGATATCTCAACCACTATCCTTTACTACCCTAGGTTCTGGAACCATCCCTAAACATTATTACGTGGGAGAGTTAGCAGTTGGCCAGGCTGGAATTTTTTTTTTAGATTAGATTACATTACAGTGTGGAAACAGGCCCTTCGGCCCAACAAGTCCACACCGACCCGCCGAAGCGAACCCACCCATACCCCTACATTTACCCCTTACCTAACACTACGGGCAATTTAGTATGGCCAATTCACCTGACCCTGCACATCTTTGGACTGTGGGAGGAAACCGGAGCACCCGGAGGAAACCCACGCAGACACGGGGAGAACGTGCAAACTCCACACAGTCAGTCGCCTGAGTCGGGAATTGAACCCGGGTCTCTGGCGCTGTGAGGCAACAGTGCTAACCACTGTGCCACCGTGCCGCCCAATTCTTCTCATTATCGTCACCACGTCTTCTGACATAAGTTATTTGTTCACAGTTGTTAATCTCTGAGTTACTCCTAAAAGGGGGTTTCCCAGGCTGCTTTTTATATAGCTCAGACCTGCCAAGTTGGCATTCTAATTTCTTTATTTGGAATTGCTTGTGAAACTTGTCCAATTCCAAATGGTTTTCCCATATATAACTACCAATGATCAAATTCCTTTGATTTCTGCAAATCCTTCTCCCTTTTATGGTCTGAAACATAACTTAGCCCACTGATTGGTCTTCACTGCAGCTGGAATGTCATTCTGTTCATTCTTCCTAACTGCAGCTGGAACATGGATGCAGTAACCTGAGAGAACCGCTATCTACAATGTCCTCTGTCTGGCTTGCAGCTAACTTGTTCCAGTCTAATGTAAAATGTCATTTTGATTCTCATGTCTTTGGCCTAATACAACATGGGAGTTATGCCTGAAGCCACAGAAATACTTTTTTGATCCCACTGCTATTGAATCTCCCACTGCTATTGAATCTCTCTTGTTTTTATTTCAACAAGAACTAACTGCAGGATATTCTTCCCCAGTTTGAATTTAATCAGTTAAATTGTTAAATTTAAATCAGTTTAGTCATGTGTGGAGAATGGGGTGGACTTGGAATAGATTTGGCAAATCAAGACTGGGCATCCATGAAGTGCTGTGTGCCATCATCATCCACAGAATTGTATTCCAAAACAATCTGTAACTTCATAGTTCAGCATAACCCCCATTCTACCATCACCATCAAGCCAGGGTATCAACTTGGTTCAATGTGGAATGCAGAAAGGCATGCCAGGGACAGCACTTGACTCACCACTTGCATACTAAACAACCTAAGCAGTAAGCGATAGATCTAAGCCATTCCGTAAGTAACAGATCAGACCTAAGATCTTCAGCCCTGCAGTCATAAATGACATGGGCAATTAAACAACACATTGAAGTAGGAGGAGGCTTCATGAATTCTCCACCTTCAATGCGGAGAGAGTCCAGTGCATCAATGCAAAAAACAAAGCTGGAGCATTTGCAATAATTTTAACCGCCAAGTGAATGATTCAACCTGGGCTCCTTTGGAGGTCGAGGAGAAAGTGAGGACTGCAGATGCTGGAGATCAGAGCTGAAAATGTGTTGCTGGAAAAGCGCAGCAAGTCAGGCAGCATCCAAGGAACAGGAGAATTGACGTTTCAGGCATAGGCCCTTCTTCAGGAATCGTGAAGAAGGGCTTCCTGATTCCTGAAGAAGGGCTTATGCCCGAAACGTCGATTCTCCTGTTCCTTGGATGCTGCCTGACCTGCTGTCCTTTGGAGGTCCCCAATAACACAGATGTCAGTCTTGAGTCAATTTGATTCACTCCATATGATATCTTTCTGCACCTCTAAATCGTGGCACTTCCTAGCATCGAACAAATACTATTGCCCTTCATGAACCAATCAGTTTCAAGGACTGAATACTGTTTCCCAATGGCCAAATGAAACTAGATGGATCAGAATTCTGGGTAATCCAAGATGGAGGACAAGAAAAAGATGCTTCTTTTTTGAGGCACTTTAAGTATTGGAGGTGATTTCCTCGAATTCCAGGAGCAGCAATTACTGTTTGTATGTTGTTGCATTGTTTTGGAACTTTAGGGAAACAAGATCAAAACAACGGCACTTTTAAAATGAGGAAGACAGGGAAAAGGCAGGGACCACATGGTCAGTGAGGGAGAGAGAGAAAGAAACCTACACTGCTAACTGATACAGCAGTGAACCTGCACAGTTACTGCCTTTGCTGTTTGAGTTCATATATCTCTGGACACTGGAGTGCGTCCAGGAAAAATTAACTGCTAGCAAAATTCACAGCTGACCTTGGAGGAACCAGTGTGGGAGATCTCACAGCACAGAAACAGATAAGTGCACAGTTTTTAAGTGTAACCTCACTATAAGGAGAAAGTGAGGTCTGCAGATGCTGGAGATCAAAGTTGAAACTTTATTGCTGGAACAGCACAGCAGGTCAGGCAGCATCCAGGGAACAGGAGATTCGACGTTTCGGGCACAGGCCCTTCTTCAGGAATGGCCTGTGCCCGAAACGTCGAATCTCCTGTTCCCTGGATGCTGCCTGACCTGCTGTGCTGTTCCAGCAATAAAGTTTCAACTCTAACCTCACTATAAGTCTACATTAGTGAATAGAGTCGATTCTTTCTTGATTATACGTTTTATTGAGATCTGTCGCTTGATTAAATTTTAAAAATATGAACCATAAGTCCTAAGTTAGCCTGGAGCATTGCTTTTTAGAACAAAAAGACGGGGCTATTTTCTGGGTCTCTAGATTGTGAAGGAGCAGAGATGTCCTTTAGTGGAGTGATATGCTCTTCCTGTCAGATGTGGGGGTTTAGGGAGAGTTTCCATGTTACTGAGGATTATGTCTGGTGGAAATGCCTTTGGTTGCGAATCCTATCAGATCGCAGGGATTGGTTGGAGTGGCAATCAGAAGCAATAAGGAATTTACAAGAGCAAGGGAGTGTGATGGGTGGCAGTGAAAGGAAGGGAGAATAGCCACAGAGACAGTCAGGTGGATGGCTTAACTCCAGGAAAGGTAAGAGGGATAGGCAAGTAGTGCAGGGGTCATCTGTGGCTATCCCCATTTCAAACAAGTATGCTGTTTTGGAAAATATAGGGGGTGATGGACTCTCATGGGAATGCAGCATGAACAGCCAAGTTTCTGGTCTCGAGACTGGCCCTAAAGTAATGAGGGGTAAGTCAGGTTCCAAGCAATCGACTGTGATGGGGAATCTCTAGTCAGAGGCACAGACAGACATTTCTGTGGCCAGCAGCAAAAAATCAGAATGGTGTGTTGCCTCCCTGGTGCCAGGAAATTCAGAGAGGGTGCAGAATTATCTCAAAGGGGAGAGAGACCAGCAGGAAGTCATTGTACACATTGGAACTAATGACATAGGAAGGGTAAAGGATGACATTCTGAAGGCAGAATATAGAATGTTAGGCAGGAATTTAAAAAGGAAGTCCTTGAGATTGCTCCCAGTGCTATGAGCTAGTGAGGGTAGAAATAGGAAGATAGGGCAGATGAATGCGTGGCTGAGGAGCTGGTGCAGGGGAAAAGGGTTCACATTTTTGGATCATTGAAAACTCTTCTGGGGTAGAAGTGACCTGTAAAAGAAGGAAGGATTGCACCTGAACTGGAAGGGTCTAATATACTGGCGGAGAGATTTGCTAGAGCTGCTCGGGAGGATTTAAACTAGTAAGGTGAGAAGGTGGGACCCAGGGAAATATTGAGGAAAGAGATCAATGTGAGACTGGTACAGTTGGGAAAAGGAGCGAGTCAAACAGTCAGGGCAGGCTGGGACAAAGCAGAGAACAAGGTAGGACTGATAAATTAAACTGCATTTATTTCAATGCAAGAGGCCTAACAGGGAAGCCAGATGAATTCAGGGCATGGTTAGGTACATGGAACTGGGATATCATAGCAATTGCAGAAATGTGGCTCAGGGATGGATAGGACTGGCAGCTTAATGTTCCAGGATACAAATGCTATAGGAAGGGTAGAGATGGGGTAGTGGTGGACGGCAAGAGAGGAGGGGGAGTGGTGTTTTAGATACGGGATAGCATTACTGTTCTACTTAAGGAGGATATTCCTGGGAATACATCCAGTGAAATTATTTGGATGGAACTGATAAATAAGAAAGGGATGATCACCGTATTGGAATGGTATTATAAACCTCCTAATAGTCAGCAGGACATTGAGAAACAAACTTGTAAGGAGATTTCAATTACTTGTAAGAATATAGGGTGGTTATGGTAGGGGATTTTAACTTTCCAAAAATAGACTGGGACTGCCATAGTGTTAAAGGTTTAGATAGAGAGGAATTTGTTAAGTGTGTACAAGACAATTTTCTGATTCAGTGGATATACCTACTAGAGAAGGTGCAAAACTTGACCTACTCTTGGAAAATAAGGCAGGGCAGGTGACTGAGGTGTCAGTAGGGGAGCACTTTGGGGCCAACGTCCAGAATTCTAGTAATTTTAAAATAGTGATGGAAAAGGATAGACGAGATCTAAAAGTTGAAGTTCCAAATTGGAGGAAGGCTAGTTTTGACGGTATTAGGCCAGGACTTCCAAAAGTTGATTGGGGGAAGATGTTCACAGGTAAAGGGATGGCTGGAAAATGGGAAGCCTTCAAAAATGAGGTGATAGTCCAGAGACAGCATATTCCTGTTAAGGTGAAAGGAAAGGCTGGGAGGTGTAGGGAAAGCTGGATGACTAGAGAAATTGGTTAAGGAAAAGAAAGAAGTCAGGTGTAGACAGGAGAGATCGAATGAATCCTTAGAAAAGTATAAAGGCAGTAGGAATATACTTAAGAGGGAAATCAGGAGGGCAAAAAGGGAATATGAGATAGCTTTGGCAAATTGAGTTAAGGAGAATCTAAAGGGATTTTATAAATACATGAAGGACAAAAGGGTAACTAGGGAGAGAATAAGGCCCCATAAAGATCAGCAAGGCAGCCTATGTGTGGAGCCGCAGGCGACAGTGGAGATACTAAATGAATATTTTGCATCAGTGTTTGCTGTGGAGAAGGACATGGAAGGTATAGAATGTGGGGAAATAGATGGTGACAGCTTGAAAAATATTCATATTCCAGAGGGGAGATGCTGGATGTCTTGAAATGTATAAAAGTGGATAAATCCCCAGGACCTGATCAGGTGTACCCTAGAACTCTGTGGGAAGCTAAGGAAGTGATTGCTGGGCCTCTTGCTGAGAGATATTTGTATCATTGATAGTCACAGATGATGTGCCAGAAGACTGGAGATTGGCTAACGTGGTGCCACTTAATAAGAAAGGTGGTAAGGAAAGCCAGGGAACTATAGACCAGTGAGCCTGACATTGGTGATGGGCCAATTGTTGGAGGGAATTCTGAGGGACAGGATTTACATGTATTTGGAAAGGCAAGGACTGATTAGGGATAGTCAGCTTGGCTTTGTGCGTGGGAAACCATGTCTCACAAACTTTACTGAGTTTTTTGAAGAAGTAACAAGGAGGATTGATGAGGGCAGAGAGCCAGATGTGATATACAGTATATGGACTTCAGTAAGGCGTTCGACATGGTTACTCATGGAAGACTGGTTAGCAAGGTTAGATTCATGGAATACAAGGAGAAATAGCCAGAACTGGCTTAAAGGGAGAAGACGGAGGGTGGTGGTGGAGGATTGCTTTTCAGACTGGAGACCTGTGACCGGTGGAGTGCCACAAGGATCGGTGCTGGGTCCACTGCATTTAGGTATTTATATAAATGATTTGGATGTGAACATAGGAGGTATGGTTAGCAGGTTTACAAATGACACCAAAATTGGAGGTGTAGTGGACAGCGCAGAAAGTTACCTCAGAGTACAACGGGATCTTGATCAGATGGGCCAATGGGCTGAGGAGTAGCAGATGGAGTTTAATTTAGACAAGTGTGAGGTGCTGCATTTTGGAAAAGCAAATCTTAGCAGTACTTACACACTTAATGGTAAGGTCCTGGGAAGAGTTGCTGAACAAGGGGACCTTGGAGTTCAAGTTCATAGTTCCTTGAAAGTAGAGTCGCAGGTAGATAGGATAGTGTGAAGGCATTTGGTATGCTTCTCTTTATTGGTCAGAGCATTGAATATAGGAGTTGGGAGGTCATGTTGCAGTTGTACAGGACACTGGTTCAGCTACTTTTGGAATATTGCGTGCAATCTGGTCTCCTTTCTATCAGAAGGATGCTGTGAAACTTGAGAAGGTTCAGAGAAGATTTGCAAGGATGTTGCCAGGATTGGAAGATTTAAGCTATAGGGAGAGGCTGAATAGGCTGGGGTAGTTTTCCCTGGAGCATTGGAGGCTGAGGGGTGATCTTATAGAGGTTTATAAAATCATGAGGCATATGGATAGGATAAATAGACAAGGTCTTTTCCTTGGAGTGAACTAGAGGGCAGAGGATTAAGGTGAGAGGAGAAAGGTATAAAAGGTAACTTTTTCACATGGAGGGTGGTGCATGTATGGAATGAGCTGCCAGAGGAAGTGGTGGAGGCTGGTACAATTACAACATTTAAGAAGCATCTTAATGGGTATATGAATAAGAAGGGTTTAGAGGGATATGGGCCAAGTGCTAACAAATGGGACTAGGTTAGGATATCTGGTCGGCGTGGATATGTTGGATCTAAGGGTCTGTTACCATACTGTACATCTCTATGACTCTATGATGCTATGACCTGGCATCCACCTAGGCACCAGAAAAGAAAACAGCAGAAACAGCACTCTGCAAAGTCCAACTTACTAACATTTGTACTGATTTAAAGGCAAACTTGGTCCACAAACACTTCCATTGATTAAGTCACAGACTAAGGTAGTCAATATTCACTAACATTACAATTAATAGTGACCACTGCACACACTTCAAAGTGGATACAAATATTAGAGTTACTACTCTGTCAAGCAGTCTGATATGGCTGTGGAAATGTGCCTTTGAGGCTGCATTTGCCCAATTACAAATCCAGAAAGAATAGCCTCAAGGCGAAATGTCAGCTTCAGACAACCTTCAGGCAAAAAGACAACGAAGTTATTGAAACTATATGTTATTCACAACCAACCATATTCACTATTCGATAGGTGGACATGTATAGCCCTCAATTTCCTCATTAAAGTAGACATGGGTATCACATAGGAACTAGCAAATGCATTTTAACATCAATTCCCAAAACTCTTCCAGATTAATAAAGAAACTGAATACTGTATACCACACTGCACATAAAAGGCAGATACTAAATCCCTCTGCTTGTTCACACCCAGGAATGCCACATGCCTACTTAAAAATGAGGAACAAACCAAGACTGACGTCAGACTCCAAAAGAGAGTTGTTTCAAAAGCCACAGAGCTGACTACATGGTGATCCATCATGTGGCTAGAACTAAACTGAATGGGTCCATTAGAAATGGTGTTTATTTGAACAAGGCAGTAGAACGAGATACCTCAAATGATGTCAGAAGATGAGAACCTAGTTAATTTTTCTAATAACGCAATCTTCATCAATCTGGACACAAATTGAGGATACTGGCAATTTCTCGTAGACAAGGACTTCAAATTGCTAACCATCTTCGTAACATAGTCTCTGGTCACTATCCATTTAGCCACTAAACCTTTGGTACCATGTCTGTCTTCAAGATTGGTCATCATCCATTGGACAATCTAGCTGATGGGTTGGAAGACATTGTATGCCGCATGAATGACATTCTCATCCTTGGGTCAACTAAAGGCCAATATGATGTCAAGGTAAGGAGAATAATGTCCATTCTCTTGCCTTTCAGTTAGGTCATGGGAATGCCTCGGTATTGACCTATTTACGTTCTAAGGATGGCTTTACTCATCTTGGTTGACTATTATTCCTGACAGATCAAGACCCAGAAGCTCATTGGACACAAAAACATCTTTGAAGACCATATACTTTCCATGTATCCCAGACATCACCATCTCTGACAATGGGCCACAGTTTGTCAATGAATGTTTCCATTCTTATTCAGCCTCATATAGATTTGTCCACATGACAAACTCACCAAGGTACCCATAAGCTGTTGGTGAAGTTGAGACAGATATGTTTACATTTAAAATCTATCTTGTTTGGAATGAAGATTTTCATTTAAACCTCCATAACCACTACCTCACAAGCATTATTGAATGGCTTCATCCCACACCACACCATTTTTTGATGGGCTGTAGGTTGTAAACCAAACTTTTCTTCCTTTCCCATGTACTCATGCTAAATGTCATGTGCAAACATGACAGAAGAACATTATAGGATAGACCAAGCTTCTCCCTTCAACAGAGGGCTCATGACCAGTCCACATTGGAGAGGAGAGTACAGGTGTGACTCAGAGATCCATGCTACAAGTGCACCAAGCGTATTAGGCTCCAGCAAATGATATAATTCTTTGTCTAAACACTAAGTGGTGTTGTTCAGAGGCACAGCGTGTCTTGATGTCACTGAAAGAAAAGCAGATAACCAGATTGCTGCACAGTCTGATCCACAGATGCAAACAATGACAACACAACCACTAACCATTGAGACAAGAATTGAGGACCCTCAAAAACTGTTTGGTGTGCATTAACATTCCATAATCTCCAAAAGAACATCCCACAAATTTAGCAAAATTGGTGAAACCATCATGCAGGCTGTCCCTGTCAAATGGGAGATGTCCAAGATGCGTTACTAGTATAAACAGTCAGTGAAGAGAAAGACTTGAGTTGATATATATTTTCCCTTTCTGTATTAATTATTACTTCTGCATAGTAGGTATGTATTATGATGATAGGTCAGAATCCCAAAATATTGTTAACATTTCTACCCCTTAAGTGCAAAATATCTTTTTTAAAAGCGGACTGTTTCAGAGGAAAAGTAACTGCACGTGTCAATATAATGGCTGGCTAGTAAACACTTTGTGACAGCCTGATGGGATGTAACACTTAAAGGTGTCAAAGCAGCTTCAGGCAGACTGGACTAGGAACAAATTACTGCAGATGCTGGAATCTGTACTGAATACAAAAAATGCAGCAGGTTAGGCAGCATCCGTGGAGAGGGAGCAAGCTAATGTTTTGCATCAGATGAAAAGTCATCTGGACTCAAAACATTAGGTTGCTCTCTCTCCACGGATGCTGCCTGACCCACCGTGATTTCCAGCATTTTTTGTTTGCAGTTCAAACAGACTAGACTGTGATCTCTTTGACAGCAAAACTAATGATGGGCTGATAACACCCTGCTCAATGGCATTCCACCTCTGCAGATTAGGTCCCAAATTGCAGGCCCATTTTGTACCTTTCTTTTTGAAAAATACAAAGGAATGGTGGTTTTAAAAGTAAGTCAGTTTCAACTCTACTGCCGTGTGCTCGGGCAACTGACCAATCTCTTGTGTACCAGCCTGGGTTTGGACCTCATTGCTGGAATTCAATCATTACAGAATCTTAAACAATCCTTTGAAAGGAGAATGTCTTCTTTTAAAATTCACCTTTGTTGTAACCAATTGAAATGGTGAGTGAATGAAGAAGGGGAGCCAATTCATCCCTCCTCACCTGGCAGCTTAACAGTTTGGGATGTTCTGCCTGAAACTGTGATGTATTGGAGAACCTCACCTAGATTCCAGTCGAAACAGAATGGAATCAGATCACATTGAACTGGGACCTGTGTTCCAGCTATCCTCTCTTATGTTACCTTGTATTCGGTTATGTTCAATAAAACCTGTTAATATTCAGACACCTGAGTGTGGATCTGATCATACTGCAGGGAGCACTCATAATTTGACAGAAATGAACATGGTTGCTCAGACCTTTGAGTATAGGAGCGAACATCATGTTGAGGATATGGGTGACATCACTTTTGTAGTGTGTGTCCAGTTCTGGTGCCTTATTAGAGGAAAAATATTATTAAACAGGAGAGAGTTCAGTAAAGGTTTACCAGGATGTTGCTAGGTATGGGGGTTTGAGTTATAAGGAGAGGCTGGATTGGCTGGGACTTCTTTCATTGGAGCAGAGGAGGTTGAGGGGTTACTTTTATAGAGGTGTATAAAATCATGAGGGGTATAGGTAAGGTGAACAACAAGTATCTTTTCCCTAAGATGGGGGATTTCAAGACAAAGGGGCATATTTAAGGGGAGAGGAGAAAGATTTAAAAAAGACATGATGGGCAACCTTCTTGCACAGAGAGTGGTTCGTGTGTGGAATAAACTTCCCAAGAAAGTAGTGGATGTGGGTACAGTTATAAGGTTTAAAAGATATTTGGATAAGTCCATGAATAGGAAATGCTTGGAGGGATATGGCCCAAGCTCAGGCAGGTGGGACTAATTTAGTTTAGGATTATGGTTGGCGTGGACTGGTTGGATCGAAAGGTCTGTTTCTGTGCTGTATGACTCTATGACTCTGTGCATTAATAGCTCCTACTGCCCATTAACCACAGTCAAGGGTCCAAAGCAAATGAGATTTTGTGAACATCTTTATATTAAGTGGAAGATTGATGTATTAAAATTCAAATGTACTGGGTAGGTTGGGAGATAAGTGGCTCTGGCATTGAACACCTTGTAGGTCTCAGCAGGGTAGGGCAAATGCTAAAGCAGTGACCTTACAGTGGTGAATGTTAAACTCGCTGAAATCAGGCCAAGTTAATCTCATGGGATATCCTGAAGTTGGTCCTATTAGTGATTCATGGCAAGCTCCCAACCTGAATTAAGTTGATTTGTAGGAGCTCGGTTGTCAGCAGGAGGCAGGAAATAGTATGCAGCAACAGCTCTTAAAGGCTTCAGCTGCTATTTAAAGCAGCTGCTCCTGTTGCTTGGAACGAATAGAGAAATACAAAGATCACCTGTTGTTTTTGAGGCCTGTTTAGAAGGATTCGTGGAAGAAGTGCAGCAAAGCTAGTTTTCCTGGAAAAACTAAGAGAGGACTGTCGGAAAAAATGGAACCACAAAGATTTGGACGCCATAGCATATAATGAGGGAAAGGTTGGGCCAAGCTTGATGAGTCAGTTGTCCACTATTTTTGAGTTAATTAATAATATTTATAAGGAGAGTTCTGATGTAGGTTACAAATCTGAAATATTAGTAATGAATGAAAGCAGACAGTTCTGCACATCTAGCCAGTATCTATAAATCATGGACAAGTTACATACGAATTCAAACTTCTTTAAACTACTGAGGAAGGTTTCATATAAATGCTTTTGATTATGAAATTATGAAAAAGTACTGATCAAATATCTAGCATCTGCAGTCCTCACTTTCTCCTGATCTAATATCTTGCCCTGTTGTGCCTGTAAAGGGCATTTCTAATTCAACAAATGCACTAAAAACTAATTTGGGTTTCTCATTTAAAAAACCCACTCAGCTGATAAAATGTTGATATTCCGTGTTGCAAATGCAGAGTCATCTGGCAGCACGTAGAAATTTCAAGATGGATGGAATTTGCCTCTCATGGAAAATCATCCTTCAGTGAATTGACCCAACTCCCAATTCCCACTATACGTTCCGAGAGGGTGAAATTTTGTGCTGTGCATGCTAAAGATGAAAACCTACAGCTGGGGATGATTAGAAAGGAGGATATTAATACAGTTTTCATTTTAATTGCTGTTTTAAAGTTGACATACACTTAGCAAGCTATTATTAGTTGAACTTTGATCACAATTCAGCAAAATAAGTTTGAAAACTAAAAATCTTCAAAGTTCTTTGAAAATTATTTTGTGCAATTATGAACAAGTGTTTGTACTAAATTAAGTATTTTTAGAATTGGAAATAAGTATTTGAAAAATCTGGATATTTAACATAAGTTCTACTTCCTAAATATGGTTTATATTTGCCATTAGACTTTCCTCGTCCAATATATTTATCAAGATTGCAACTTCACAGAAATACATTGAATTCAAATGAGCTTGCCAACTTCAACAGCAATTCAAAAGCCTGGATTTAGTCTAATTGACTCCCAACCTGGGAGAAGTTAAGATTGAAATACAATGAAGTTAATTGACCTGAAACATTAAAAATTGGTAATTAACTTATAACAATAATTGAAGTCATTCATGATGTGACTCTAGACAAACAGTTGTTATATGCTATGGATGTTAAACACGCTCAGTAACAAGAGCATGGTGGGCAAATTACACACTGATTTAATGATGTGTAAATTCCACCATCCAAGATCCATTCTTATACTTTTCCTTCGTGTATGAATGACCATTTTACTTACTCAGAGGCCACCTGAGTTTGTTTGTGAACAACATTTCAATTGTTGTGTGACAAATCAATGTCCAAATCATAATTTCAAAAAGAACTGCAAACACTTGACAAAAATTATTTTCTACTACCATCAAAACACATAAGGCATAGGTCATTGAAAGAATGTTCTGTCAGTCAGCCAATACTCTGTGACCAATTTTCTTGTCACTAATAAATGAAGTGGCTTTGAAAATATGTTGGCTTTGTTAATTTTACCAATTAAAATAAGCCCCACAGGCATAAATCTGGTTATACTAAAGGAAAGAGATTAATATAAGTAATTAATGAGATAGTCTCTTTTCTTGTGGTTCCTGCCAGGAAGTGGTCTACCTACTGCTGGCATCGGGTTCCATGGGAACGGGCAATGTAAATCTGGTCTGAAAGCTTACTTCAGGTAACTGTGCTACTGAGTGATGTTAATCAGTGCATGACGCACTTTCCAAATAGCACAGTAGCAGAAATGGATTTTCAGTCAGCCCAAAGAGGTTTTGGCCACCAACATTTAAGAAATGGAAATTTTTTATCAGCCACTGAAACTATGGGATCAAATGCCGCAAGGACAAACTTAAAAAGCTAGGATTGCTGCTAAGTAGAACGAGAAAGTATGTAGGATAAGCTTTTGTGCTTTAGGTTTTTAATATCCCCCTCAAGGAACAAAAGTGGGCTTCGGTCTAGCTTTTCTATGAATAATAAAAGTTGAGACTTACTTCATCGAGATTGGATTACAAATCCAATCTTGCATCCACATGTCTATCACACTTTAGATCCCATACTTGTTAGTTTGCTCTAGTTCTTATTAAACAGCACAACCACTGCATTACCTTAAACAATGATAGTAGATAGAAAAAAAGATTTCAATAGTAAACTCACAGACTGCAGGACTCTAGATTCAGAGGTGTCAATCATAAACAGATACCAACTATTGAGTTGTTTTAATTAAACCCCTGTCTGTTAGGTAACACAAAAAAAACTCTGATTTTGTCTTGTTGAAGGATAAATATCATATTGCCAATTTATCTATACAAATTCTGACTGACCTGTTGTGCATTTGCAACACATTTTTTTATATTCTATTTCTCATCTTTTCCGTCTCCCATGGTGGAAAATCAACCAATTCTTCTTAGTTGCAAATTTTCTGAACACAAAAAATACCCCTTGTCTTAACCTGCTGTTTTAGTTTCCCGAGAACATTTTGCACTGTGCTCATCCACTCCTGTTTTTAAGTGAGCTGTTCTTGACTCCAATACCTTCATTATTTCTTGACCCTTCACCTGCTGCTAACTCATGTGCCTTGCTGCAATTATAAACCGCAGATGTTTGCATCACAAGAAGAGCGTCATTCAACTCTTCATGTCTTTACTAACCTCTTTGCTAAAGCAAGTCAATATTCATCCCACTGTCCTGCTCTCGCCATGTATCTCTTTTTGCTTCAAATAATTAAAATTCCCTGAAAAGGTGAAATAAATTCTCTTTGTTTTAAAAAAAATGTATTTACGGGATGAGGATGCTGCTGCCTAGACTGACATTTATTGCTCATCACTAATGCCCAGAGGGCATTTAAGAGTCAACCACATTGTTGGGGATCTGGAGTCACGTACAGACCAGACCAGGTAAGGACTGTAGTGAGTCAGATGGATTTTTCCAACAATTGATAATGGATTCATGCTCATCATTAGAGTTTAATTCCAGATTTTTAAAAAAATGAATTCAATCGCCACCATCCCCCATGGAGGGATTCAGACTCAGGTCCCCAGAACTTCAGCAGGGTATCTGGATTAACAGTCTTGCAATAATTCCATTACGCCATTGACTCCTGCCTTGATGATTCCCTGTGGCAAATTATTCCCATTATCAAAAATTATCTGCATAAAGAAATTCCTTCTAGTTTCTCTCATTGTTCTTTTCATAATAATGCTAATAATGTTAAACTGATGAACAAAATTCCATCAGACTTAGATAAGGTAGATCAGGAAACCGTCATTCCATTTGCTGATTGTGCAATAACTATACATTTTAAAATTTTGAGCAAGAGATGTTAGGTCACTGTGAGGAAAAGCTTCTTTACAATAGAATAGTAATGGTCTGGACTTTGTTACCCAGGAGGTAGATGAGAACAAAAACAATGAATGATTCCAGAAGATGAACATTTCAGAAGAAAATCATTCCACAATCACTGCAAATAAATTTTAAACACAAAGATAGAATGCCTCTGGTTGCTTCATATGATATCTCTAGGTTATCCAAATCTCATACCCCAAAATTACTAATTTAAGAACCTGTCTTCTAAGATGAACTCCATGCTCTTTCCAAAGCCTGTATATTAGAATCTGCCAAATGCTGGGCTTGATTTTGATAGATGATGGTTGATTTTGTCATTCAGCATAATTTGATTGGACAGGTTACTTCATAAGATAGCAAAACCTCGGAACTGAATAGTGATATGTGTTTTTAGCAACTGTGGGATCCTAGAGTTCACTTTTTTTTTCAGACTTACCACACCTGAGTTGTCCAGAAGCTAGGGCAAAGTAATCAACTAGAATTTGAATGTTACTGAAACATGGGCTAGGAGAGCACAATAGTTTGTGAGCAAAAGTTCACTCAGCAAGTGTTCACTAACAGTTAGGAAATCCTTAAACCTTTGCAAGTTGAAGAGATTGCAGTTTGTCCTGAATTGTATGTGTAATGCTGAGTCAAAGTCATTGAGTGTGTTCTAAGCATGGCTGAGAATTATAGAAAACATAGCTGCAGCAAAATACAGACTTATTTGGTGCCATTTGTGACAGGAAAGACATCTGAAGATGTACCATTTTGCATCATGCTGGTCACGATGCTGTCGTAAAATGAACGGATATCATTGATCATCTTTTCAACACAGTCGTATTTGTGCAAAACTTTCCAAGACGCTTTCCCAGTTCATTGTGTCCCAAGCCTTGATAAGGTCTGTATAAAAGTCATTTTCTCAATTTACAGGACTTTTCTTAAATTCACAGCACTGCAAAGATCATGCCTACTGTTTCCTGACCTGAGCTGAAGCCACACTATGATTCTGGATACACACTCAGTGAGGTAAATGATCTTCTGATTAAAAAGTTTGTAAGAAGTCATCCTATTATAGAATCCTTAGGCCATTCAGTCCGTTGAATCCATACCGACCCTCCGTAGAGCACCCCACCTAGACCCACCCCCTAACCTTTCCCTGTATTACTGATGATTGCCAAAAATGGATCAGCTTCCTATCCACTTATGACTTATTGAGTCATCTATGTTGTCTTGGAGCACGGTGCCCTGATTCTAGACTAGGCAGAATAAATTCATAAGTTTTTTAATGTGTGACATTAAAACATTATTTGAAGTATTCCTCAGGTAATATTCTATGCCTAACCACTTTCAGCTTCTTTGTCAATAAACTTTTTCTACTATCAACATCCAACTGTTACCATTGATTATGAATACAAGAAAAGGACAGAGGCTGGGAAATCTGTGACAAATACTCATCTCCTGATTCTTCTAAGTCTATCCACTGTTTACAAGGCACTAGTCAGGAAACTCTCAATTTGCTTGGATGAATGCAGCTTCAACAAAGTTCAAGGAGCTTGACATTATCCACGACATTAAAAAAAATCTGCTCGATTGCTAACCCATCCACCACATTAAACATGCACTCCTCCACCACTGCTGCAGGGTGGCAATACTGTGTACCACATTCTGGATGCATTGGAGCAACTCGCCAAAACACCTTTGACTGAACCTACCAAACCTGCAACCATTACAGCCGAGGAAGACAGGAACAGCAAGTTCATGGGAACATTACCATCCACGATCTCCTGTCTAGGTCACTGCACCACCATCATTCCTTTGCTGTTGCTCAGTCAAAAGTCTGGTACACCGAGCAGCATTATGGGTATACCTACACCAAATGGACTATCGTGTTTCAAGAAGACAGCTCACCACCAGCTGCTCAAGGACAATTAAGGTTAGTCAAAAATCACTGGCAGAACTAATGAACCCTAAATTCTATGAAAGAATGAAAACAAAATCATTCTTTCATACTTGAATACTTCGGGTGATGTATCATCATCTCCTGGTGTTTTATGCATAGAAGATTGCCTTATGGTCTTCATGAATTCTGCTTGAGAAGGAGTGACAGCAAGCTCTTTATTCTTTCATGGAATTAGCTGTTGCTGGTTGGGTCAGCATTTATTGCCCATCTCTACATGTCCTTGAAGATAGTAATGAGCTTTCGTGTTAAACCGCAGCAGTCCATGTGCTACAGATAGGCCCACAACATTGTCAGGAAGGAGGATCGAGGATTTTGACCCAGCGGCAATGAAGGAACAGCAGTATACCTCCAAGATATGTTATGGGTCTTTGGTGGTGAAACGGTGGGTGGTGGTGTTCCCATGTATTTGCTGCCCTGATGGAAGATGGTTATGGTTTATATTTTATTCATGCAAGGCATATGGGTGTCACTGGCTGGACCATCTATTACACATCCCTGGTTGCATTTGAACTGAATAGCTTGCAAGGCTATTTCAGAGGGCAGTCTGTGTGGAATTTGTACGTTCTCCCCATGTCAGAGTGGCTTTCTTCAAGGTGCTCTGATTTCCTTCCACAAACCAAAAATGTACAGGCTAGATGGATTAGCCACAGGAAATGCAGGGTCACAGATATAGGGTGGGGAGGGGGTGTGGGTGGGTCTGGATAGAATGCTGTTTGGAGGGTTGGTGTGCACTTGATTGGCTGAATGGCCTGCTTCCTCACTGTAGGGATTCTATGATTCCTTTCCAAAAGATATTAGTAACCTAGTGGAGGTTTTACAACAATTAAAAATGGCGATTGTTGGACATCTAATTCCTGATTTAGATTGAAGTCAAATTCCAACTTCTGTGAATGGATTTGAATTTAAGTCCTTGGAACATCATTCGGGTCTCTGAGTTACTAGTCTAAAAACAATAACGCTATGCCAACCTGGTTCTAGATCAATCGGGGAAGCATTCTACCTGCATCTATCCATTTATTATCTTATAAGTTTCAATGAGATCACCTCTCATTGAGTTTTCCCAATCTCTCTTCATCAAATAATTCCATAATGCCAGGAACAAGTCTGGTGAACCTTCATTGCACTCTCTGTATAGAAGTAAGATCTCTCCTGCGATAAAGAGACCAAAACTATTCCCCACTACTCCAGATGCAGAATTCCTACGCAACTGAAGGTCCTTCACTTCTCCTGCACTCAAATTGTCTTGCAAAAGAGATTAACATTCCATTAGCCTTTCTAGGTAGCTTACTGTATCTGCATATTAGCTTTTCATGATTTATTAACAAGGACAATGACTTATGTACCTTTTTACTCTTACACTTTCCAACCTCTCACCGTTGAAGAAATAATCTGCACATCTGTTTTGCCTGCCAAAGATGATAAGCTCACATTTTGCCACATTACATTCCATCTGCCACGTTCTTACACATTTCCTAAGCCTGCCCAAATCCTCCCGAATTCACTTTACATTTTCTTCACAATGCACATTCCTACTTGGTTTTGTACAATCTGCAAATATGGAAATATTACATGTGGTCCCCAATTCCAAATCATTGATATATTGTAAGGTTCAAGTATTGATCCTTGTGGTCCCCAGCTAGTTAGAGCTCGCCAATGTGAAAATAATCCATTTATCACAGCTCTCTGTTTTCTGTCTGTTAACCAATTATTCATCATGCCAGTAGATTGCCTGCCTTGTGTCCCAGTGCTTTAATTTTTCTATTCAATCTCCTGTGGGAGACTTGAGTAAAATCTAAAAATTTGATTTGATTATTATTGTCACATGTACTGAGATATAGTGAAAAGTATTATATTACATGCTAATCCGTCAAATCACACTTTATGTGAGTACATCAGGGTAATAGAACAGAATGCAGAATATAGTGTTACAGCTACAGAGAAGGTACAAAGGAAGATCAGCTCTAATATATAAGAGGTCCATCCTTAAGTCTGATAACAGCGGGGAAGAAGCTAATCTTAAATCTGTTGGCATGTGTTTTCAAGCTTTTGTATCTTCTGCCTGATGGAAGAGTCAAAAAGGGTGATGTTGGAAAATCTCAGACCGTTAGGCACCATCCAAGGAGCAGGAGAATTGTCGTTTCAAGCATAAGCTCTTCATCAGGAATCTGAGCTGTGCTTCTCCAGCGCCACTCTTTTTGACTCTGATCTGCAGCATCTGTAGTACTCACTTTCACCCTGCCTGATGGAAGAGAGTGGAAGAAATTATAACCAGGTAGGAGGGTTTTTTGACTATGTTGGCTGTTTTTCCGAGCAAGTGGCAAATGTAGATGGAATCAATGAAAGGAAGGCTGGTTTTCATGACGGACAAGGCTGTGATCCCAACTCTCTATAATTGCTTGTGGTCTTGGGCAGAGCAGTTCCCCTCTCAAGCTGTGATGATTCCGGATAGGATGTTTTCCATGGTGCACCTATAGAAAATAGTGAGAGTCATTGTGGACGTGCCAAATTTCATTAGCCTCTGAGGAATTAGAGTCATACTTGGTGTGCATTCTTGACTGTAGCATCGAAGTCGACGGACCAGGATAGATTGTTGGTGACTCTTACTCTTAGGAACTTGAAGTTTTCAAACATCTAGACCTCAGCACCATTGATATAGACTGGACAGTTTCTTCCATTCCGCTCCCTGAAATAAATGACCAATTGCTTCATTTTGCCAAAATTGAGGAAGAGATTGTTATCTTCACACCATGCCACCAAGCTATCTATCTCCTTCCTAAACTCAGTCTCATCATTGTTTGAGATCTGATCCACTAAGGTGGGGTCTTCAGCAAATTTGTAAATGGTACTAGTGCTGAATTTGGCCACACAGTTGTGAGTGTATACAGAGTATAGTGAAGGGTAGAATAGGCTGCCTTGCGGGACACCAGTGTTGAAGGTTATTGTGGAAGAGGTGTTGTTGTCTATCCTTCCTGATTCTGGTCAGTGGGCCAGAAGGTTGAAGATCCAGTTGCGGAGAAGGGACCAGAGTCCTTGGTCTCAGAGATTGAAGATGTTTGGTTGGAATAATAATGTTGAAGTTGGAGCTAAAGTCAATAAATAGGAGTCCACGTTATCCATATGTTCCAGGAATAAGTGTAGGGCCAGGGAGACGATGTCTGCTATGATCCGTTGTTACAGTAGCGAATTATAGTGGATCAAGGCAATCTGGGAGGCTGGAGTTGACAAAAGCCATGACTAACCTCTCAAAGCACTTCATAATGATGGATGTCAGAGCCATTAGTAGACATTGGTAATCATTAAGGCACATTGTCTGATTTTTCTTTGGCACTGAGATAGTGATCTTCTTGAAGCAGATGGGAACCTCACTTTGTAGTTGGAGAGCTTAAAGATTTCTGCAAATACCCCAGCCAGCCAGTCTGTGCAGGATCAGAGTGCACAGCCGGGGACTCTATCTGGACCAGTCACTTTTCCTGGGTTCACTCTCAAGAAGGTCAATCTGACATCTGCAGTGGTGACTGTGGGTACAGGTGTACTTGAGACTGGTTGGGCAGGTGACATCATTTCACTGACCTTCTGTTTAAAACAACCAGAGAATGCACTGAGCTCATTGGGGATGAATTATGTTCGTGATTCTGCTTGACCTTGCTTTGTTCCTCATTATGTTGTGTAAGCCTTCCCACAATGAACATGTATTTGTGTGATTAGTCTGGGACTTTAGTTTGGTCTGGCATTGTCTTTTGGCATCCTTGATGGCTTTGTAATTATCGTGCCTAGATTTCCTTTATAGATCAGTGATACCCGACTTGAACACCTTAGACCTGGATTTCAATCAGGAATGGATCTTTCGGTTCATCCATGTTTCCAGCTGGGGAATACTTGAATTAACTTCTTTGGCACGCAGTCCTCTACACACTTATTGAAGAAATCTGTGATGGTATTGACATCCTCACTTAGGCTGGCTGCTGAGTTCTTGAATATGGACTAGTCCACTAACTCATGTAACAGCCCGTGTGTTACCTCAGACCAGCACTGTATAACTTCCTGAGCTGATCGTTATGCTTCAGTTTCTGCTTTTAAGCTGGGAGAAGGTGCACAGCCTTATGGTCTGATATACCAAAATGCGAGCAGGGAATAGAGTGGTAGAGATCTTTGATGGTTATGTTCCTATGGTGGAACAGGAGATGTGTTGGTGGTATCTTGGTTGCACAGTCTGGTTGATGTCCCTGGCTATGATGAACAAGAACTCGGGGTATTCAATATTAAGGCAATTTGTGGTGGTGTATATTTCATCAAGTGCATTCTTCATGTCTGCATGGTGTAGGGTGTAAACTGCTGTCAGGATGGCAGAATTAAACTCCCAGGGCAGGTGATAGGGATGACACTTCACCATTAGATTGTTAAAATTCTGAGTATACCATATCAATTGGCTTTCTTTTTTCAATTTTGATAATAATATCTTCAAAAAGCTCCAAGTTTGTCAAACGTGATTTCCCATTCACAAATCCATGCCATCCAAGTTAATATCTTAACGGTTTAGGGAAATCAATAGTTGCTGTTGTTTGTAGTATGTCCAGCTTCATAAGCTTGTCAGTCTCAACTGGTATGTTAGTATAGAGTCATAGAGTCATGCAGCATGGAAACAATACCTTCAGTCCAAGTTGTCCCCGCTTTTTGAACTTCCTAAGGAAAGACCTTTGCTATTCACCTTATCTAAGCCCTTCATGATTTTGTTAACATTTTTAAGGTCACCCCTCAACCTCCTACGCTCTATTGAAAAATCTCCCAGCCTATCCAACCCATTTTTATAACTCAAACCCTCCATTCCTGGCAACGTCCTGGTAAATCTTTGCTGAACCCTCTCCAATTTAATAATATCCTTCCTGTAGCAAAGCAGCCAGAACTGTACACAGTAGTCCAAAAGTACTGAAAACAATAAATGCTGGAAATCACAACAGGTTAGGCAGCCTCCATGGAGAGACAGCAAGCTAGCATTTCAAGCATCAAAGTGACTCTTCATCAGAAGAAACATTAGACTCTAAATGTTAATTTGCTCTCTCTCCACGGATGCTGGCTGACCTGCTGTGGTTTCCAGCAATGTTTGTTTTGCAGTATAGATTCCAGCATCTGCAGTAATTTGCTCCTACATAGTCCAAAAGTTGCCTCATTAACATCCTGTACAACCTCAACATGACATCCCAACTCCTATGCTCAGTGGTCTGAGCAATGAAGGCAAACATGTTGCTGAACATCTTCTTAATCACCCTGTCTACCTGTGACGCAGCTTCAAAGAACGATGTACCTGAACCCCTTGGTCTTGACAACACTACCCAGAGCCCAAATATTATCTGTGTAAGTCTTGCCCTTGTTCGTTTTACCCAGATGCACTACCTCACATTTATGTAAATTATTGCTCATGCACCACTCCTCAGACCATTGGCCCAATTGATCAATATCCTTTTGTAATATTAGATAACTTGCTTCACTGCCCACAATACCACCAATTTTGGTGTTGTCCGCAAACTTACTGATCATGTTTCCTAAATTCCTAACTAAATCTTTTATACAAATGATAAACAACAGTGGACCCAACTTCAATTCCTGCAGAACACTATTGGTCACAGGTCTCCAGTCCAAAAAACAACCCTCCACCACCACCCTCTGTCTCCTACCATTATGCAAATTTTGTTTCCAATTGGAAAGCTCTCCCTGAATCCCATGTCACCTAACATTACTAATCAGTCTACCATGTTAAACGTTCCCTACGCTTCAGTAAAATGCAGATAAATCATATCTGCCACTCTGCCCTCATCTACCTTTTTGGTTACATCCTCAAAAAACTCAATCAAGTCTGTGAGTCACAATTTCCCACACACAAAGCAATGCTGACTATCTCTGATCAATTCTTGCCTCTGAAAATGCATGTCAATCCTATCTCTCAGAATCCCCTCCAGCAACTTACCCACCATTGATATCAGACTCACCATTCTACAATTACTAGGCTTCTCCTTACAGCCTTTCTTAAATAAAGGCACAACATTAGTCACCCTCCAGGCACCTCACCCGTGGCTGTAGATGATACAAATATCTCTGCTAGGGGCCTTACAATTTCTTCCCTAGCTTCCCACAATGTCCTGTGATACAATTGATCAGGTCCTAGAGATTTATCCACCTTCATGTTTTTTAAGACCTCCACCACCTCCTCTTTTGTAATGTAGACTGCTTTCAAGACATCAATATTTATTTCCCCAAGTTCCTTAGCCACCAGGTTTAGGGGAAGGCTTAGTGGTATACCTCTGGATTGTTAATCCAGAGACCCAGAAAATGTCTGGGGACCCGAGTTCAAACCCTGCCATGGCAGATTGTAGAATTTGAATTCAGTTAATATCTTGAGTTAAGAATCTATTGATGACCATGAATCCATTGTTGATTGTCAGAAAAACCTATTGTGTTCACTAATGCTCTTTAGAGAAGAAAACTGCCATCCTTACTTGGTCTGACCTACATGTGACTCCAGACCCACCAGCAATGTGGGTTAACTTTTAAATGCCCTCTGGGCAATTAGGAATGGACAATAAATGCTAGCCTAGTCAGCGATGCCCTCATCCTGTGAATGAATAAATCATCTTTCTCCACAGTAAAAACTGATGCAAAATATTAGTTAGTATCTCTCCCATCTCCTGTGGTTCCACACACAGATGACCTAATTGATCTTTAAGGGGCCCTATTCTCTCCTGAGTTGTTCTTTTGTGCTTAATGTACTTACAGAATCTGTTTGGTTTATCGTTAACCTTATCTGGCAACACTACTCTCATGTCCCCTTTTTGCCCATCTCATTTCCCTCTTAAGAGTGCCTCTACTACCCTCGTCAAGTGAAGGTCACATTTTGTACCTTCTCTAGTAGGAATATCTACATATTGATACAGAACATTTTGTTGGACACTTTTAAAAAATTCCTCACCATCCAATCCTTTAAGCAGCCCCAATCTATGCTTGAAAAGTTAAAATCCCCTAAATTACAATCCTACTATTATTAACAAAGTTTTATTTGAGATCTCTCTCCATATTTGCTCCATAGTGTCCCGCTGACTATTTGGAGTCCTATCGTACAACCCAATAAAAGTGAACATCTTACCTCTAAGCTCGACTGAATGCATTCATGTTGGCATTTTATAATTAAGTAGGGAAACAAAGTATTGGTGTCTGTAAGATTTTTTAAAAATTCATTTGTGGGATGTGGGAGTAACTGGGTGAGCATTTATTGCCCATCCCTAGTTGCCCTTGAGAAAGTGGTGGTGAGCTGCCATCTTGAACTGCTGTGGGTTGACCCACAATGCTTATTAGGAAAGAAATACCTGGAATTTAACCCAGTACGAGTGAAAGAACGGCGATATATTTTCAAGTCAGAATGGTGAGTGGCCTGGAGGCGAACTTGGAGGTGGTGGTGCTCCCATATATCTGCTGCCCTTGTCCTTCTAGGTGGACATGATCGTGGGTTTGGAAGGTGCTGTCTGAGGATCTTTGGTGAATTTCTGCAGCGCACCTTGTAGATAGTACACACTGCTGCTACTGAGTATCGGTGGTGGAAGGAATGGATGCTTGTGGATGTGGTACCACTCAAACTGGCTGCTTTGTCCTGGATGGTGTCAAGCTTCTTGAGTGTTGTTGGAGCTGCAGTCATCCAGGCAAGTGGGGAGAATTCCATCACACTCCTAACTTGTGCCTTGTCGATGGTCGACAGGCTTTGAGGAGTCAGGAGGTGAGTTACTCACTGCAGTATTCCTAGCCTCTGATGTGCTCTTGTAGCCACTCTGTTAATGTCGAGAGTGTGGTACTGAAATATCACAGCAGGTCAGGCAGCATCCGTGGAGCAGGGGAGTCAACATTTTGGGCAAAAGCTCTTAATCAGGAATAGGCTGAAGGGCTTTTGTCCGAAATGTCAATTCTCCTGCTCCTCGGATGCTGCCTGAATTCAACCACCAAAGAATTTACTTTCTGTAAATTCAAACATATTTCATCCACATATTGCATCCTGTTTTGCTACCTCCACAAGGAATTTTAATAAATTTGTCAGACATGATTTTCCTTTTGTGAAACCATGCTGACCCTATCATATTATATAATATATTTCTAAATGCTTGCTATTACCTCCTGTATAATAGATTCTAATATTTTCCCAATAACATATTTAAGCTATCTTGTCTATAGTTAAGGTGCTACATTGGCAGTTTCCTAATCCTTTAAGGCTTTTTCAGAATCTAAAGATCCTTCAAAGATTAATACTGTTACATCCATTATCTTTTAACATCCCAGGAGGCATCCCATCAAGTCCAGGGGACTTTACCACCAATTATTTTGCTAATGATTTTCTCTGTTGATAATCATTGCATTTATCTCATTTTGTTCCTTGATCATTTAGTAAATTTGGAATGTTATTAGTATCCTCCACTGTGAATATTGATGCAACGTATTTACTTAACTACTCTGCCATTTCCTGGTTTCCCATTATTATTTCCTCAGCCTCATTCTCTTTGGCTTCTCTCTTCCTTTCTATATATTTAAAGAAGCTCATGCTGTCTGCCTGGATATTACTTGTAAATTTATCTTATCCCTCTTTATGATTTTTTTGTTGTCCATCATTGGCTTTTAAAACTTCCCCAATCTTTTGGCTTACCACTAATCTTTGCCACTTTGCATTTTTTTCCTTTCAATTTGATACTGTCATAACTACCTTGACTAACCATGATAGGCTTATCCCCTTCCTAGAATTGTTCTTTGCTGCCATTTTTCCTATCTTTGTTGCAAAACTCCTTTCCCAGTTCTCTAGTCAGTTCTGTCCTTATTCCTTTGTAATTACCCTAAGTTATGCTGAGCACAATTGCTTCGAACTCAAGTTTATTCCTCTCAAACTCAACACTGAGTTTTACAATGTTATGATAATTGTTTCTGACGGGATCTTCTATTCTGACATAACTTAACACGCCTACTTTGTTACTCATTACTAGATCCAAAATAGCCTGATCCCCAGTTGGATTCACAAACTATTGTTTTTGGAATCTATCCTGAATATACTCTACAAATTCTTCCTTGTTGTCTGTCTGTATAGCCACTTTTAGATGCATTATGTAGTCCGACAAGTTTTCACAAGCCCATGTAACTGAGAATGCCTCCATTTACTATGACTATATACCTGTTTCAGTATCTGACAATGCTCAAGATACATAATTGGAGAAAGTGAGGACTTTCTGATGCTGGAGATCAGAGTCAAGAAGTGGAGCACCGGAAAAGCACAACAGGTCAGGCAGCATCTGAGGAGCAGATAAAGTTCATGCATAAAACCTTTATCAGGAATGTGGAGGGATAGGGAAGGTGGCTGAGACATAAATAGGAGGTTGGAGGTGGAGCTAGGTGTAAGGTAGCTGGGAAGGTGTTGGGTAGATGCAGGTGGGGAGTGATGCTGTTAAGTCAGAGGGGAGGTTGGAGCGGACAGGTGGGAAGGAAGGTGGACAGGAAGGACAAGAAGGCAGTGCCGAGCTGGAGGGTTGGATCTGGGATGAGGTGGGGGGAGGGGAGTTTAGGAAACTGTTGATGCCCTGTGGTTGGAGGATCCCAAGGTGGAAGATGAGGCGTTCTTCCTCCAGACATTGGGTGGCTTGGATTTGACAGTGGAGGAGGTCCAAGACTTGCATGGCCTTGGTGGAGTGGGAGGGGGAGTTGAAGTAGTCAGCCACAGGGTGGTGGGGTTGTTTGGTGCATGTGTCTCAGAGATATTCTCTGAAATGTTCCGCGAGTTGGCGTCTTGTCTCCCCAATGTAGAGGAGACGACATCGAGAACAAAGGACGGAGCAGATGAGGTGTTTGGATATGCAGGAAAATCTCTGCTGAATGAGAAAGGATCCTTTGGGGCCTTGGATGGAGATGAGGGGGGAAAGTGTGGCACAGGCTTTATACATCTTACGGTGGCAAGGGAAAGTTCAGGAGTGGAGGATGGTTTGATGGGGGCATGGACCTAAAAAGGGAGTCACAGAGGGAATGGTCACTGCAGAATGCTGATAGGGGTGGGGAGGGAAATTTATCTTTGGTGGTGGGGAGTGATTGTAGGTGGCAGAAATGATGGAGGATAATGCGCTGTATTCAGAGGTTAGTGGGTTGGAATGTGACAACCGTGGTTGGGGGGGGGGGGGTTATCCTTGCTGTGGTTGGAGGGGTGAAGTTTGAGGGCAGAGGTGCCGGAAGTGGAAGAGATGTGCTGGAGGCTATTGTTAACCACGTGGGAGGGGCAGTTGCGGTGCTTGAAATACGAGGCCATCTGGGATGTCATGGAATGGAATTGCCCCTCCTGGGAGCAGTTACAGTGGAGGCTGAGGAATTGGGAGTAAGGGATAACATTTTTACAGGAGGTAGAGTGGGTGCTGGTGTAGTCCAGGTAGTTGTGGGAGTTGGTGGGTTTGAAGGAGATGTCCATGTTGTGTTGGTCACCGGAGATGGAAACGGAGTGGTCCAGGAAGAAGGAGGTGTCTGAGATGGTCCAGGTGAACTTGCAGTCAGGGTGGAAGGTGTTCATGAAGTTGATGAACTGTTCAACCTCCTCATCGGAGCATGAGGTGGTGCTGATACAGCCATCAATGTAACAGAGGAACAGGTGGGGAATAGTGCCAGTTTAACTGTGGAAAGTAGACTGTTCCACATATCCGATGGAGAGACAGGCATAGCTGGGGTCCTTTGGGTGCCCATGACTACCCCTTTGGTCTGAAGGAAGTGGGAGGAATTGAAGGAGAAGTTGTTGAGGTTGAGGACCAGTTCTGCCAATCAAATGAGTGTGTTGGTGGAGAAAGAACTGGACAAAGGGGGACAGGACGGTGTCAAGGTATGAGGAGATAAGTTCGGAGGGGCAGGAGCAAGTGGAGACGATGGGTCGACCGGGGCAGTCAGGTTTGTGAATTTTGGGTAAGATGTAGAACTGGGCGGTGTGGGGTTCCTGGACTATGAGTTTGGATGGTGTGGATGGGCGATCCCTTGAAGTGATGAATTTGTGGATGGTCTGGGAGATGATGATATAGCAATAGGTGGTGAGGTCGTGGTTCAGGGTGCCATAGGAGAAGGTGTCCATGAGTTTGTGCCTGGCCATAATAGACTAAGCGTTCATTGAAGCCTTCCTCCTGTAATTGATGCAAAATCTCTCTTCCTCATAGATCACCAAACCTTTGGCAGATTCGCCATTGAATAAGATGCTGTCTCCACTATATATAACTCCAATAAGCCCTTGAAGCATGTTCAAAACTATTTTGAAAATTTGGTTATATTGTACTGAATGGCAAAGGATTGAAACAAAATCTTTCCAATGGAGTTGTGAACCTGTTAGAAATCTTAACTTCTCATCTGAAGGAATTTGCCAAAAGTCACTGTGTCAAAGCTTTGCTAAATGTTTATCGACAGAGAACAATTTCTTTTGCTAGTAGCTTACTCAGTTGAGTCAAGTCCAGGCAAATGTGAAAAGTATTGTTTAGTTTCAGAACCAGAATGAATCACCCTGTTGATTTTGTGAAACAAGAAATAATCTGCACCCTGGTCATCTCTTCCAATTGTAATTCGACTTCCTTCATTAATGGATGTGGCATTTTCCTACTAATGGAAAGGTGTGCCTTTCTCAATGCGATATATTCAGTCTTCAGTCTTCCTAGATCTTTGAAATAATTTTGGGAAATCTCTTTTGATATGATTCCTTGTTGATGAATGTCTTCCACTTTTCCAATAAGATTAATTTCTGTACAAGCTCTCCTGCATAAAAGAGAAAATTTGTGACGTGTAGCTCATATTATGTTTCCACTATCTATAGTTCCTGTTCTGAATGTTGTTTGTAGCATTCCCTTGACTTCAATTCAATTCTTTCTGGTCCATGTAACTAATTTTTTTTCAGTTTGCAAATGCAGTCTGTTCTGCTATCATGTGTGTTTCTTCAATGCGAATTGGCTTTAATGCGATCAATGAATTTAGACTGTTATTTGTAGAATGTGAATTTTCCTTACCTGTATTGGCTATAACACAATTCCAGTCCCATTAAGTTAAGTGGCACAGTTATTTTCCAATTTTCTCATCACGTGAGCTTGCATGAAAAGCAGGGCTATTGCGTTATATCAGAACTGACTGTAATGAAAGAGAACTAAGATTTCTTATCCGACAACGATATTACACTATCATCATTGTCAAATTTAAACTTTATAATCTGTCCACTAACATTTATGTCTGCATTCCAGAATACGTGAGTGGAGTAATTGATCACACTAAGAGGAGTTTTTGATTTGTTTTCAGATGAAAATTGTTCAAAATCATTAATAACTCTATGTGAGAAGATTTTTCATTTGAAATTTTGAAACAAGTTGAAAACAGTTGGTCCTAAGTACCCAGTTTCTTAAATTGAAAGCATTCTCTTTTGTTTGCAGGACTCTGTTTCTGCCTGTAAGTCCTTTAGCTGCAATTGGCATTTGAAAAGATTTCAAAGCATCTTGCACTTTCCCTCTCAGGGGTGCCTTATTTTTCTAATTTTCTGTGGAGATATTTTTCCTTTTCTCTGTTTTGCTTTTGGATTTTTACTTGTCTCACAAGTTAAATTAATGTTTTTCTTTCTCTGTTACTTTATAGGATGCTGGCATTGTTGGCTCGGCCGAGGTGACAATATAGTTCTGAGTCACGATGGTATGCAGCTTAGAGGGGAGCTTGCAGCTGGTGTTGTTCCCATACATCTGCTGCCCTTGTCCTTGTTATTAGTAGAATCACAGATTTGAAAGATGCTGTTAAAACCCTTGGTGTGTAATGCAGTGCATCTTGTAGTTAGTACATATTTCTGCTACTGTGTGTCAGTGGTGCATAGGCTGGCAATCAAGACAACTGCATTATCTTGGATGGTGTTGAGATTCTTGAGTGATGTTAGAGTTACCTCCATTCAGGTAAGTGGAGAGTATTCCATTACATTTCTTACTTTTGCCTTGTAGATAGTGAACATGCTTTGGGGAGTCAGAAAATGAGTTACGTGCCATAGAATTCCGAGACTTTGACCTTCTCTTTGACTGAAGTATTTATATGGCTGATCAAGTTCAGCTTTTGAATGATTAATGCTTGTCAACGAGCATCTAATTGCACAGTTAGCTCATTACTTTGCAGTTTTCTATCAACTGCAAGCAAACTAGACACTGGGAATCCCTGACATGGATGTCAGAATTGAGACCTGATGACTTCAAGCTTCTTCTTTCCTATGAAGGGCCTCCATGTTGGTCAGCACACAACAGCGTCTGAGATCATAATCCATGGGCACCAGTCACACCAACCCCTCATCCACAGATATTGGCATTTGATAATTGACAACTCCTCAGGAACCTAATGGCACCTCTCCAAGCCAACTGCAGAAGTTTGGGAAGCAGAGAACTGAATTTCACAGCACACCCCCAACTAGAATGAAAAATTGCTGCAAGGCCACAGTGCATGTAGAGTCAGGCACCCAGCTCACAGATTGAACCAGGTTGCATGTCAGGGCTACTTGATTGCTCCCTTAGTGCTCACTCAACACCCACATGGATGTTCATACCTTCCCTGCTTTGTCTTGCTTTGCCTATTAGTACAGCCACATAAGCAGGCAGCTTCCCTTCCTGAGCAGGATTCCTCTGTCAAGCAAGTCAGTATCTTGCTGTTTGGCACTGTGCTACGTCAATCTTACATCTACACCAAGTGACAACAACTTATGCAATAAAACACTGCATGTGCAGTAAACAAGAAGCCAATATTCCAAGTTGTGTGGGTGCAGGAGGCATCTTAATACTTCCTCTGAGGTTTTGGTGCTCTCATCCTCAGAGGTGAAGGGAACGCCATTTGGAAGACCAGTCCATTTTTCCACTTGCACTGTGGCCCTCTTCTGGCACAAGAGAGAGAAAGCATTTCAGCCAATGATTAGGGATGGTGTGCAATGAGTGACACCGATAGTGGGGTTACTGTGAGAGTTGCAGCAGAATGAAGAATGATACTTACTTGGTTTGTGCAAGATGTGGATGTTTTAGTGTCCCAACAGGAGAACTCCCAGTCTTCTCCTCTATGAAAGAAAGAATTCTCTCCTTGTAGAGGTGATGATCCTAATGTTGAGCACCCCTCCACCCATCTGGGCCCATTCAGCCCTATTATGGGCTCTTTTCTCCTATAATGGGTAAAAGGGAGCAATTCGAGTGAAAAGAAGGTGGGTGACACAGTTAGAGCTGAAAAATGTGTTGCTGGAAAAGCGCAGCAGGTCAGGCAGCATCCAAGGAGCAGGGTGACACAGTTAGTGCTGGTACACTTGGCTGAAATGTGTTATGGTTTCCTCGACAAGTGAATAGGCAGCAGAGAGGCCATGCAGACTTTGTGGTGTGAGGGGTTGGGGATGAACAAGAGCAAGTGGAGAATGATGTTGCTAGAAACACATGCTGCATGGAGCGTGACACAGTGTGAGTCTAGAGGGAGATATTTACAATAGCAGAGATAGAACGAAAGTGAGGTAGAGTGAGAAGAGTGCGGCACTTACAGAACAGAATGGAATAAATTATTGATTTCCTTTCTGCACTGCTGGCCATTCTGCTGGACTGCAGAAACAGCACTGACTGGGAGGTGACCTCAGAGTAGGCTATCAAGGTCTGATAGCATGACCTCCTCTGCCTCCTCAAGACCATGCTGACCAGCAGGATCTCCCAGTTCTGTTTGGATATTCGCAGTGCCACGCATTTCTGTCTGATATCGAGACTTCTATTCTAATAGAGAAATCCTGGCTTATGACTCTATGATAGTAAGTGAACCAATCATTAATGTCCACCATTTGCAGTATATTAATGTAGGACAGGAAGCACTTCAAAAACCTAAAAAGACAGGAAAGTTGAGAACAATTGTGATCCACCCACTTCCTGATGTGTGCATCACTCCAATCAATACTTAGCTTTTGCAAGCACATTGTTTCTCAAACGAATTTACCTTGCAGGCACACATCCATCCCTGTCTGTCTCCCTGACCCTACCATTAACTCTTACCATTTATTTCCCCTAGGTGCTATCAAACATCTCCATCACAATCATTCTGAACAGATGCTCTTCCTTCAACCAATCAACAAATGCTCTTCTTAGGTCTCTTCTTTCGTGACTTGTTGAGATGCTCATTTTCCAAATTTAGATCATTGTAGGTTCATTCAAAAAATTTGCACGTTGCTCACAAAGAATCCAGTGTTCAGAATAACGCTGGATCCGACATTAACATTGCTTGCAAGGTTCTCAAGCAGTAAACGAAACATTGTTCCTCCAGCTTACACTGAGCATAGCTGGAGCACTGCAGCAAGCCCGAGACAGAAATACTGACATTGGGAAGATGGTGGTGTGTTGAAGTGGCAGGTAAGTGAAGCTCGAGATCATTTTTATGGATATAACCAAGGTATTCTGCCTTGCAGCCTTCAGGTCTCAATATTAAGTTTAATGATTTTAATAATTATGAACATCTCCTTCCATGTCTTTTACTTATCCTACACCCCAGGTCCTGTCAGCGCAGCCAACCTATTTCCACTTCTCATATTCTTCATTCTCACTAACTCATTCATTAGGTGATGCAATCATGTATTCACAGTACCTTCTGTATTTGTGTTCACATCTGTGGTATTTGGACTCACACTGAAGAAGAACTCCCTATTATCACCCATCTAGCTTCTCCTTGTCTGGTTTGCTAGCAACAATCATTTGGTTTCTCTCTCTCTCTCTCTCTCTCTCTCTGTCTCTCTCTGTCTTTCTCTCTTGCTGTCTCTCTCTCTCTTTTTCAAGGGCTACATCTCCACTTATCAGCTCCTCTTTCCCCCACGGTCTATCATCAAGATAAATGCCATTTATTTTCCATATACTATCAGCTCTGAATAAGGATCAGTGGACTCAAAAAGTTAACTCTGTTTTCTCTCTGCAGATGCTGCCAGACTTGCTGAGTTTCCCTAGCAATTTTTATTTTTGTTTATGAAGAAATTGCTGCTGGAGTCAGGCTTTAGAGGGATTGTTCAGTCTGGGCCTTGGGAGAGTTGCCAGGTCCAAGGATTGATGTCGATTCAATTCAAGAGATGCGGCTGCTGCCAGCAGTGGGTGGGTGGAGGGGAGAAAGAGTCTGTAAAACAGAGTCAACGGAGGAGACTTCAAGGCAGGGGATAAGAAAGATTTCACAAGTAGGTGGTAAAGGAGAAGAACGCAGTGGCTCAGTGGTTAGCCCTGCTGCCTCACAGCACCAGTGTCCCAGGTTCGATTCCAGCCTTGGATGACTGTCTGTGTGGAGTTTGCACATTCTCCCCGTGTCAGCTTGGGTTTCCTCCGGGTGCTCTGGTTTCCTCTCACAGTCCACAGATGTGCAGGTCAGGTGAATTGGCTGTGCAAAATTGTCCATAGTTTTAGGTGCATTAATCAGAGGGAAATGGGTCTGATTGGGTTACTTTTCGGAGGGTCAGTGTGGACTTGTTGGGCCAAAGGACCTGTTTCCACGCTGTAGAGAATCTAATCTAATCTAAAAGAGGTTGCTGGGGGAGGGAAAGCTGGAGATTGCAAGCAGGAAGAAGAAGGCTTCAAAAGGGAGAAAACAGTCTTGAAACTACCAATAACGGAATATTTAACTAACTGACAGCCAGGAAAACTTGAAATTACAAATGTAATTACAACTGGATGTGGAATCTCTAGCTTAAGTCTGCACATATTTAGTCGCTACTTTATGGGGATAATTTAGTCATTGTTATTATAATGATCAATGTCTCAATTATTAGATTTAAATGTGAGATTGAGATCTGAGCTGCTGCAAGAAGTGTAGTAGCTGAATAGCTAAAATGTTCAAATTTTCAACACATGCAGTGAAAACATATGGGATGTGACCCCACCAAACTATCACAGGTGTATTTAGGGTGATGGCTTCTTTTGCATACAAGTGTCTGCCAGAAATTTTAGCAAAGTGCTGCTAACCTGTGCCTGTTCTTTTGTGCAAATTTAAATACATTGGTGTGCACTGAACTAGTGCTTTCCTTGTGTGTTGTGGCTTTAATTTTCCCGAAACATTGACAACTAAGGATACTGATGAAGTCTTCTAATTCTGCTTCAGTGTGAGTACAAATACCACAGATGTGAACACTAATACAGAAGGTATTGTTCATACTTGATTGCATCACTTAATGAATGAGTTAGTGATACAAAGTAGCTCCTGAAAATCACAAGTAGCTATTGAGAAAATTTTAAGAAAAGCTTTCAGAAAAAAATTATTTTAGCAGAGGGCCATGTTCAAATAAATAGAGGTGTTTAAATAATATGATCAACCAAGTTATGTACAGCTGTCTGACAGGAATGTTTCAGGCATGATTGATGAAAGCACGGCCTACACATGCGTTAACCAGTTTGTTATCCTGTATTTAGCCAAATTCGGTCACTGATATCATGGCAGCTCTGTTTGTGACCCTTGGGTGCATGTGGGGTAGAGGTGGTGTGAAATGTACCTCATGCAAAGTGGAACTGCATAACAAAATTTCCTACCTGTAATGCTTTCTGCGTACTTGTCCATACACATAGTTGATGTAATGGTAATAAAAATACAGAATCTGGAAAAAAAACGTTTCGACAATTTGTTAACGTAATCAAATCCATTAGAGGTTTCTTCTGTTCTCAAACCTCAGAGTAAGTATAGTGACAACATGAGAAATTTAGCATGACTTTGCTTTTTTGTAAATGTTTTAATGGATCCAAGCCAACAGGAACTAGACTAGTAATTTCTTAAGTTACTTCAGATAACATTATGACAGTCAGCAGATAGAGGAAAATTCATTCCCTCAGTATGAATAGCATTTGACAAAGGTTCCAGAGGTAAAATAACAGTATCTAAAACTAATGCACTACCATATCATTAACCAGATTCAAGGCTTAATGTGTAAGGAGATTAATAGTTACAACCTATAAATTAAAACCATAAATTTGTAGTTAAGATAGCATCACAGCAGCATGCAAATAAAAGTTGACTACAAGGTAAAATAAATCTACTCCAATCGTGATTAGCTTTAAAATGTTCTAAAATTTGGCAATGGAAAGACTTTTGGAACTGACTGAAATGATAGGCTGGCAATAAATTTTTCCATGATTGTTATTTCAACTGTCTAGGTTTTAAAAGAATCAGAAAAGAAAGTCACATTGGCTTCCTTTATTGCAAATTTTCACCCTCCTAGCACAATATGTAATCTAACTACAGTCAAAGTAGTGATTAAATTGGTGCACTTGTATAAACAGCAAATCATGAATGGGAATATATGAAATACCACATATGATCCTTCCGTTATGCTTCGCATGATTTCTGTTGAACAGAAAGGTAATGTGTATTAAGGAATAAGACTGAAGCCTCTCTTGGGAGATTGCATGGCTGCTGGTAGTTAGGGATTGTCACTTGTGACATTTCAGGAATCAAGGCTTTGGCCAAAGATATGGTGGACCAGATGACCTTTCCTTGCCTCTCGCTGTCTTTGTTACTGTTATGTTTGTTGATTAAACCTGCTACGGTTGGATTCTGTAGTTTCAGTTTCAGTGTTAAGGCATCAATATGAAATTTCCCTTTCAGTTATCTTAACGAAGGCATGAAAACATTTTTTTTCAATAAATATACATGATCACACAATGCCTCTGTTCAGAAGGCATTTAGCACGCTTGTCTTCCTTGCTCAGACCTTTGGGTATGGGAGTTGGGACAGTCACATTGTGGTTGTACAGAATGTTGGTGAGGCTTCTTCTGAGTACTCTGCAGTTCTGGTTGCTCTGCTACAGGGAGGATATCATTAAATTGGAGATGGTTCAGTAAAGATTTACCAGGATGTTGCTGGGATTGAAGGGTTTGAGCTATAAAAATAGGTTGGATAGGCTGAGACTTTTTTCACATGAGTAGACTATTCCAGCATTTGGCTTGTCTCGAGTACCATCTTATTTTTGATTATTTGTAATTATCTCTCTGTCTCAATTAATCAGTTCATAGTCATCTGTTCTCTTGTTATTTAGCTGTTGACACTTTACTCACACTGTTTAATACTCTTGATTGCCTACAAAGACTTGTCATTCAGCCTGTCGACATTCTCCTCACAATATTTGTACTTCTCTGATGACACTCTTAATTGCCTGGAATTATCTTGCCATTATCTCTCCGCCTATATATTCTGTGCCTGTGTTCCTCACTCCACTTCACCTGATGAAGAAACAGCACTCCAAAAGCTTGTGATTTCAGATAAACCTGTGGAACCACCTGTGTCAGGCGACTTCTGACGAGATCAAGCAGGACAGCTTCAAAATGGCATTGATCATCTGGATGCACAAATATGTTTTAAAAATGGCACAGATGCAAAGGATGTCATTGTTTCAGTGGATTATACAGTGGTGGCAAGTTGTTCTGGGAATGCATGTGAAAAGATAGGGCGTAAATCAAATTTGAGAGATCCATGAGGTGAGTTTGGTAGCATATGGTGAGAATACTTGCTAGACCTTGTTGCAAGAAACCCTCCAAAACACTCAATGGGACTTGTACTTCACAAAAAAAGCATGAGATTCATATCTTTGAATTTATTATCACAACCCCTGTTATAAATTGCACTTAAGAATGTATCTATTGATGTTACATTCAAGTGCAGACTATCCTGGGGTGAAGTAGCCTGCAAACACTCACCATTAATATGAAACTAAACTCTTGAATATGTACTAAAGGATTATAAGAAACCATTATATTATCAGATCTAGCACAAATCATTATATTCAGGACCCAGTGGAAATGAAAAAGGAAAATCTGGAAAATAACTGATAAATATTGATAACCAACAGCCTTAATGACAACTGTACAGACTTTTGTACAATTACTTGAAAGGTTTTGTTGAAGTAGGCTACTGTTTTGATCAAATATTAATTGAAATCAACATTAATTAAAAGAGAGGAGGGAAAAACCTTTGATGTGTGTTCAGGAAAATTTTCTTGAATAGTATATTTCCAGTTCAAGATTTGTTTCTGGGGAGTAAGTTGGGTAAAGTGGGTCAAGTCTCGGTAGAAAAACATTCAGGGTTCATAGTATCTCACTGATATTATGATCATTTTTGTATCATAATATTTAAGTTAGCAATGGAGAAGGACAAGGTGCAATTCAGAGTAAAACTATTTAATTGGAGGAGGGCCCATTTCAATAGGTGAGAAGAATTCTGGTCCAGATAAACTGGAAGAAAAAACTGGCAGACAAAACAATTACAGAACAATGGGATGTATTTATAGAGATGATGTTTTGAGTACAATTAAAATGCTTTTACAGGGAAGACAGGAAGTGTAGGCAAATCCAAAGCTCCATGTTTAATGAAAGGGATGTACAGCAAGATGAGTGAGAGAAAGGAGGCATATGACAGATAATAAATGACTGTTGTAAATATTGGGTTAACCGAGTGTGTACACAAAGTTCAGGAAGGAAGTATAACAAAAAATGAGAGAGGCAAAGAGTGCACATAAACAGAAACTGGCAGCTAACATATAACAAAATCCAAAGGTCTTCATTCGACATCTGAATAGAAAAAGCATGATAAAAGAAGTGGAGCTGATCAGTGGTCTTGACATAGAGGTAGAGGGCATGCTGAAATTATGAAATAATGCTTGATATGTCTTTAAGAAGGATGAAGATTCTGACAAACTAAAAGAGAAAGCAATTGGAACTTTGACTGGCAAAAAATTGATGAAGAGGAGGAATTAGGAAGGCTAATGTATTTAAAGTTGATTAGTAACCTTGTTAGGTGAGATTCATTCAATGATATTGAGGGAAACAGGGAAAGAAATTGTAGAAGCACTCACCATTATCCTCCAGATGTCCTCTTACAGGAGCTAATACTAAAGCACTGTAGAACTACAAATCTTACACTTTTGTTGAAAAACAGAACCAAGTATTAATCAGGCATCTACTTGGTTTAAATTTGATAGCAGGAAAGCTTTTAGGAATAATAATAATCTGAGATAAAATTAACAGTCACCGAGAGAAATCTGATTTTCTTTATTAAAAATGAGTATGGATTTGTAAAAGGCAATTTGTATTTAATTACCTCAATTGTTGTTTTTAATTGGATAGCATCAGATGGTATACATGGACTCCTAAAGGCAGTTAATGAAATGCCATAGAGCAGGCTTTCTGGGGAATTTCAAATTCATGGAATGCAAAGAGACAATGACATCATGGATATGAAATTAGCTGAGTGACAGAAAACAAAGGTAACTGAGAATGTTTGTTTTTAAGCCTGGAGAAAAAATTTCACTGTGGCATTCCCCAGGGGTCAGTGTAGGACCCTTACTTTTTTTGATTTGTAGTGGACCTGGGAGTACAAGGTACAAATAACTGTTGTGAATAACTGTGAACTGTAAGGAAGGCAGGGATAGGCTTCATGAAGACATTGACAGGCTTTTGCAATGGGCAGCAATGTGACAGATAAATTATAAACAGTGAAATGTTAACTGATACATGTTAATAGAAAGAATGAGGAACGGAAATATCAAATATGGTGTAATTCTAAAGGGACTGCAAGATTTGAGTTGATTGGATTCGATTTGAGTTATTCTTGTGACATGTACTGAGATAGAGTCAAAAGTGCTGTTTTGTATGGTCTACAGGCAAATTATACAATACAAACTGCATCAGGTCACAGAACAAATTGAAGACTAAAGTGTTACAGCTGCAGCAAAGGTGAAGAGAGAGGAGAGACCAACATTATTATTTGAGAAGTCCATTCAAAAGTCTGATAACAGCAGGGAAGAAGCTGTTCTTGAATCTGTATTTTCAAACTTTTGTCTTTTGCCTGATGGAAGAGGGTGGAAGAGATATAACATGGGTGGGACCTGTGGGTGTATGTGCATGTTTCATTGAAATGAATAGGGGAAGATGAGTAAGTTCCTTAACAAGACAGGCAAGATCCTAAACTTTATAAAAGCAGAGAATATAAAAAAACAAGCAAGTTATGATGAACCTTTTTAAAACATTGGCTTGGTCTCAACTACAGGATTCTGTTCATTTTTGGGAATTGCATGTTAAGGAAGGATATGAAGGCTTCAGAGGGGGTGCAGAAAAACATTACAAGAAAGGTTCCTAGGATGAAGGACTTCAGTCCTGTGGTTAGTGTGGAGAAGCTGGTGTTTGACAGAGGAGAGAAGATTGAGAAAAGATTTGATAGAGATGTTTAGAATCATGATAGTATTTAAAGAAAAATTTTCTTATTCACAAAAGTTGCAGAAACAAAAGGTACCATAAAGATAAAAGGTAATGATTTTATGTAGTGAATGGTTAGGATCTAGAATACAATACCTTATAGTGTGATAGAGGCTGATTCAGTTATGGCTTTCAAAGCGGAAATTGACATATACTCGAGGAAAAATTATTTGTAGGGTTACAGGGAAGGGTGAGGAAGTGGGGATTGCCAGCTGACTAGCCTCTTTTGTGCTGTTATCTGTAGGGGCTTTATTATTCTATGTTCAACACTATTGGCCTAAATTTTAAAGATTGTTAGCACTACTGACAATCTTTATCTTAGTTTGATGATGATGTCCATACATGGTTCAAAATTTGTAATTAGCAAAATAAAGCTGCCAAACTTCCAACACCTTTTTGCTATGTTATCAAACACTGACTGTGCATGTTTCAGCATGAAAAATTGTGTTCGCCTTTATTTTTCAAAAGGAGTAATGTGTTCACAATTGCTCTGTCCTTCCTTCCCTCACTAATATCAACCAATGAATTCTACTAGTCATTTATAATCTGTGCTGTATAACCTTGGACCTGTAACTGCATAGTAAGCGACCATAACATTTTTTAACAGCCAAGATTCTGGTTTTGGGCAACACATACCTCATACTTTGGCTGGCCAGTTTATGAAATGCTTATCCTTCAGGTTGAAATGTATATGTCAGTCACATATTATTAGAGCAACACTTATAAAACAAAACAAAGTAACATGCAGATGAAATGTGAGCATTTATATTTCATTAGGATTTGTTGCTCAATGTCCATGTCTCGCAATGAGCAATTATTTTGTTAAGAACATTCTTGATAAATTTATGGGACCCTCAACATAAGGTTACAGTGTTATTGAGCCTCTTCTGTTTTACAAATTTGGCTTTGGTTAAGCTTTCAGATTTGAAATGGCTTGAATTTATTTGCACCCTATCATTTCCTATGGGAACGTTTTCCCACAAGTTAATGAGGCACCAGTGTAAGCTCTTTGCTGTTATTTCTGGCAGGCACAATTTTGACTTCTAGGCATATATCTCTTAGTGGGCTCCATTTTTTTTTTCTTCAGTAGTCCATTGCAAATAATAAATAAGAGGAAATACATCATCCCTTTTAATTTGGAAGCCAAGGTAAGGTCTGCCAAAGTTAATACAAAACAATCTTAAGTAATGATCAGCAAAAGTATATAAAATTTCATGGAGCATGAATGCACATTATCCTGACTTAGCTCATGTTGGCTGAATCTGTGCCAACTGATTATGTTTCAACTAGGTACAGCACATCCATAGAAGCAAACAATTTAAAAATTCACTGTAAGTTTTGTGGAGAAATTATGGCGTGCAATAATAGAGTATTACACATTGGAGGACATATCCACCACACAAACAGTAATTTTTTGTTATTGTCTGAAGCTCTGATAAATATTTATTCTGATTTACGTTTAGACTCTGTGTTCATTTTGGTCAAAAAAGCAGAGACACCCAAGGATAAGCTCAAGTTTACAACTGGAACAAACTCTACATTTCTTCAGGTGAATCTGCTGCATAGGTTGAAGAATGGGGCTGCTGTATTTCAAATACAAATGCATTCGTTGTCACAGCATGCTCAATACACAGTGGTGTACCATCGTGTTGCACCCCAGAAAACCATTTCACTAATTTTGCCAAAGATTTAAATTGAAGCAAACAATGTCAGCATGCAATACTTGATACTAATTACCATGTAATGGAGAACATTTATTTTCCATCGTAGTTGACAGTTCTCCAGCCAATTAAACTGCTATTTCATTTTTTTATTACAAAAGATTAGCTTACATTCTCACATGCTCTTTTGGATTAGCACTGTCTAGTCACCTTCAATTTACAGCAGGATCTATATTTAAATTAAGACTTTGCTCAATCATGATATATTTTAATGAAAATGTCTCAAGGATAAAATAATGTGTGATTAAAATTGAGAAAATAACTATTTTGATACCAGTTACATCAGTTAACAGAAAACAATAACTAATTCTTACTTCTAAAGCATGTAAGATTGACCGATAATTCTGTAGTATATTTCATCAATGTTTTCCAACTTCCAAAATGTCTTTTTGAAATAAAAAGCAGAATAAAGAAAGAAATTAGAAGTGACAAAGCAGAACCAAACTACTGTGAGCTATCCACAGTCAGGAAAAACATTGTGAATATGAAGTTACTTCTTTGAAAACAGAAACCTTCCGCCTAATTCCATAAAATTAAAGTTTTTAAAACTGTGCTCTGGTTTTTGGAACTACAGTTTACTATTATCAGTGTAATTCCATGAAGGTAAGATAGAAACCATCTGTTCCATGTATTGATATGAACTTGGAGGTTGTTAAACTTCAGAAATACTTAAAAGAAAGAGAGGAAGGAAGGAAAGAGGAAAGGAGGAGGAAAGATAATTTCAGAAATAACGGAAGATTACCCAAAGCATAAAAGGTGGCTTGAAGTGTGTGACAAGATTGTAATATTTGCAAAGTTCTGCTCATATAATAAATAATGAAAGTAAAATTCCAGAACAATTTTGAATCTCCTAGATTACATTACAAAGTGTAATACAATCTGACATTTTAAAAAAGAAAAATAATATAGTCTTCACTTTTTATTGCTGAATTTTCCCATTCAAGTTTTGTCATTTGAACTTGCACATAGCTTTGACCTTTGAGGCTATATACAACTTGCAGACCAGGGACTGTGTTAGATCATGAATGAAATGATTGATGGAGTCAGAGATTGTAGTAACAAACACAGTTTATTTATTTATGACACAGTGACTGTTCCCTAGCTGAATAATTTACAGGATCTGTACCACACAACGGTCGCAGTTCTCATTTCATGCTAACCTTGTGTAACAGCACACACAAGTACTCTAATATGAACAATGTGATGCTGGTGTCAATTTTAATATTATTTGATATTTTGGGATCTGTGCTTAGAAGAAGAACAAGTATTATAAAACTGATTTAGTGTGGTCATATCTTAGTCTTCCATAGAACAGGCCATTTCTGGGCTCCTCAGTTCAGGATTTCTGAGTACTGCAGGGGCTCTCCTGTACATTTGTTTGGGTTCCAGTGACACTGAATGTTTGTGGTCTCGTTCAAAGAGCTGGATTTAGTCAACTGTAAAATATTTCACTGCAAAACAGCCCATATTATGGAACGGGCTCCCCATCCAACAGCCTGACTTAGGAGAAGTAACACCTCCATGATACAACTCACCTCGAAGTTCCAGTTCTGACCCAATCACTCGCTCACTTATTACTCACAAATATGCCCACACACTCATTCTAAATTAGACACTGTCAGGAATGTTTAATTTTCTTCTCAACAAGTCAGTTTTAACTTTATTTGCTCCCCTGTGTAATTGCCTATTGATTGAAACTGTGTACTTGGTGACCAGTGAGATAAATGTTTGTTTCCAAATTCCAATCTGATAGGCACAATAAGGAAAGCATTTACTTAGTTTGGTATGGAGCTGTTAACATCAAAGTTATGTTTGCAATCATAAAGAGGAAAATAGATTCTAAACTGTTTTAACCATAACTTTCTATTTATGAAAATAACATGTGCTAAAAGTATGTTTTGTCATGGTTAATTTATTAAATAGGGCTGGAGTATAAGAGTAGCGAAGACTTCCTGCAACTGTACAAAATGCTGGTCAAACCACAACTAGAGTGTTGTGAGAATGTTGACCCTCTTAATTCAGGAAAGATCTTACCAGTTCCTAGAGGGCCTACTCGGATGATCCCTGGAAATAAGGGATTGTTTATGAGCAGAACTAAAAAAAGTTGTGACTCTACTGATCGGTGTTTAGAGGAATGAGAGGTGATCTCACTGAAAATATAAGATTCTTAAGATGCTTGACAGGGTAAATGCTGAGAGGATGTTTCTCCTTGTGGGAGAGTCTAGGACCAGAGAGCATTGTCTCAGTATAAAGGGGTGCTAATTTAAGACTAAGATGAAGAGGAATTTCTGGACAGCTGTGGGGCAGAGTCCTCGTCATAGAGTCGTAGAGTCATAGAGATGTACAGCATGGAAACAGACCCTTCGGTCCAACCCGTCCATGCCGACCAGATATCACAATCCAATCTAGTCCCACCTGCCAGCACCCGGCCCATATCCCTCCAAACCCTTCCTATTCATAAACCCATCCAGATGCCTCTTAAATGTTGCAATTGTACCAGCCTCCACCACTTCCTCTAGGAGAAAGTGAGGACTGCAGATGCTGGAGATCTGAGCTGAAAATGTGTTGCTGGAAAAGCGCAGCAGGTCAGGCAGCATCCAAGGAGCAGGAGAATCGACGTTTCAGGCATG
>NC_057713.1:39669551-39763327 GCF_004010195.1 Chiloscyllium plagiosum | reverse complement strand
CTCTCCCTATAGCTCAAATCCTCCAACCCTGGCAACATCCTTGTAAATCTTTTCTGAACCCTTTCAAGTTTCACAACATCTTTCTGATAGGAAGGAGACCAGAATTGCAATATTCCAACCAATGTCCTGTACAGTCGCAACATGACCTCCCAACTCCTGTACTCAATACTCTGACCAATAAAGGAAAGCATACCAAATGCCTTCTTCACTATCCTATCTATCTGCAACTCCACTTTCAAGGAGCTATGAACCTGCACTCCAAGGTATCTTTGTTCCGCAACACTCCCTAGGACCTTACCATTAAGTGTATAAGTCCTGCTAAGATTTGCTTTTCCTCGCATTTATCTTGTGATATTTAAGGCTGAGATAGATGGATTCTTGATCTATAGGGGAACTGAGATTATGAGGAATGTGGACATGAGCAATGTTGAATCAGCCATGATCCTTTTGAATGGCAGACCAGATTCAAGGGGCGATTGGCCTATTGCTGTTCCTATGTTTGGTTTTCCTATGGTCTTACTGAGTGCCATTTTTAGTTATTAGTCAAGGGACTCAAAATGAAATAGTGTGAATATGAGAATACACTGAGCTGTAATGAAAGAGTTACTTCTTTGATATTCCCTATCGACAACACACTGTTGCACTTTACAAGATCACATGGCACGGCATCTATTAACCCCTAATGTAACACCTCCCCCAAGTTTTTCACTCTACTTGCTAAACTCCTTAAATTTTCATCTCACTCCCACTTCCCACCCCAATTCCCCCACCTAAAGTCTTTTTCATCAAAGATGTCAATCTTCAACAGTGTGCTCAGCTCTTTTTGAGTAAGCCATAGAATCATAAAGCATAGAAATAGACCTTTTGATCTAACGCGTCCATGCCAACCTGGTTTGCCAAACTAAACTAGTCACATTTGCCTGTATTTGACCCAACTCCCTCTAAATCTTTCCAAACCATATACAGAACAACCTCAGTTATCTAAACATCAATTACCCGAATTTCGGATTATCAGAACAAAATCTCATTGTCCCGAAAAATTTTATTAAATTTAAATAAAAGCACAGCAAAAGCAGGCAGCCTGGGCTGGTCGTGGAAGCAGGAACAGGGTTGCAATAGGAATCCTCTTCCTGCTATTGCTGTCATGATGTGACTCTGTTCCTGCTAATACCATCACCATGGCACCCTGTTCCTGCTATTACCGTCACCACAGAGCCGTGTTCCTGCTATTGCCGTCACCAGGGGACCATGTTCCTGCTATTGTCGTCGTCACGGGACCCTGTTCCTGCTATTGTCGTCGTCACGGTACCCTGTTCCTGCTATTGTGGTCACCATGGGACCCTGTCCCTGCTATTGTCATTGCCATGAGACCCTGTCCCTGCTATTGTCATCGTCACGGTACCTTGGTACTGCTATTGTGGTCACCATGGGACCCTGTCCCTGCTATTGTCATCGCCATGGGACCCTGTTCCAGCTATTTCCACAGCCACGGTACCCTGTCCCTGCTATTGTGGTCACCATGGGACCCTGTCCCTGCTATTGTTGTCGCCATGGGACCCTGTTCCTGTTATTGTGGTCACCATGGGACCCTGTCCCTGCTATTGTGGTCACCATGGGACCCTGTTCCTGTTATTGTCATCACCATGGGACCCTGTCCTTGCTATTGTCATCGCCATGGGACCCTGTTCCAGCTATTTCCACAGCCATGGTACCCTGTTCCTGCTATTGTCGTCACCATGGGACTCTGTCCCTGCTATTGTGGTCACCATGGGATCCTGTCCCTGCTATTGTCATCGCTATGGGACCCTGTTCCACTTATTTCCACAGCCCTGGGGCCCAGTTCCTGCTATTGTCGTCACTATGGGACCCTGTCCCTGCTATTATCATGGCCATGGGACCCTGTCCCTGCTATATCCACAGCCACGGGACCCTGTTCCTGTTATTGTCGTCGTACTGGGACCCTGTTCCTGCTATTGTGGTCACCATGGGACCCTATCCCTGCTATTGTCATCGCCATAGGACCCAGTTCCAGCTATTTCCACAGCCACGGTACCCTGTTCCTGCTATTGTCGTCACCATGGGACCCTGTCCCTGCTATTGTGGTCACCATGGGACCCTGTCCCTGCTATTGTCATGGCCATGGGACCCTGTTCCAGTTGTTTCCACAGCCCTGGGACCCTGTTCCTGCTATTGTGGTCACCATGGGACCCTGTCCCTGCTATTGTCATCACCATGGGACCCTGTCCTTGCTATTGTCATCGCCATGGGACCCTGTTCCAGCTATTTCCACAGCCATGGTACAATGTTCCTGCTATTGTTGTCTCCCTGGGACCCTGTTCCTGCTATTGTGGTCACCATGGGACCCTGTTCCTGCTATTGTCGTCGTCACGGTACCTTGTTCCTGCTATTATGGTCACCATGGGACCCTGTCCCTGCTATTGTGGTCACTATGGGACCCTGTCCCTGCTATTGTCGTCGTCACGATACCCTGTCCCTACTATTGTCGTCGTCACGGTACCTTGGTACTGCTATTGTGGTCACCATGGGACCCTGTCCCTGCTATTGTCATCGCCATGGGACCCTGTTCCAGCTATTTCCACAGCCACGGTACCCTGTCCCTGCTATTGTGGTCACCAAGGGACCCTGCCCCTGCTATTGTTGTCGCCCTGGGACCCTGTTCCTGCTATTGTGGTCACCATGGGACCCTGTCCCTGCTATTGTCATCACCATGGGACCCTGTCCTTGCTATTGTCATCGCCATTGGACCCAGTTCCAGCTATTTCCACAGCCATGGTACCCTGTTCCTGCTATTGTCGTCACCATGGGACCCTGTCCCTGCTATTGCCATGGCCATGGGACCCTGTTCCTGCTATTTCCACAGCCATGGTACCCTGTTCCTGCTATTGTCGTCACCATGGGACCCTGTCCCTGCTATTGTGGTCACCAAGGGACCCTGCCCCTGCTATTGTTGTCGCCCTGGGACCCTGTTCCTGCTATTGTGGTCACCATGGGACCCTGTCCCTGCTATTTTCATCACCATGGGACCCTGTTCCAGTTATTTCCACAGCCCTGGGACCCTGTTCCTGCTATTTTGGTCACATTGGTACCCTGTCCCTGCTATTGTGGTCACCATGGGACCCTGTCCCTGCTATTTCCACAGCGATGGGACCCTGTTCCTGTAATTGTCGTCGCACTGGGACCCTGTTCCTGCTATTGTGGTCACCATGGGACCCTGTCCCTGCTATTGTGGTCACCATGGGACCCTGTCCCTGCTGTTGTCGTCGCCCTGGGATCCTGTTCCTGCTATTGTAGTCAACATGGGACCCTGTTCCTGCTATTGTGGTCACCATGGGACCCTGTCCCTGCTATTGTGGTCACCATGGGACCCTGTACCTGCTATTGTCATGGCCATGGGACCCTATTCTTGCTATTGTCATCGCCACGGGACCCTGTTCCAGCTATATCCACAGCCATGGTACCCTGTTCCTGCTATTGTGGTCGCCCTGGGACCCTGTTCCTGCCATTGTGGTCACCATGGCACCCTGTTCCTGCTATTTCAGTCGTCACGGTACCCTGTTCCTGCTATTGTGGTCACCATGGGAGCCTGTCCCTGCTATTGTGGTCACTATGGGACCCTGTCCCTGCTATTGTCGTCGTCACGGTACCCTGTTCCTGCTATTGTGGTCACCATGGGACCCTGTTCCTGCTATTGTGGTAACCATGGGACCCTGTTCCTGCTATTGTCGTCACCATGGGACCCTGTCCCTGCTATTGTCATCGCCATGGGACCCTGTCCCTGCTATTGACATCGCCATTGGACCCTGTTCCAGCTATTTCCACAGCCACGGTACCCTGTTCCTGCTATTGTGGTCACCATGGGACCCTGTCCCTGCTATTGTCGTCGCCCTGGGACCCTGTCCCTGCTATTGTGGTCACGATGGGACCCTGTCCCTGATATTGTGGTTACCATGGGACCCTGTCCCTGCTATTGTGGTCACCATGGGACCCTGTTCCTGCTATTGTCGTCACCATGGGACCCTGTCCCTGCTATTGTCATCGCCATGGGACCCTGTCCCTGCTATTTCCACAGCCACGTGACCTTGTTCCTGTTATTGTCGTCGCACTGGGACCCTGTCCCTGCTATTGTGGTCACCATGGGACCCTGTTCCTGCTATTGTGGTCTCCATGGGACCCTGTCCCTGCTATTGTCGTCGCCCTGGGACCCTGTTCCTGCTATTGTGGTCACCATGGGACCCTGTTCCTGCTATTGTGGTCACCATGGGACCCTGTTCCTGTTATTGGCGTCGCCATGGGACCCTGTTCCTGCTATTGTGGTCACCATGGGACCCTGTCCCTGCTTTTATCATCGCCATGGGACCCTGTTCCAGCTATTTTCACAGCCTGGGACCCTGTTCCTGCTATTGTGGTCACCATGGGACCCTGTTCCTGCTATTGTCGTCGCCACGGGACCCTGTTCCTGTTATTGTCGTCGCACTGGGTCCCTGTTCCTGCTATTGTGGTCACCATGGGACCCTGTTCCTGCTATTGTCATCACCATGGGACCCTGTTTCAGCTATTTCCTCAGCCACGGGACCCGGTTCCTGCTATTGTCGTCGCACTGGGTCCCTGTTCCTGCTATTGTCATCACCATGGGACCCTGTTCCTGCTATTGTGGTCACCATGGGACCCTGACCCTGCTATTGTTGTCGCCCTGGGACCCTGTCCCTGCTATTGTGGTCACCATGGGACCCTGTCCCTGCTATTGTCATCACCATGGGACCCTGTCCCTGCTATTGTCATCGCCATTGGACCCAGTTCCAGCTATTTCCACAGCCATGGTACCCCGTTCCTGCTATTGTCGTCACCATGGGACCCTGTCCCTGCTATTGCCATGGCCATGGGACCCTGTCCCTGCTATTTCCACAGCCACGTGACCCTGTTCCTGTTATTTTCGTCGCACTGGGACCTTGTTCCTGCTATTGTGGTCACCATGGGACCCTATCCCTGCTATTGTCATCGCCATAGGACCCTGTTCCAGTTATTTCCACAGCCCTGGGACCCTGTTCCTGCTATTTTGGTCACCATGGTACCCTGTCCCTGCTATTGTGGTCACCATGGGACCCTGTCCCTGCTATTTCCACAGCCACGGGACCCTTTTCCTGTAATTGTCGTCGCACTGGGACCCTGTTCCTGCTATTGTGGTCACCATGGGACCCTGTCCCTGCTATTGTGGTCACCATGGGACCCTGTCCCTGCTGTTGTCGTCGCCCTGGGATCCTGTTCCTGCTATTGTAGTCACCATGGGACCCTGTTCCTGCTATTGTGGTCACCATGGGACCCTGTCCCTGCTATTGTCATCGCCATGGGACCCTGTCCCTGCTATTTCCACAGCCACGGGACCCTGTTCCTGTTATTGTCGTCGCACTGGGACCCTGTTCCTGCTATTGTGGTCACCATGGGACCCTGTCCCTGCTATTGTGGTCACCATGGGACCCTGTCCCTGCTATTGACATCACCATGGGACCCTGTTCCAGCTATTTCCACAGCCATGGTACTCTGTTCCTGCTATTGTCGTCACCATGGGACCCTGTCCCTGCTATTGTCATGGCCATGGGACCCTGTCCCTGCTATTTCCACAGCCACAGGACCCTGTTCCTGTTATTGTCGTCGCACTGGGACCCTGTTCCTGCTATTGTGGTCACCATGGGACCCTATCCCTGCTATTGTCATCGCCTTGGGACCCTGTTCCAGCTATTTCCACAGCCATGGTACCCTGTTCCTGCTATTGTGGTCACCATGGGACCCTGTCCCTGCTATTGTGGTCACCATGGGACCCTGTCCCTGCTATTGTCATGGCCATGGGGCCCTGTTCCAGTTATTTCCACAGCCCTGGGACCCTGTTCCTGCTATTGTGGTCACCATGGGACCCTGTCCCTGCTATTGTCATCACCATTGGACACTGTCCTTGCTATTGTCATCGCCACGGGACCCTGTTCCAGCTATATCCACAGCCATGGTACCCTATTCCTGCTATTGTGGTTGCCCTGGGACCCTGTTCCTGCTATTGTGGTCACCATGGGACCCTGTTCCTGCTATTGTCGTCGTCACGGTACCCTGTTCCTGCTATTGTGGTCACCATGGGAGCCTGTCCCTGCTATTGTGGTCACTATGGGACCCTGTCCCTGCTATTGTCGTCGTCACGGTACCCTGTTCCTGCTATTGTGGTCACCATGGGACCCTGTCCCTGCTATTGTGGTCACCATGGGACCCTGTTCCTGCTATTGTCGTCACCATGGGACCCTGTCCCTGCTATTGTCATCGCCATAGGACCCTGTCTCTGCTATTGTCATCGCCATTGGACCCTGTTCCAGCTATTTCCACAGCCACGGTACCCTGTTCCTGCTATTGTGGTCACCATGGTACCCTGTCCCTGCTATTGTGGTCACCATGGGACGCTGTCCCTGCTATTGTCATCGCCCTGGGACCCTGTCCCTGCTATTGTGGTCACCATGGGACCCTGTCCCTGATATTGTGGTTACCATGGGACCCTGTCCCTGCTATTGTGGTCACCATGGGACTCTGTCCCTGCTGTTGTCGTCGCCTTGGGACCCTGTTCCTGCTAATGTAGTCACCATGGGACCCTGTTCCTGCTATTGTGGTCACCATGGGACCCTGTTCCTGCTATTGTCGTCACGATGGGACCCTGTCCCTGCTAGTGTCATCGCCATGGGACCCTGTCCCTGCTATTTCCACAGCCACGTGACCCTGTTCCTGTTATTGTCGTCGCACTGGGACCCTGTTCCTGCTATTGTGGTCACCATGGGACCCTATCCCTGCAATTGTCATCGCAATGGGACCCAGTTCCAGCTATTTCCACAGCCACGGTACCCTGTTCCTGCTATTGTGGTCACCATGGGACCCTGGCCCTGCTATTATGGTCACCATGGGACCCTGTCCCTGCTATTGTCATCGCCATGGGACCCTGTTCCAGTTATTTCCACAGCCCTGGGACCCTGTCCCTGCTGTTGTGGTCACCATGGGACCCTGTTCCTGCTATTGGCGTCACCATGGGACCCTGTCCCTGCTATTGTCATCGCCACGGGACCCTGTCCCTTCCAATTCCACAGCCACGTGACCCTGTTCCTGTTATTGTCGTCGCACTGGGACCCTGTTCCTGCTATTGTGGTCACCATGGGACCCTATCCCTGGTATTGTCATCGCAATGGGACCCAGTTCCAGCTATTTCCACAGCCACGGTACCCTGTTCCTGCTATTGTGGTCACCATGGGACCCTGTCCCTGCTATTGTCGTCACCATGGGACCCTGTCCCTGCTATTGTCATCGCCATGGGACCCTGTTCCAGTTATTTCCACAGCCATGGGACCCTGTCCCTGCTATTGTGGTCACCATAGGACCCTGTCCCTGCTATTGTGGTCACCATGGGACCCTGTCCCTGCTATTGTCGTCGTCCTGGTACCCTGTTCCTGCTATTGTGGTCACCATGGGACCCTGTCCCTGCTATTGTCGTCGCCCTGGGACCCTCTTCCTGCTATTGTGGTCACCATGGGACCCTGTCCCTGCTATTGACATCACCATGGGACCCTGTTCCAGCTATTTCCACAGCCATGGTACCCTGTCCCTGCTATTGTGGTCACCATGGGACCCTGTCCCTGCTATTTTCATCGCCATGGGACCCTGTTCCAGTTATTTCCACAGCCCTGGGACCCTGTTCCTGCTATTGTGGTCACCATGGGACCCTGTCCCTGCTATTGTCGTCGCTACGGGACCCTGTTCCTGTTATTGTTGTCACCCTGAGACCCTGTTCCTGCTATTGTCATCGCCACGGGACCCTGACCCTGCTATTGTCGTCGCCCTGGGACCCTGTCCCTGCTATTGGGGTCACCATGGGACCCTGTTCCTGCTATTGTGGTCACCATGGGACCCTGTTCCTGTTATTGGCGTCGCCATGGCACCCTGTTCCTGCTATTGTGGTCACCATTGGACCCTGTCCCTGCTTTTGTCATCTCCATGGGACCCCGTTCCAGCTATTTTCACAGCCCTGGGACCCTGTTCCTGCTATTGTGGTCACCATGGGACCCTGTCCCTGCTATTGTGGTCACCATGGGACCCTGTTCCTGCTATTGTGGTCACCATGGGACCCTGTTCCTGCTATTGTCGTCGCCACGGGACCCTGTTCCTGTTATTGTCGTCGCCATGGGACCCTGTTCCTGCTATTGTCGTCACCACAGGACCCTGACCCTGCTTTTGTGGTCACCATGGGACCCTCTTTCAGCTATTTCCACAGCCACGGGACGACGCTCCTGTTATTGTCGTCGCACTGGGTCCTTGTTCCTGCTATTGTGGTCACCATGGGACCCTGTTCCTGCTATTGTCATCACCATGGGACCCTGTCCCTACTATTGTCGTCGCCACGGGACCCTGTTCCTGTTATTGTCGTCACCATGGGACCCTGTTCCTGCTATTGTCGTCACCACAGGACCCTGACCCTGCTTTTGTGGTCACCATGGGACCCTGTTTCAGCTATTTCCATAGCCACGGGACGCTGTTCCTGTTATTGTCGTCGCACTGGGTCCTTGTTCCTGCTATTGTGGTCACCATGGGACCCTGTTCCTGCTATTGTCATCACCATGGGACCCTGTCCCTGCTATTGTCATCACCATGGGTCCCTGTTTCAGCTCTTTCCTCAGCCACGGGACCCTGTTCCTGCTATTGTCGTTGCCATGGTACCCTGTTCCTGCTATTACCGTCACCATGGGACCCTTTTTCTGCTAATACCGTCACCACGGGACACTGTTCCTGCTATTACCATCACCATGGGGACCCTGTTCCTGCTATTGCTGTCACCACGGGACCCTGTTCCTGCTATTACCGTCACCATGGGACCCTTTTTCTACTAATACCGTCACCACGGGACACTGTTCCTGCTAATACCGTCATCATGGGACCCTGTTCCTGCTATTATCGTCGCCATGGGACCCTATTCCTGCTATTATCGTCGCCATGGGACCCTGTTCCTGCTAATACCATCACCATCGTGACCCTGTTCCTGCTATTGCTATCACCATGGGACCCTGTTGCTGCTAATACCATCACCATGGGGACCCTGTTCCTGCTATTACTATCACCATGGGACCCTGTTCCTGCTAATACCATCACCATGGGGACCCTGTTGCTGCTATTACCACCCCAATGGGACCCTGTTTCTGCTATTACCACCCCAATGGGACCCTGTTTCTGCTAATACCGTCACCACGGGACCCTGTTTGTGCTATTGCCACCGCCAAGGGAAGCCTGTTTCTGCTATTGCCGCTGCTACAAGAACCCTGATCAGTTATCCAAACTATCAGTTATCCAAAAAAAATACTCCCTGCCCATTTCATTTGAGGTTGTTCTGTATCTGTCCTAGTGTCTTTTAAATGTTGTTACTGTACCTGCATCTAACACTTCCTCTGGAGGTTTATTCCACATATGAACCACCCTCTATGTCAAAAAGGTGACCCACAGTTCCCTTTTAAATCTTTCTCCTCTCACCTTAAAATTATCCCCTCTAGTTTTGAATCCTCTACCCTAGGTAAAAGCCTTTGCTATTCACCTTATCTATGCCTCTAATGATTTTATAAACGTCTATAAGGTTACCCCTCAAGACCCCTATGCTCCAGTGTGAAAAGGTTCCAGCCTATCCAGCCTCTCCTCATAATTCATTCCCTGTAGCATCCTTGTAAATCTTTTCTGCACCCTCTCCAATTTACTAATATCCTTCCTATAGCAGGGTGACTAGAATTATACACAGTACTCCAGTGGTGGCCTCATCAATGTCCTGTATAACCTCAACATGATGTCCCAACTCCTGTACTCAATAGTCTGAGCAATGAAGGCAAGGGTGCTAACCACCTTCTTAACAACCCTGCCTACATGTGATGCAACTTTCAAGGAACTATGGACCTGAAACCCCCAGTGTCTCTGTTAGACAACACTACCTATGTCAATCGACCTACCATGAACAGTGTAAGTTGTGACTTTGTTCATTTTACTAAAAAACATCACCTTGCATTTATCTAAATTAAACTCCATCTGCCACTCCTCAGCCCATTGACCCAATTGATCAAAATCCGTAAGTATTCTTAGATTATTTTCTCCTTGGAATGTAAATATATGGCAGACTGGGATACCAGTTTCACATAGAATCATAGAGTCCCTACAGTGGGGAAGCAGGCTATTGTTTCTACCAGGTCTGCAACTCCGATGAAGTCTTGAAAGTAAAGCAATAAAGACTGATCAAAGAAGGACAGATTCAAGAGATCTATCTTCAGGAAAAGAACCATCAAACTCCCAATATAAAAGGAAGGCAATGACTGAAAATTTTGTTCCTTTTTTATTTATTTATGGGATGTATTTATTGCCTGTTCCTAATTCTCTAGAGGGCAATTAAGAGTCAACTGCATTGGGTCTGGAGTCACATGTCGGCCTGAACAGGAAAGGATGGCAATTTGCTTCCCTAAAGGTCATTAATGTACTAGATGAGTTTTTCCGACAATCAACAATGGTTTATTGGTCATGCATTTCCTTCTTTTCCTTTGCACATTGGGGAAAGGTTCAAATACCAGCTTGAAAAAATGTAGCACTTTCTGTTCCCATGAAGAACTTCATTGCTGCATTATCCATTGCTGCTGTGCCAATGAAAGAACTATTCAATACCTTATCCATGAACAAATTGAATGTATGAAAAGGGGAATGAAGGCTATGCTGAAGATAAATAAATGATGAGTTCCCTCAGACCCTGAGGGTAATAATTTATCTTTCAGTTGATAATGGTACCTCTTGCCACACTCTCTTCAGCTGGAGGCTGCTTTTCTGCCACTATATCTTCGGCACTCCTACAGAGAGTAGGATTTCAATATCATAAACATAGAATAGAAGATAATTAGACCCACTTTGAACATCTGCAACAGGCTGACATCTTTAGGAAACTAGGCAAATGTGAGGACTGCAGATGCTGGAGATCAGAGTCAAGATTAGAGCGGTGCTGGAAAAGCACAGCAGGTCATGCAGCATTCGAGGAGCAGGAAAATCGAAGTTTTGGTCAGGAGCCCTTCATCTTTAGGAAACTGTTGTGAGGTATTATGAGGATTTAAGCTAGATTGGCAGGGGTGTGGGAACCTGAGCTATGGATCAGATGATGGAGTAGGTAGTGATCAGTCAGATACAGCCTGCAAAGAGTCTGTGTGGAGGGATAGGCACTTGATGGGGCAAAGGTGCAGTCAGTGTGATGGGTTGAAGTGTGTCTATTTTAATGCAAGAAGTATCAGGAATAGGGGTGAAAAACTCAGAGCATGGATCAGTAATTGGCCATGTTGTGGCCATTATGGAGACTTGGATATCATAGGGCAGGAATGGTTATTGGATGTTCCAGGGTTTAGATGTTTCAAAAGGAATAGAGGGTAAGGTAAAAGAGGTGGAAGAGTGGCATTGCTAATCAGGGATTGTATCACAGCTGCAGAAAGGGAGTTCGTCGAGGAGGGTTTGTCTATTGAGTCAGTATGGGTGGAACAGGAAAGGAGCAATTACTTTATTGGGAGTTTTCTACAAGTCCCCCCATAGCAACAGAGACACGGAGAAACAGATTGGGAGGCCGATTTTCGAAATGTGTAGAAGTAACAGAGTTGTTGTTATGGGTGACTTTAACTTCCCTAATATTGATTGGAACCTACTTAGTTCAAATAGTTTGGATGGAACAGTTTTTGTCAGGTGTGTCCAGGAAGAGTTCCTGACGCAATATGTAGACAGGCTGACTGGAGGGAGGCCATTTGGATTTGGTGCTTGGCAACGAGCCATATCAGGTGTCAAATCTCTTGGTGGGAGTGCATTTTGGTGATAGTGATCACAACTTCATGACCTTTATTACATTCGTGGAGAGGGATAGGAGCAGATAGTATGGGAAAGTATTTAATTAGGTGAGGGGGAATTACAATGCTATTAGGCAGGAACTGGGATACCTCGATTGGGAACAGATGTTCTCAAGGAAAAGCATGACAGAAATGTGGAGGTTGTTTAGGAAGCACCTGCTGATTGTGATGGACAGATTTGTCCCACTGAGGCAAGGAAGGGATGGTAAATTGAAAAAATGTTGGGTGACAAGGGATGTGGAACATCGAGTCAAGAGGAAGAAAGAAGCTTACTTAAGATTGAGGAGGCAAGAATCATCCAGGGCTTTAGAGGGTTACAAGGTAGTCAGGAAGTAACTGAAGAATGGACTTAACAGAGCTAGAAGGGGGCATGAAAAAGCTTTAGTGGGTAGAATTAAGGAAAACCCTAAGGAACTCTACACTTACATGAGGTACAAGAGGATGGCCAGAGTGAGGGTAGGGCCGATCAGGGATAGTAGAGGGAACTTGCGTCTGGAGTCTGAGGAAGTAGGGGAGGTCCTTAATGAATACTTTTCTTTAGTATTCACTACTGAGGGGGATCTTATTTGTTTCTGAGGACAACGTGAAACAAACTGATATGCTAGAACAGGATGATGTTAGAAAGGAGGATGTGCTGAAAGTTTTGAAAAACATAACAATAAGTAAATCCCCTGGGCCAAATATGATATATGAGTTTTGCATCCTCATGTCCACTGGAGTAGTGTCAAATGATTAGAGGGTGGCAAAGAAAGTGAATGGCAATAACCTGGGAATTACAGACCATTCAGTCTGTGGTATGCAAATATTGTAGAGGACTCTGAGAGACAGGATTTATGATTACTTGGAAAACCATAGTTTGATTAGAGATAGTCATGGCTTTGTGAAAGGCAGGTCATGCCTCACAAGCCTTATTGGATTCTTTGAGGATGCGACAAAACATGTTGATGAAGGTAGAGCAGTGAATGTGATGTACATGGATTTTAAAAAGATGTTTAATAAGGTTCCCCATGATAGGCTCATTCAGAAAGTAAGGAGGAATGGGATACAGGGAAATTTGGCTGTCTGGACATAGAATTGGCTGGCCCATAGAAGACAGAGGGTGACAGTAGATGGAAAGTATTCAGCCTGGAGCTCGGTGACCAGTGGTGATCCACAGGGATTAGTTCTGGGATCTCTGCTCTTTGTGATTTTTATGAATGACTTGGATGAGAAAATGGAAGGGTGGCTTAGTAAGTTTGTTGCTGACATGAAAGTTGGTGGAGTTGTGGATAGTGTGGAGGGCTGTTGTTGGTTGCAACAAGACATTGGCTGAAAAGTGGCAGATGGAGTACAACCTGGAAAATTGTGAAGTCATTCACTTTTTGGATGGTCGAATTTGAATGCAGAATACAGAGATCAAGACAGGTTTCTTGGCAATGTGGAAGAACAGAGGGATCTTGGGGTCCTTGTCCATAGATCATTCAAAGTTGCCACCCAAGTTGGTAGGGTTGTTTAGAAGGCATATAATTTGTTGGCTTTCATTCGCAGGAGGATTTCAGTTTAAGAGCTACAGCTCTATAGAGTCCTGGTTAGACCACACTTGGAAGTGTTCAGTTCTGGTCACCTCATTAGTGGAAAGATGTGTAAGTTTTAGAGAGGGTGCAGAGGAGATTTACCAGGATGCTGCCTGTAGTGGAGGGCATATCTTATGAAGAAAGGTTGAGGGAGTTCGGGCTTTTCTCATTGGAGTGAAGAAGGAGGAGAGGTAACTTGATGGAGGTGTATAAGATGCTGGGAGGCATAGATAGAGTGGATAACCAGAGACTTTTTCCCATCGTGGAAATGTCTATCATGAGGGGACATAATTTTAAGGTAATTGGAGGAAGGTTTAGGGGAGATGTCTGAGTTATGCTCTTTTCACAGAGAGTGATGGATGCGTGGAATGCATTGCCAATGGTGGTAGTAGAGTCAGATACATTAGGGACATGTAAGCAACTCTTGGATAGGCACATGGATGATAGTAAAATGAGTGGTATGTAGGTTAATCTGAACTTGGAGTAGGATAGAAAGCTGGCACAACACTGAAGGCCGAAGGGCATGTACTTTATTATATTCTATGTTCTATGACCCAGATTTTATTGGTGCCTTGGGCATTTTCCCAAAGCAGCTATTATTAAATAATTTATAATAGAGAACTTAGATGAGCTCAGGATAATTAGGGCAGAGTCAGCATGGCTCTGTAAGAGAGAAATCTTGCTTGACCAATCCACTATACTTCTTTATACTTCTTTAAATATGTGCTGTAGATAATGGAGAACCAATGGATGTAAAGGATGTACATTTCCAAAAGGCATTTGTTCAAATACCAACTCTAAAGTTAACGTGCAAAATAAAAGCTCATGGTGTAAGTGATAGCATATTGGCATTGCTAGAAAATTGGATTGCTAACAGAAAACTGTAGGTATAAGCAAGTCTGCTCAGGCTGGCAAAATGTAATCGGTTGTGTATCAAAGGGATCAGTATTGCCTCTTCAATGCTTTACAATTTATATAAATGACTTAGATGAAGGGATGGAAGGTTGTCGGTTTTTCTGATGATACAAAGATATGTAGGAAAGTAAGTTGTGAAGAGGACATAGAAAACATAGAAATATAGAACATAGAAGAGGGGTACATCATTTCGCTCTTTGAACATGCTCCATCACTCAGCATAATAATAGCTGATAATTCAACACAGTGCCATGTTTCTGCTTTCGTCACATAGCCTTTGATATCTCTTTAGCTCTGAGAACTATATCTAACTCCTTCCTGAAAACATTTAACGTTTGCGTTCAAATGCACTCAATTCCACATGCTTACCACTCTCTGGGAGAATAAAGTTCTCCTCATCAAAGTCCTAAAAAGGCATTAGTGTAAGTTAAAGACATTAGAATGTTTGATTAGCACAACTGTATTAGATAGTGGAGCAGGTGGAATTGGCTGAATGGCCGACTCCTGTCCCTATATTCCTAGCACCATGAGCCTGGTATCACAGGCTGAAGGACAAGATGCAAAAAGGCTTGGCAAGACATGGATGCCAAAAACATCCAAGTAGGCTCAGGATGAGGAAGTGCTATGACAGCAAATGAAAAGGCTGGAGATGCACCTGGTCCAGACCATAATCTAAGTGCATGTCACTGAGTGTAAAGTATCTTTGCTGCAACATTCCAATGTTAGTTGCTATTCTCCCCAAGGTCAGCATTAAAGTACAATAATGTACTGTAAAAGATGTGCCATGACGGTTCTTAAAGGCTGGTTTATGTTGGTTATCAGTGTTTATGAATTGTAGGGTGACCGGGATCCACAAGATATGCCCTGTGATCTTGGTGCCCAAGATGGAGATCCTTAGGAGAAACTGGCCAGCTGATGTTGGCATGTATCCACTCTGACTTCCATACCGAGAATACAGGATACTTTGGTTTACACGGCAGGTTTGGTAAGATAAACTTCATGCTAATGATGCATGATGTGCAATTAGTAAGGTTGGTAATAAACAATAACTCTCACTTAATAAGCAATTTGCCACTGCCTAGTGAGGACCTCACCTCAGCCTCCAGAAGATATTTAAAAGATATAGCAAGTGCTCCTGACCTCAAGATAGACCTTGCTGGAGTTCTTGTGTGATTCATCCACATTTTTCACCATTGTACAAGTTGTGCAAGCTACTATAAGATTCTGCCCAAAGACACTGTGTATGTGAGAGAGAGAGAGAGAGAGAGAGAGATGGCGAACGAGGCACAGTGAAAGAGAATGATCAGTCGTGAATGACAGAAAGAGAGTGAGAGAAAGGCTGTAACAGTGAAAGAAATAGAGACTATGAGAGTAAATTAAAGTTAAAGAGGAGCAAGAGTGTATGTGAGTGAGAGAAAGTCTCTGTGTAAGTGTGTTCAGTCTTCTTTCTATGCTATCAGGTGTATTGTGTATTTAATCGTCACATACAAATTCAGCCATTTCCTTGGATAGCAAGTAGAACTAGGCCAATCCCCACACTTGAGCTGCACAGAGCCTCAGTTATACTATGGATAGACCCTAGAAAGCTTCTGGATTGTGAGGAGGTAACAAGCAGGGTAAATAAAGTGGAAGTAGCAGATATAATATGTTTGGATTTTCAGAAACCATTTGATAAGATGCCACACATTAGGCTACTTAATTAGATAAGTGCCCATTACATTTGCATGACTATTGAATGACTATTAGAAGACAGGGAGTTAGGATAAGGATTTGAATCTGTAACTAGGGGTGTACCACAATGATCAGTGTTGGGTCCATGATTATTTACAATATATATTAGTGACTTGAATGATGATTGTGAGTTTACTGTAGCTAAGTTTGCCAATGACACAAAAATAGTTTATAAAGCAAGTGGTGAGAATGAAGCAAAGAGATTGCAGAATGATATGGACAGGTGAAGTGAGTGGGCAAAAATCTTGGCAGATGAAATGCAATGTTGGAAAATGTGAGCTTATGCTCATGAGGATGAATAGAGGAGCTGAAATATTATTTAATTAGAGAAAAACTGTAGGTTCATTAAACAGATACCAGGTCCATACCAGGGCATGATCTCAGAATAAGGGGTCACACATTTAAGACAGAAATGAGGAGGAATTTCTTCTCCCAAAGGGTATTGTATCTATCAAATTATTTATTGCAAAGGGCTGTTGAGACTAGGTCATTAAGTATATTCAAAAATGAGGGAGGCAGAGTTTTAATCAATAAGGGAAACAAGGGTTCTGGGGAAAAGGATAGGAAAGTGAACTTGAGGAAAACTTGATCAGCTTGACCATTGAATGGCAGAGCAGACTTGATGGGCTGAATTGCCTACTTCTACTCTTGCATTTCATGTGTGACTAACACATCTCCACCCCTCCCTCACTGACCATGGATTATTCCTTGGATAGACCCTCAAAGACAGTCCTGACTACTTGTGGTGCATCTCCCAGTTTATTGTGTTGGGATTTCTGCAGTCATTTCTGCCTGGTAAATGGACCTTAAAGAATCAACTGGGAGTCTTCAAAAGTGTTTAATATACCACTGCCACCATGTTATAACATTAGGATTGCTGTTTGAGGTGTTCTTGCAACAATGTTAGTCAAAAGTAACACTTTCAATAACTTAGATAGGATATCTCGAGAAGCTTGTACACTCAGGCCCTAAATCCATGTCATCTGGCATTTCCACAGAGTTTCCATATTTAAAACTGGGATTCATCATTATGTGTTTTATTTCCATTATCTTACTGTTTGTTTGGTTCATTTGGAAATGTAGGAATTGAAAGATGAAGAAAGACAAAGGTCCATGCAGTGAACCTTTTACCAACTGCATCCACAAAGTCACTTCATAGTTATCAGTAACAGGAAGAATGAAAAAGAGGGGCATATGATCGAAACAGTGAGAGACTGCTGCACTCTGAGAATGTGTGTTCTAGTCATGAATTGCAAAAAGTTAGTGTGTGAGTAAAGCAAGTGCTTAGGAAAGCTAGTATAATGCAGAATAAGAGGTAGTGTGAATGAAAGACTCTATTAACTTTTGTTCACTGGGAGTCTGGCAATTCTGATGATATACATAGCATATTCAATTATCTTGTCTAATTAGTGCTCTGCATTGGATGGACATTTTCAAAGGCAAATCTATTGGATATTTTTCAACTTTGTACTTACTTATTTCAGTATTACCATCAAGTATGCTTGCAGCTCACTTTTCCCTTTTGTGTATAGTTTGCTTCCCTTCAAACTTAATTATGCATTTACCCATGCAAAACATTATATTTTATATGTAGAAGTTTAAAATATATTTAGTTGAATTAGAACTCAAATATAATAGAATATTTTTACATCAAGCAATTTGTTGGAGCTATGGACTAGCTGAGACTTCATAGTCTTTATCCTTAGGTCTTCAGGAAGTTGTTAGTGAGGTAGTGGATATGTTGGTTTTAATTTTCCAAAGTTCCTTAGATTCAGTGGGAAATAGTGAAAGTCACTTTATTCACAAAGGAAGATAGACAGAAAACATGAAACTATAGGCTAGTTGGCTTACCATTTGTCATGTTAGAATGTTAGAAAAATGTTAGAAGCTATTCATCAAGATATTGTAGCAGACAAGAAGGAGAATTCAAAGCAATTAGGTAGAATCAACATGGTTTTGTGAAGGTTAAATTAGGTTTATCCAATTTATTGGACTTCTTTGAGGAAGTAACATGTAGTATAGATAAAGGGCGACTCGTGCATGTAGTGTACTTAGATTTCCAAAAGGCATTTGATAAGGTGCCAGATAAAAGGTTATTATGGAAAGTAAAAGCTCATGGTATTGAGCATTAACATATTGACATGGATAGAAGATTGGCTGGCTAACAAGAAACAAAGAGTAGGCATAAATGGATAATTTTCTAGTTGGCAAAATGCATCACATTATGTGCCACAGGGAAAAGTGCTGGAACTTCAACATTTTCCAATTTACATAAATGATGTGGTTGAATGAAACAAGGGAAGGTTGATACATTCGCTGGATAACACAAATATAGGTAGGAAAATAAGTTATGAAGAAACATAAGGTAGTTACAAAGTGATATTAATATGATTTGTGAGTGAGCAAATCACAATGTTGAACCATTTCAGGGCTTCTGCTTTAGGTACATACACAGTCCTGTTCAGAAGGGAGTTCCAGAATTTTAACTAACGATATTGAAAGAATTACTTTTTCCAAGTCAGGATAATGTATAACATAAAGGAGTACCATTGAGGATGGTAATAAAATCAAAATACTGTAGGAACTGGAAATCTGAAATAAAAGTGCTGAGGATATTCAACAGATTTGGTAGCATCTGCGGAGAGGAAAACAGAATTAATTTTGAGTCCTGTATGACTTTTCATTGGAACTGATCACTAGAAAATAATGGGTTTGCTTTATGCCCATGCCACATGTTCCAATGCAACTGTTTTTGTTCGTCTTTAAGGTGGTTGGAGATAGTGCATTTGGAAGGTGTTATTGAGGGTGTTTTAGTCAGTTACTCGAGTGCATCTTATAGTTGGCACTCACTGCAGCCATTGAGTACCTGGGTGAAAGTGAATATTTAAGCTAAAATAAGGAGTACTAATCAAGCAGACTGCTTTATTTTGGATGTTTTTGAGTTTTTTGAATGTTGCTAGAGTTACATCCATCCAGGCAAGTGGAAAGTATAATCAATCAATTCTGTTCTCTTGTTGACATTTTTCTTGTCGATGATGGACAGACTTCGGGAGTCAGAAAATTAGGTGTTTGCTAAAGAATTCTCGGTCTCTCATCTGGGATAGAAAAGAAATGAAAGAATGAAATAAGTTACAATGGAGGGTCAAGTCTGTTCAAAGGGAAGGTCACAGTGAGTGAGACCTTTATCTGGTTACCCTTTAGAACTCATGGGATAGAGGTTGTGATGCAAGGTCATCAACCTGAAACATTAACTCTGTTTCTCTTGCTCCAAATTCTGCCTGACCTGTTGACTATCATCTAGCATTTTCTGTTTTTCTTTCCAATTTCTAGAACCACAAAAATTTGCTTTTGGATTCAATGATATTATCTTAACTATTTACAAGGGGCAGATGATTTTGGTATTGGAAAGGTTGAACTAACTGCAGGAAATATAGCATTGGATTCTCAATTGCCAGCAGGTTCAGGGTTAGGTACAGGTGTGTTTTAACATTTATATTCTCAACGGGTGGATGTAATCTTTTCTTGGTGGCAAAGGCATTTGAATAATGTTGTACCTGCATCCTGCTGCCTCCTGTCTCTCCTGGAATTCTAGGCAGGAAGCCAAGGGAGTAATTGCTGGGCCTCTTGCTGAGATATTTGCATCATTGATAGACACAAGTGAGTGCCAGAAGACTGGAGGTTGGCTAGTGTGGTGCCACTATTCAAGAAAGGCTGTTAAAAAATGCCAGGGAACTATAGATCAGTGAGCCTGATGTGAGTAGTGAGTACGTTGTTGGAGGAGCATCTGAGGGACAGGATTTGGAAAGACAAGGATTGATTAGGGATAGTCAAAATGGCTTTGTGCATGGGAAATCGTGCCTCACCAACTTGACTGAGTTTTTTTGAAGTAGTGACAAAGAAGATTAATGAAGGCAGAACAGTGGACATTGTCGATATGGACTTTAGCAAGGTGGTTGAGATGATTTCGCATTATTATCAAGGTTAGATTACATGGAGTACATAGAGAGCTAGCCATCTGGATACAAAATTGGCTTGAAGGTAGGAGACAGAAAGTGGTGGCAGAGGGTTGTTTTTGGACTGGAGGCCTATGACCGCTTGTGTGCTGCAAGGATCATTGCTGGCTCCACTGATTTTTGTCATTTACATAAAGATTTGGATGTGAATATAGGAGGAATGGTTAGTAAGATGCAGGTGATATATTGAACAATCAAGAAGGTTATCTCAGAGTAAAATAGGACCTTGAACAGATGGGCCAATGGGCCAAGGAATGGCAGATGGAGTTTAATTTAGATAAATGTGAGATGTTGCATTTTGGTAAGGCAAATAAGGACAGGAGTTATACACTAATGGTAAGGTGCTGGGGAGTGTTGCCGAACAAAGAGTCCTTGGGTTGCTCCTTGAAAGTGGAGTTGTAGGTCATCTGTTTCAGTGCTGTACAACCCGATGACTCTGTATTGGGAAAACAAGTAGTGACAAAGAAGATTGATGAAGGCAGAACAGTGGACATTGTCGATATGGACTTTAGCAAGGTGGTTGAGATGATTTCGCATTATTATCAAGGTTAGATTACATGGAGTACATAGAGAGCTAGCCATCTGGATAAAAAAATGGCTTGAAGGTAGGAGACAGAAAGTGGTGGCAGAGGGTTGTTTTTGGACTGGAGGCCTATGACCACTTGTGTGCTGCAAGGATCATTGCTGGCTCCACTGATTTTTGTCATTTACATAAAGATTTAGATGTGAATATAGGAGGAATGGTTAGTAAGATGCAGGTGATTTATTGGACAATCAAGAAGGTTATCTCAGAGTAAAACAGGACCTTGAACAATGGGCCAATGGGCCAATGGGCCAAGGAATGGCAGATGGAGTTTAATTTAGATAAATGTGAGGTGTTGCATTTTGGTAAGGCAAATAAGGACAGGAGTTATACACTAATGGTAAGGTGCTGGGGAGTGTTGCCGAACAAAGAGTCCTTGGGTTGCTCCTTGAAAGTGGAGTTGTAGGTCATCTGTTTCAGTGCTGTACAACCCGATGACTCTGTATTGGGAAAACAGCTGTGATATTTTAAAAAATAAAGTTGACATAGCCACTATTGTCTCTTACTGTCTCAATCCTCATATTGACAGCTCTCACATTGACCAGCTGGGAAGTTGTTCACTAAATGAAGGTGGGCTTTCTATTCGCCTTCAGTGTTGGAAATCTGCTCATTATCTATAATTGGATAGCATGCCCGCGCACTGACCTTTGGTTAGTTTAAACTCTAAAAATTGCGGTGATCATGTCTAAAACTCTATTAACGAGTCAGGACTTTAAACTAATGTGCAGTTCTCAACCCTGGTTGAAAATTGAGATCTTTTGTATGTAAGTACAGTCGGTTCTGCTATAACATGGTAGTTTTGTGCACATGCAGCCCCATGTTATAAGAAAATTGTGTAATAGCAGCACCAGTTAAGCTAATAGGACTGGAATCGTGTTGTAACCAATACATGCTTTAAAAGTTCGCACTTTAGAAACAGTGTCCCCAATTTATCAATCGTTTTAAAGTGAATTTGTATTAACAAAACATATGTTATAGAACAACCTGTGGTGCAAAATGATTTTAGTAGGCTATGATGGAATGACTTTGTGATCTAAACTAGTGAGGAATCACCAGATGACCTATAATCTAGTTGTAAATGTGTCTACCTGCTGAGAAACATTCGAAGTTGTCTTAAAGGATTACAGATTTAGAAATGAGTTGATAAGACAATTCCATCCATTTTAATTACAATTCTATGTCTGGACTGTGTAAGATTTACTCAGGGGACAAGATAGTTTTGGCCCCTTGCCAAAGCTGTCAGGATACATCCTGCATTGATCTGCACATTCATATTCCGGACCTGGTTTAAAGATAAATACATTTGTACTTGAATTAGTGTTTACATGTCATTTCTTTGATTATGCTATAGAACAATAAGTAATCTTTGCTGCACAAGTTATCAGCATATTTGGTCACAATTATCATCAGATGCCTCCTCCCAAAAAAATGGGGAGATATTTAGTTCTTACTGTACACATCAGTCAAACCATCTAAAGGCAGGTTGTTACCGGAGTTAGGAGAACGGATACTAAGACAACAGAGAAAATTTCACATTTGGTTGCAAGAGAGCAACCTTACTGCCCACTCAGACATATTCCAGCAGTTCAGTTACTTTAAGTGAGGTTGAACGACTAGTGTTTGTACTCCATATTAGTACCAAAGACTTTGGTAAGAAAGAGTATGAAGATATTTTCATAAAATCTAGGAAGGCGATTAAATAGAATGACCTCTAAATCAGTTTAATTTAGAACTATACATGAGTATCTAGAATTACACATAAGTATACCTTGGGATTGAACACATTTCTGGAAACCGGTTGTGAAGGGAGGGCATCAGATTTCTGAAACATTGGGACCTGCAGCCAAATGGTTTAAAGTTGAACAGTACCAGTATGAATATCCTCACACAGAGATATCTTAATGCTGTTGGAGAGGGTTTAAACTGGACTGGCAGGAGTGTAGGTATCTAAAGGTGGAACCAGAATGGACAAATTTAGAGCAGAGAATAGGAGTCAGAAATGAGTGAGTGACTCCAAAAGATGGAAGAAGTCCAGGTCAAAAAGAATATAGCACAATAATTTGCAGTGTTAAATGTAATAGTAAACATATATATCTATATATAAATGTACAAATAAACAAGGAGTATAGCAAATTAAGCTGAGGAGTTGAGGGCACAGAAGGACACATCACTGAATCCATACAATTGTTACAAGAGAGGAAAAACCATTCAGTCTGTTGTTCCTCCACTGCTTCTATTACCTACTGCCAATGTCCTGCTGTTTCTCATCCATGGAACCATTCATGTAAATGGGAATGATAACATTATACCATTGTTATAATGGAAACTTGCTTTAAAGAGAGATAAAAATGGCAGTTCAACCTCCTTTGGTGTAGTTTTCAGGCAAACTAGGAGAGGGATATAAAAAATAGAGATGATTCATTATTGATTAAAGAATCAATTGCAACTTGTAAGGCTGGATGATTTACTAAATGAATCATCAAATGAAGGTTGAGCTCAGAAATAAAAATCTACATGAGTAATGTGGGCAGGAGGTACAAATGCATTACCAAATTTCTGAGTGAAAAACCATGATGGTAATAATAGTTGGGACTTCAGCTTCCCAAGTATCAACTGGAAGGACAGACAGTGTGAAAGGCACAAAGAGCATAGAATTCTTCAACTAAATTCAAACAAACCTTTTTAGCTGGCAAGTACCAAACCCAATAAGAGGAGGCACAATCTAGACTTAGTCTTGGGAAATGATGCTGGGTGACCACTTTTGAGATAAGGTCAGAAGTCACATGAAACCAGGTTACAGTCACAGCCAATGTTAGCTACCATATACACCGCTGGCAAGGTATATTGGCGAGATCGTGCAGACACTCTAGCAACAGATGAATGGACACCATGCAACAATCGCCAGACAGGAATCTTTCCTCCCAGTTGCAGAACATTTTAGCAGTCAAGGACTTTCAGACCTTCAGGTAAATGTCCTCCAAGGTAGCCTTTAAGGTACACAACAATGCAGAATCACCAAGCCGAAACTGAAAAGCCAGGTTCTGTAAGCATGAAGACGGCATCAGCCGTGATCTGGGTTCATGTCACAGTACATGTGATCCTACCATACTATTCTGTATCTTTAAAATCTTCCTCAGTGTCCTGTTTTGAAACCATCACCTTGATAACTTATTATAATCTCTCTACCTTAATTAGTTTGTACAGTTTTGGAATACTTTTACTTTGGTTAGGCCCTCGGCATGTGACTCTTATACCTATCATGTTATTCCAGCCATTTGATTTGCTTGCAGCACCACCTTATTTTTAATTTTTTGTAATTATCTCTCTGCCACAATTAATCAGAATATAAGTCATCCTTTCACTTGTTATTCAGCTGCTGACACTTTACTCACACAGCCTGACACTTCGGATCACATGCAGAGACTTATTACTAAGCCTGTCAACACTCCATTCACATCATTTATATGATCATTTGATCTTTCTGGCTCTAAATTATGTGCTTCTGTACTTCTCTTCACTCCATCTAACAAAGGAGCAGCGCACCAAAAGCTAGTAATTTTGAATAAACCTGTTGGATTATAACCTGGTGTCGTGTGACTTCTGACCTTGTCCACCCCAGTCCAATACCAGCACCTTCACATCATGACTTTTGATTATAATCCAATTAAATTTAACTAAATTATGGAAAGGAGCAAAGAAAGAAGGAGTAAAATTTTTAAATTGGGAAACCCAGTTTTATGAAGCTTAGGTGATCTGGCAGAAATGGACTGAATGCAGCTACTTGAAGGAAGATCAATGACGTATCAGTGGGAGGCATTTATATAAGAGATTCTATGGGTACAGTAGAGGTATGTCCCACAAAGAAAAAAGCTAATACTTGAGCTCTGTGGTTATCTGAAAGTGTACAGTTTAAGGTGAAACAGAAAAATAGAGTTTATGACTGTCAGAAAAAAACCAATAATATCAAAAGTACAGGGATGAATTAAAAAACAATAATTTTAGGAAAACGACGAAAGGATATGAGAAAAAGTATTGCCAGACAAATCCAAATCTATTGGTAAATTAAGAGCAAGAGGATAGCTGTGGAAAGGGTGGGGTCTAATATATGTATAAATGGAGATGATGCAGGCTTAATTAGTATCTGTCCCTGCGTTCAGAAATGAGAGAAATGATGTGGACATTCTAGCTAAAGAGGAGTGATGTAAAATATTAGATCCATCATACATAATGTGAGAGATAGTATTAGACAGTCTGATCTCTTTGAATGTGAATAAATTACCTGGGCTGGACAACTCGTTTCCCAGACTGCGAAAGGAAGCCACATGGAAATAATGAATGCTCTGAGGACCATTTTTCAATCCTCACAAGTTGCAGGTGAGATACCAGAGGACTGGAGACCTGTGAATGTTGTGTTATTGATTAAAATGAGTGCCAAAGGTAGAACTCAACAACTTATTGACTTTTTATTCTAAGTATCTGTAGAAGCTCTTCCATTCTATTTACATTTATAGCTAGATTAATCTTTTAGTCAATCTTTGCTTTTTATATGTCCTGCCCATATTCTGACTTAGAGTATAGAGTCATAGAGATGTACAGCACGGAAACAGACCCTTCGGTCCAACTCGTTCATGCCAACCAGATATCCCAACCCAATCTATCCCGCCTGTTAGCACCTGGTCCATATCCCTCCAAACCCTTCCTATCCATACTCATCCAGACACCTTTTAAATGTCGCAATTGTATTAGCCTCCACCACTTCCTCTGGCAGCTCATTTCAAACATGTGCCACACTCTGCGTGAAAACAGTTGCCTCTTAGGTCTTTTTTATATCTTTCCTCTCACCCTAAACCTATGCCCTGTAGTTCTGGACTTCCCCACCCCAGGGAAACGGCTTTGTCTATATATCCTATCCAGGGATCTCATGATTTTATAAACCTTTATAAGGTCACCCCTCAGCTTCCGACGCTCCAGGGAAAACAGCCCTAGCTTATTCAACCTCTCCCCATAGCTCAAATCCTCCAACCCTGCCAACATCCTTGTAAATCTTTTCTGAACACTTTCAAGTTTCACAATATCTTTCCGATAGGAAGGAGACCAGAATTGCACGGAATATTCCAACAGTGGCCTACCAATGTCCTGTCAGCTGCAACATGACCTCCCAACTTCTGTACTCAATACTCTGACCAATAAAGGAAAGAATACCAAACGCCTTCTTCACTATCCTATCTACCTGCGGCTCATTTTCAAGGAGCTATGAACCTGCAATCAAAGGTCTCTTTGTTCAGCAACACTCCCTAGGACCTTACCATTAAGTGTATAGGTCCTGCCAAGATTTGCTTTCCCAAAATGCAGCACCTCACATTTATCTAAATTAAACTCCGTCTGCCAATTCTCAGCCCATTGGCCCATCTGATCAAGATCCCGTTGTAATCTGAAGTAAACTTCTTTGCTGTCCACTACACCTCCAATTTTTGGTGTCATCTGCAAACTTACTAACTATACCTCTTATGCTCACATCCAAATCATTTATATAAATGATGCAAAGTAGTGGACTCAGCACCAATCCTTGTGGCACTCCACTGGTCACAGGCCTCCAGTCTGAAAAAAAAACTCTCCACCACCACCCTCTGTCTTCTACATTTGAACCAGTTCTGTATCCAAATGGCTAGTTCTCCCTGAATTCAATGAGATCTAACCTTGCTAACCAATCTTCCATGGGGAACCTTGTCGAGCGCCTTACTGAAGTCCATGTAGGTCACATCTACTGCTCTGCCCTCATCAATCCTCTTTGTTACTTCTACAAAAAACTCAATCAAGTTTGTGAGACATGATTTCCCACGCACAAAGCCATGTTGGCTATCCCTAATCACTCCTTGCCTTTCCAAATATTATCTATCTTTGTATAATTATATGCTTTTTCTTTAAATTTAACTGTTTTAGTTAACTACAGATGGTGAGTCACCCCCTTGAAATGTTTCTTCCCTGTTAGAATGTATCTACTCTGTGTGTTATGAATATCCATTAAAATGTCTGCTACTTCTCTCTATTGGCCTACCCCTTAATTTAATTTGCATGTTCATTTTCGCTAACCCTGTTTTCATGACTTCATAATAAACCTAACTTAAGGCTAAATGCTAATAATGTACCCAATCCTCTCTCCCTTAAATGTAAAAGTTGATTACAGTATGAGTGTTGCTAGCTGGGCAGTCGAAGGTGCTGTTTTGGAGCCTTGGTTATTTACGACAGTGTATCTTGTAGATTTTACACACTGCTGCCATTGCATATTGATGGTGGAGAAAGTGACTGTTGAAGCGGGTAGGTGGGCTGCGAATTAAGCAGGTTAGAGTTGATATTCTCGAGGGTTGTTGGGGTTTCACTCATCCAGGCAAGTGGACAGTGCTCTATTATACTCCTGAACTGTGTCTTATAAATGTTGGACAGGCTTGAAGGATCAAGATGTGAGTTACTCACTGCAAAATTCCTAGCCTCTGATCTTGTAGCCACATAATTTAAATATTTGTCCACTTCCATTTCTAGTCAATAGTAGCTCCCAAGATATTGATAGTGGAGGAGTCAGTGATGGTAATGCCATTGCACATCAAGGAGTGATGGTTAGATTCTGTCTTCATGAAAAACATACTTGAGTAGTGTGAGTTTGACTTTCTATCTATCAGTCCTAGCCTGAATGTGCAGGATTTGCTGAGTGTAAATACAGACTCTTTACCACATTAACATCCTGAATACTGAAGTGTAAAAGAGTGGGAGGTGACATATCAAGAAATATGAGAATCCGAGGAACCTGGACAAAGTAAGTGCTCAGAAGCTGTTGCCCACAGTCGTGGTCATAAATACTCTTTCTGAAGTACAGTATCAAGGAGCCAAATGGTCTACGCCTGCTCCTATTTAAAAGAAGACATTTTGGAAAGCCCCTTCACTGTGGATGCTCAGTAACAGTCATGTGCATCATTTGCAAGATATACTGCAGAAGGCTCCTTAGACAGCACCTTCTAAACCTGCAACCGCCTTCATCCAGAAGGTCAAGGGATACATGGGATCACCACCACCTGCAAGTTCTCCTCTAAGCTACTCACCATCCTGACTTGAAAACACATCTCCATTCCTTCATTGTCACTGGATCAAATCCTGGAATTCCCTCCTTAACCACATTGTGGGTCCACCATGCACATGCATTGCTGCGGTTCAAGAAGGCAGCTCAATGCCACCTTCTGAAGGACAACTAGCAATTGACAGTAAATGCTGGTCTATCCAGTGATGTTAACATCAATGAATGAATATAACATTTCAATCTAACTGGCAATATTTATGGAGAGAAAGAGTTAATGTTTCATGTTGGTGACCTTGTTTCTGAATCTGCTAAAAGATCATTGACATGAAAAGCTAACTCTGTTTCTCCCCAGACTCTCTCTGACCTTCTGTGTATTTCCAGTATGTTTTGTCTTTATTTCAGATTTCCAGCATCAGTAGTATTTAACATTTGTATTACTATTTCTATTTTTTATATCATTTTGTTTTGTTCTTATATTCTTTTTGCCCAAAACAAAGGAGTCCATTAAGTTTCTTATAGATTTATATCATTTGAAAATAATTATGCAAAACATTTTTTGAACCACTCCATGTTCTTTCTCGATGACCAGTGTACAGATATTTCGGCTGTAATGCGTGTCTCGTTAATATGAATTCACTATAACACTATTGATGAATTGGGGACACTGTTTCTAAAGCATGAAGTTTTAAAGCATGTATTGGTTATAACATGATTCTAGCCCCATTAGTTTAAATGGTGCTGCTATTCTATGATTTTCTTATATCACAGGATTGCGCAAGAATGGAACTATCGTGTCATAACAGAACTGACTGTATTTAATACAAACCAAAATGGTGATATGACTCATTCAGCAGGAAAAATCTTTCATAAGAATCTCATTAGACATATTCCAATAAGACCCTCTCCCTTTGGACACTTGGGTTTAAATGGCAATTATTCTGGAGACATTACCATGTCCTTTTGAAATTAGGCCTCTAAACATCCAAGCAACTAGCACATTGTACAGAAACAAAAATGAGTTGTTATTGATTTTCCATAAGAAAGCTGCAGATTGCAAAATTGGCTGTCAAAATTAAAGTTCCTAAATTATATTAAGAGTATTTATAAATGGTTCCAATGATCTTCTGATCTTCATCCAATTGACTAAATCATTTTGCTGAAAGTTAAAACAGAGTAAAATTTATTTTTATGAAGTGCTTGAAAACATATTAAAATATCAGTTTTGAGTTTCTGCTCTTTGTCATAGAGCTCCACATAGTTTATATACAGAGTAATGGATGGCTGCTCCTGTTGAGTTCCAAAGTAGTAAATCAACTAACTGATTCTGGTTACGTCAACAAAACTGTGAGATTGAATTACCGCCTGAAATTCACTGACAGATATGTGCTTTTGTATTATACAGGCGAAGATTTACATTAAAATAATAATTTTGGATTTTAATATTTGTACTGTTAGCTTGAGAATTAATGCAGAAATAACTATAATGCACAGTGAAAGAGTGTTAAGGATAACATTTGAACAGTGTCTGTAATAATGACATTAACCAGTGCTATAGCAATAGTCCTGATGTAAGTTAACAATATAGTGGATATCTACTGTGAGATTGAATTACCGCCTGAAACTCACTGACAGATATGTGCTTTTGTATTATACAGGCGAAGATTTACATTAAAATAATAATTTTGGGTTTTAATATTTGTACTGTTAGCTTGAGAATTAATGCAGAAATAACTATAATGCACGGTGAAAGAGTGTTAAGGATAACATTTGAACAGTGTCTGTAATAATGACATTAACCAGTGCTATAGCAATAGTCCTGATGTAAGTTAACAATATAGTGGATATCTGAAAGTAGATTTGCTAATACAACTTCTTGAATGATTTAGATGACAACAATCTGGAAGACTGAGGTAAGAATGAAATGTTAACTGAGAATGGATTACTTCCTCAAATTCATTCCAAAGTATTGGAGTTTGCAACTTATGTGTGCTAGATGTTTTACTGGTTGTTTATTTTACGACATCTGAGTCATTTTCTGCTTGATGTGGCCATAGGTATGACAATGAGTACACAATTCTTAATGTGTAATAATGTAATGACCAGTTTGATTTTTGCTGAGTGATAGAAACATGAATGGACAGTTATAGTGCAATTATATTAATTTAATCAACAATTGAGGAAGATTTTCTGTGTGCACTGTGTCAGAACATGAAAAAAGTGTTACTTACATGTTTACAATTTTATTGCACATGACATCTAAGGGATGCATAAGTGAAAATTTTGAACTATATATAATTATCACCTTAAATCTGTAAAGAACTACTAATCGAAGTATTATTATATTTTGACACAATTTGGAAAAGTATCAATTAAGCATGAGAGAAAATTTGGCAGTTCATCTGTCATAACTTTTCGTAAACTGTGATATTCACTGTGCATAATGTTCTGAATATTTAAAAGATTAGAACTTACATTCTGTCAAGAACCAAAAAGTCGCTTAAGTAGCTCATAGTCACTTGATTTGAAAATAACGATGCAAAGCATTTACTACATCTTTCTATGTGGTTTATTGCAGCACAGTGTTTTAATAAAAACCTAAGTGGGCACAATGAATCATAGACAGGAAAAAAACCTTTGATAAGAATAAAATAAGCTGAGTGAAAGTCAGTACACCTTTAAACAGTAAATTGTTTATGAGACTTTTCAGGGAGGATGATTACCTTCAGGGGACAGTTTGTTCTGAAAGCCAAAGGATATAAACAATGTTTTCCTTCTATTTATGTGTGTAATAAACTAAAGATTTATTTATTTTTTTGTTCCCTCTTAAACATCCTTTATGGTAGATTCATTTCTGCCAGTTTCAAAGTGCCTTGAGCAGCCGGAAATATCTTTTACATTGAGCTTGGCTGCAGCTGAAAAAAATCTTACCAAGCAGATACGATAATATCTACAAACCTTTTACAAAACAGAAAATGCTGGAAAGTCATAGAGATCCATCTGGTCTTTCTCTGCACTAATAGCCAGTTTTTCTGTCTTCATATGCGATGTGCCTTCTCTGTATTTCCACATTTTCTGTTAATAGGTTTGGTTCAGTGGTAGGTCTCCAGAGCTGAGTCATCAAGATCCTGAATTGAAGGCCATTACAAAAAGACTCAAATAACTTGGGTAGACGATTCAAAGCAGTTCTGATGGGTGCTGCATTGACAGAGGTGCTATTTTCTGGGTAAGATGCTAGACCAAGGTCCTGTTCACACCCCAGCTAGACATGTAAGATCTAGGAAAAGAACAATTGTTCTGTCAAAACTTGTTCACCAACTAAGATCAGTAGGATAATTTTCTAATCCTTATCTCATTGATATTTGTGCGACCTTGGTTTATTTAAATTGGCTGCCACAAGTCCCTGCCAATTGTGACTATACTTCAAAAGTAATTCAGGAAATTCTGAGGTCACGAAATGTTAAATTGTATCTTTAATCAGTTCTTACGCGGAAAAATAGGTCTGAGTCATGACAAGGACAAGAAAGCCCCGACCGGGGCTTTCTCTTCTTCATTTGGAGTTGAGATGTTTTGATTGTGTTAAATCTAGATGTACTTATACTTACCTGAGGTAACACAAGTGGCAGAGCACTGTGCTCGAGAGGTAATAGCTACTAAGACCCCTCGGAATCCTAGTAGCACACAAACCCACCAACACTCTCAAACAAAAACTAACAAACTTAAAAGACCCAGGTACAATCCATGGACAAAACCAACGTCATCTACAAAATTCTATGCAAGGACTGCCACAAACACTACGTAGGACAAACAAGAAAAAAGTTAGCCACCAGGATGCCCGAACACCAGCTCGCCACAAAAAGACACGACCCTCTCTCCCTTGTAGCCCTACACACGGATGAAAAGAACCACCAATTCGACTGGGACAACACATCTATCCTGGGACAGGCTAAGCAAAGACATGCCAGAGAATTTCTAGAGGCCTGGCACTCCAACCACAACGCCATAAACAAACACATAGATCTAGATACTATTTATCAACCCCTCAGAAAATTAACAGGAAATGACATCACCACAAACCCCAGGAACCCCATCCAGGACAAACATATAAAGAGAAAGCAGGAGACAACAGCTTTGCTTCACTTGGAGGTCACCACTGATGATGTTACCTAGCCAGGTAATGAAACGTCTGGATATCAAACTTACAGCTCAGCGAGCAAAGCTACACCATAGGTAATAGCTTGATTTGTGTCGTGGTTTTTGGTGGATATTCTGAGGACTTGGAAAGATGTCCATGTTATGACCTCTATGGTTGACCAACCTAGAAATATATTACTGTCAAAGCTTGTATACTAACAAAATTCATGGGTGGTTTTCTGGAGAGCTGCATGTCTGATGAAAAGCTGTAAATAGACAAATCAGTACAAAAGCAAAGCAAATATGCTGCTATCTAGTCACAATGATGCCTAAAGAATTATTCCTCAGCGTGGGTCAGCAGGCTGCATTTCTTTCTAGGATGGTTCTAGCGCTGGGATGGTTCCGGTTGGGGCTTTCTTGTCCTTGTCATTACCCAGACCTATTTTTCTGTGTAAGAACGTATTAAAGATGCAAGACAGCACTTCCTCTGCAAATGGTAATGCAGCACAATCTGGAAACAAAATCCTCACAATAGCATAGAGAACAGGAAATTGTGCTTTAAAGACTTTTAAAAAAAAAATTAGAGGCTCTCCATAACCTGCAGATATTTCTCGAGAATGTATAGGATAGATAGAAAAGACTAAAACTGGACCCTCTTGGTATTAGCGGTTGCTCGGTGGCAACCCTTCTGATTCTGTATCAAAAGATGAATGGTTTTAAGGTTTACAAAGACAAGAGCATGATATATTGTCAGAACTGTGCAGCAATGTTAGAGGGTCGAGGTTAAATTCCAAGTAAATATTTAGTTTAATTTAACAGAACCTAAACTTAATTAAGTAATTAATAAAAAAACATTAAACTGTCAGACAATTTGATTAAATACATGAAATTAAATTAATTAAATATATAAAATAAAGTTAGATCACATTGGCAGTGCATGGGAGTTTACAGAAAGTATCACCATACTGCAGAGCTACATCTGCAGTGAATAATTGCAACTTGAAACAACTCAAAACTGTCGAGCTAAAGTCTGAGGTGCAGACATAGCAAAGCATCAGTGAGATAATGATAAGATTTGATTTGACTTGATTTACTTATTGTCACATGTATCTTGCTACAAAATACACTGAAACATATTGGCAAGTTTTGCCACTCTCTGGTGCCCTCTTAAAACACAGAAATTAAATCAACATAAAATATAAAGTCAGAAAAATGAAGAAATAACGAAAGTGCCCAACTTTACAGTCCTTCTTGTTAAGTCTCTGTCATGAGTCATGGGCCCGGTCACCAGGCCCAAGTCCCCTTTGCCACGCTGCTGCTGCTGGAATGAAAGTTGCCACTCCTTAATGCCTCCACCGACACCTTCGCCATTATAAATCCTGGCTGGACCTCACCAACATGGGCGGCACGGTGGCACAGTGGTTAGCACTGCTGCCTCACAGCGCCAGAGACCCGGGTTCAATTCCGGCCTCAGGCGACTGACTGTGTGGAGTTTGCACGTTCTCCCTGTGTCTGCGTGGGTTTCCTCCGGGTGCTCCGGTTTCCTCCCATAGTCCAAAGATGTGCAGGTCAGGTGAATTGGCCATACTAAATTGCCCGTAGTGTTAGGTAAGGGGTAAATGTAGGGGTATGGGTGGGTTTCGCTTCGGCGGGTCGGTGTGGACTGGTTGGGCCGAAGGGCCTGTTTCCACACTGTAATGTAATCTAATCTAATCTAAACATAGATGCCACCGATGTTACGGGAATGGAACTGGCCCAAATCTGACTCTGCAGCCGAGACGAGTCCACTTTGAGCCGACTTTGCCGATGCAGCTGCTGCTGATCCTTCCAGGTCTCGTACTGGGCCTAAACTCGCCTCCACCCACCTGAATTTGCACTGGAATCAGACGCTGCCGGGAGCCCAAATCTGTCTCCACAGCAGCAGCCACAAGGTGGCGCTAGGACTGCCTCAACAATGCAGATGCAGCCAGGAACACAAACCTATTTCTGACACCACCACCACGAGTCCGAGCTGATGGGATTACTTGTCACCGCCGATGCTGTTGCTGCGACCTAGTTCTTCACCAAGAGGTGAGTAAAATAAAATAGAAGAAAAAAAATGAGAGCAGAGAGAAAAAAAAATAAATGAAAAGAAAAGATTGACAAGTAGTGGGCAGTGTTGGTGGCTTTGACCTAAAGGGAGAAGTTGAATAGGCCGAGGCTGTTTTCCCTGGAGCATCGAAGGCTGAGGGGTGACCTTATAGAGGTTTATAAAATCATGAGGGGCATGGTTAGGATAAATACACAAGATTTTTTTCCGGCGTGGGGGAGTCCAGAACTAGAGGCCACAGGTTTAGGGTGAGAGGGGAAAGATATAAAAGAGACTGAAGCGGCAACTTTTTCACACAGATGGTGGTAAGTGTATGGAATGAGCTGCTGGGGAAGTGGAGGGGACTGATACAATTAGATTATTTAAAAGGCATTTGGAAAGGTTTGGAGGGATTTGGGCCGAGTGCTGGAAAGTGAGACTAGATTAGGTCGGGATATCTGTCGGCATGGACTAGTTGGACCGGAGGGTCTGTTTCCATGCTGTACATCTCTATGACTCTATAAAAGCGATGGAGCAGATGAGTCCAAGGCTCAGGAGCCCTGTTCCGCCATTGTCTTACTGGAATAGTGTATGTCTAGTGAATAGTCAGAGAAAAGAAGACGTGACTCTGAGTCAGGATGATAAGGGGAATGCAGGTACAGTGCTGGAGGACCCTCAGCCTCTATCTTTATCCAACATATTTAAGCTTCCTTTACCTATGTGGATGAAGGTAAAGTGTTCAGAGTGTATTGGCAAACTGCCCGATAGCACCTTGGTATAGGAACAATTAAGGTGGCGGGGTTGGAGAAACAGGGAGTGAAAAGGAATATACCTCAATTAGAAGGAAGGATGGACTCTAAATGTTGGCCAAAACAGTGATGTTCACATCGCAAGAATCAAATTTTAAAAAAATTGTATATTCAGTATGGCAAGAGGATAGATACTGTTTTTCACAGCTGCAGCTGGGAATACAAAATCTTGTAGTCCCTGTGTTGTTCCAGGGTTAAGGACATCTTTTTACACTGGGAGAAAAGTTTGGAGTAGATGGGACAAATTAGTTTGTCTTAGTTCGCATGCAAACTAATAACAGAGTTAGAACAAGGAGTAAGGTTCTGCTGAGGAATTTTCAGCAGCTGGGGCCCAGCTAGTTTTTCTTTGCTTTGTGGAGACAACTATTGCTTGGAAAGCTTTTGGTTTTCAGTTGCAGAAGTCCTAGTTGAAGTTAAATGTAGGAAACAAGTTTTCATAGAAAAAGGAATTAGTTCTGAAAAAATAGAGAATAGGCTACCTCAGTGTAAGGGTTTTAGTTCAAAATTTCCAGATCAGAAGTGTTTGCTTAGAACCCTGAAGTAATTATTCAAAGCTGAAAAAAATCTAAGCTCAGTAAAGTGGATACTTAAAAAAGAGACAATCAGATTCTGAGGACCAGGAACTGAAAGCAACAGTTAAGTCAAGGCTACAGATGTGATAGAGAAGGGAAACCTCTCTGGTGTCTTCATACTGTAAGAAGATGCTGGTGGATAAATGCAATATTGAAATTTTACTATGTGTTTCAAAATTTGTAAAGTTGTATTTTGTGTAAATAGCATGATTTGTTCTATTTTATCTTTTTCTAATTTGCACAATAAATGTCTGTTTTGCTGTTAAAATCAGATCTGCAGCAGGAAATGCTTGAGTTTTAATGGAAGATCACCTTGTTAAGTTTTTAAAAAATAATGATGTACCAAACTATATTTCAGTCTGAGGTCTGACTCGTCCAGAAATAAACAATACGTGCAGGAGTAGACCATTCAGCCCTTCGAGCCAACACCACCATTCATTAGGGTCATGGCTGATCATCCACAATCAGTATCCTGTTCCTGCCTTATCCCTATAACCCTTGATTCCATTATCTTTAAGAGCTCTATTCATCTCTTTCTTGAAAGTATCCAGAGGCTTGGTCTCCACTGCCTTCTGCGGCAGAGCATTCCACATACCCACCACTTTCTGGGTGAAGAAGTTTCTCCTCAACTCTGTTCTAAATGGCCTACCCCTTATTTTTAAACTGTGTCCTCTGGTTCGGGACTCACCCATCAGCGGAAACATGCTTCCTGCCTCCAGAGTGTTCAATCCTTTGATAATCTTATACGTCTCAATCAGATCCCCTCTCATCCTTCTAAACTTCAGTGTATACAAGCCCAGTTGCTCCAATAGTTCAACATATGATAGTCCCGCCATTCCGGGAATTCACCTCGTGAACCTACGCTGCTCTCCCTCGATAGCCAGAATGTCCTTTCTCAAATTTGGAGACCAAAACTGTACACAAAATACTCCAGGAGCGGTCTCACCAGGGCCCTATACAGCTGCAGAAGGACCGCTTTGCTCCTATACTCAATTCCTCTTGTTATGAAGGCCAGCATGTCATTAGCTTTCTTCACTATCTGCTGTACCTGCATGCTTGCTTTCATTGACTGATGTACAAGAACACCTAGATCTCTTGGTATTTCCCCTTTACCTAACTTGACTCCATTTACATAGTAAAAATTAGAGCGGTGCTGGAAAAGCACAACAGGTCAGGCAGCATCCGAGGAGCAGGAAAATCGACGTTTCGGGCAAAAGCCCTTCATCAATCCAAGTCAGTATCTTTCCTCCAATACCATGTGCCCTAATTTTGCTCACTAATCTCCTATGTGGCATTTATCAAAGGCTTTCTGAAAGTTCAAGTACACTACATCCACTGGCTCTCCCTGGTCCATTTTCATAGTTACATCCTCAAAAAATTCCAGAAGATTAGTCAAACACGATTTCCCCTTCGTAAATCCATGCTGACTCTGACCTATCCTGTTACTGCTATCCAAATGAGTCATAATTTTATCTTTTATAATTGACTCCAGCATCTTTCCAACCACTGATGTCAGGCTAACCAGTCTATAATTCCCTGTTTTCTCTCTCCCTCCTTTTTTGAAAAGTGGGACAACATTAGCCACCCGCCAATCCACAGGGACTGATGCTAAATCTATACAGCATTGGAAAATGATTACCAATGCCTCCACGATTTCTAGAGCCACCTCCTTAAGTACCCTGGGATGCAGACCGTCAGGTCGCAGGAACTTATCAGCCTTCAGACTTAACAGTCTATCCAACACCATTTTCTGTTTAATATAAATTCCCTTCAGTTCATCCATTACCCTAGATCCTTCAGCCATTATTACATCTGGGAGATTGCTTGTGTCTTCCCCCGTGAAGACAGATCCAAAGTTCAACTCTGCCATTTCCTTGTTCCCCATAATAAATTCACCCGCTTCTGTCTTCAAGGGCCCACTTTTAGTCTTAACCATTTTTTTTTCTTTTCACATACCTAAAAGCGCTTTTACTATCCTCCTTTATATTTTGGCCAGTCTGCCTTCATACCTCATTTTTTTCTCTGCGTATTGCCTTTTTAGTTATCCTCTGTTGCTCTTTAAAAGTTTCCCAGTCCGCTGGCTTCCCGCTAATCTTTGCTATTTTATACTTCTCTTTTATCTTTATACAGTCATTAACTTCCCTTGTCAGCTGTAGCTGCCCCTGCCTTTCCTTAGGATCTTTCTTCCTCTTTGGAATGAACTGATCCTGCAACTTCTGCATTATACCCAGAAATACCTGCCATTGTTGTTCCACTGCCATCCCTGCTAGGGTATTGCACCAGTGAACTTTGGCCAGCTCCTCCCGCATAGCCCCATAGTTCCCTTTGTTCAACTGCAATATTGACACTTTTGATTTCCCTTCTCCCTCTCAAATTGCAGATTAAAACTTATCATATTATGGTCACTACCTACCAATGGCTCCTTTACTTTGAGGTCCCTTATCAAATCAGGTTCGTAGCACAATACCAGATCCAGAATTGCCTTCTCCCTGGTAGGCTACAGTACAAGCAGTTTTAAGAATCCTTCTCGGAGACACACTACAAACTCCTTTTCTTGGGGTCTAGTACCATCCTGTTTCTCCCAGTCTACCTGCATGTTGAGATCTCCCATAACAACTGTAGTAAGACCTTTGTGACAGGCCAATTTCAACTACTTATTCAACTTACACCCTACATCCAGACTACTATTTGGGGGCCTATAGATAACTTCCATTAGGGTCTTTCTACTCTTGGAATTTCTCAGCTCTATCCATACTGACTCTGCATCCCCTGATTCTAGGTCCCCCCGCTCAAGGGACTGAATATCATTCCTCACCAACAGGGCCACCCCACCCCCTCTGCTCGTCAGTCTGTCATTTCAAAAGCATGTAAAGCCTTGAATATTTATTTCTCAGGCCCTGTCCACTTGAAGCCACGTCTCAGTTATCTCGACAACATCATACCTGCCAATTTCCAACTGAGCCTCAAGCTCATCCACCTTATTTCTTATGCTTCATGCATTCATATATAATATTTTTAATTTGTTACACCCCTCACCCTTCCTATCAATCCCTACTTCACTTGGCCATACTGTATGATCCCTTCTTGAGTTTTCTGCTCCGTTGATTCTGTTGTCTTTCTTAACTTCTCTTTTTCTCACTTTCCATTTAACTTCCTTCTTAAATTTCCAGTTTGTCCCCTCCCCCTCCCATTACTTAGTTTAAATACACCTATGTTGCAGTCGCAAACCTGCCTGCCAGAATGCTGGCCCCCCCACCTATTAAGGTGCAACCCGTCCCTCTTGTATAATTTATCCTTATCGCAAAACATACCTCAGTGATCCAAGAATTTAAATCCTTGCTTCCTGCACCAGTTCCTCAACACACATTCAAGTCCATTATCTCCCTGTTCCTGCCCTCTCCAGTCCAAGGAACTGGATGCAAACCGGAGATTACCAACCTGGAAGTCCTGCTTTTCAGCCTTCTTCCGAGTTCTCCGAAGTCCCGCTGTAGAATGTCCCTCCTTTTCTTCCCAACGTCATTTGTGCCAACGTGCACCACCACCTCTGGCTCTTCACCTTCGCCCTTTAGGATTTCCTGCACTCTGTCAGTGATGTCCTGGATCCTGGCACCAGGACGGCAGCACACCATCCTCAAATCCCGCCTGTTGCCGCAGAAATCCTTTTTAGTCCCTCTCACTATGGAGTCCCCTATTACCACGGCTCTGCATGATGTCTGACTCCTCGGCTCTGCCTCCACGCCAATTTTCAATTGGCAGACCTGTCCACCTCTCGGACTGGCAGTGTTGTCTGTCTCGACAGGTTCCAAGAGCGTAACAGAAGTAATAACATAAGCTGGGCTCATAACATTTGGGATCTCTTGCAACATTTGTATTCACTGTAGTTAAGAAGGTTCTTTTTATGATGGTTTCGGACATAAAATAGCTGTGTTTGGGTAAAGTTTATTATACAGAATTTAAAGATGACTTTGTAAGTTCCTAAGAGTTTGTTGGAAGTGGAAGATATAATAGTGGATCATTTAACTCCTTGATTAAAGCTAAACTGAAAGAGTTAGCAAATAAAGGTAGCAGTAAAAACAGAGCCTCAAAAGGATGTGATATTTCAATGTGACTATCCAACACTTAGAAGTGGAAGAAAGGAAGAATGAAATTGATATGCCACAGCTGGAATAAGCTAAGGTATGACTAGAAATGAAAGATAAAACTAGACTGAGGGAAAGAGGAAGAAATAAAAATGCATCAATTCAAGGAGGGAGAAAAACAGAGGGACATAGAATTAAGAAAACCTGAAATGGAAAGGGAAGGAAAAGAAAATCAAAGAGTAATGGAAATTGAGGAAAAAGATAAACAGACAATAATAAAAAATGAAATGGATTTAAAAGAACTCAAACTCTAAAGAGGTAGGCAAATTAGAGTACATGAGTTGGCCATGAAACATTTTGGAGAAAAGAGAGATGGAATTGGTCCCAGATTTAGGGAACAGATTGAAGGACACAGGCGTAATAAATGAGGAAGGTTAGAATGAAGGCATAACTTCCATTATAATAAGACTAGACATGCCAAAGCTAATTACTAGAAGTTAAATGAGAGACTAATTGTAGTATTAGGAATGTCTAAGTAATCTTCAGGAAAGGAGGCAGCTGGAAAGGATATAGGTGTTGAAATTATAGTGGGAATACAACAAGAACAGGTTTCTATAGAATGTATAAGAAGGGAGAGATGGCTCAAGACAAACAAAATTATTATTTTTAAATATTGACATGAAGAAATAGAATACTGGAGGTGATGAGTATTTCACCTAAAAAGGGGAGATATGTCCTTATGTTTAGAATCAAAAAGATAAACAATAATGATATTGAGAAACATTAGAATAAGTGAGTCTCTGATACTGGTTGATACTACTATTTGTCTTTCATTGGGATTACTGAAGGAGAAACTATTAATTGGAGTTCACATTAGGGTTACAAGCCAGTTTGTTCAGAAGTGAGTTAAAGAATGACTCAGAGTCATACAGCATGGAAACAGACTTTTTGGTCCAACTCATCCATGTTCACAAAGTTTCCCAAACTAAACAGGCAGGTAAACAAATTCTTCACAAACAAATGATTTTACTTTAAGATATGACCCAGCAGGTTTAAGAATTTTGGTCTCACCATGAGTGAGTGATCAACAATGAAGATAAAATAAACTTGAATGTTACAGGAAACACATCCTGGATTTTTCCTAATTGTATTGTGACTAGATCTCAGCCCAATAGTGTTAGACAGGAAGAAAAAGGAGTCTAATACAGTGAAATGCTTAGGGAATTCAGTAATCAGATGCAATTTTTAAGAAGTTTAACTAAAAAGGATAAAAGTAAAGAGATTGAAGCTAATATGTTTAGCCCATCTTCTTGAATAGAAATGCAATAAATAGATTCAGAATTGAAACTGCTTACAGAAACAACCTAGTCAAAAATTGAATCAGAAACATTACCTGGGTTTTGTTATGTTAAAAACAAAGTATTAACAAGGAAAAGAAAATCACTTCAAAGTCCAGTTGATGATGAATGGGCAGTGGTCGTTTGGATGGTATAACTACCTAAATATCGCAATGAAACTTTATAAGATGGCTCACCAAATTTGCATGACAGGTCATATTGGCATTAGCTAAACACAAGTAAAAATATTAAACATTTTTATTAACCAGGACTACGTATAGATGTGGTCAAATATTGTCATATATGTCATGTAGTGGTGAAACACTAACCCTCATTTAAACGTGTCACTTAATTATAGCATTCAAAGACCTATAACCTATAAATAAATACCCTTATGGACTCAATCCAGAGAGATTAGCACAAGTGAAGGAAGAGTCTGAGTTCATGAAGGACACTGACATTAACTAATTGAGTCACAGTAGCTGGAGGGGTGTATTGGAAACATTATTGATTGATAGAGCAAAATATGTTTCTCAACTTTTATAATCTTAGATGGGTTTTTTCAATGCAAATTCATGCTTTTTGCAATAAGAAAATGCACCAGCAACATTCCAATGATTCACCAATAAAGTCATGGAAAGCCTATTGTTGAATCTTATGGTCTTTTGGCTAAGTAGGGGAGGCAATGGCCTGGAGGTATTGTTGCTGAACTTGTAATCCAGAGATCCATGTAGTATTCTGGGGACCTGGGTTCAAACTGCACCATGGTAGATGGTGGAATTTGAATTTAATAAAAATCTGTAATTAAAAGTGTATTGCAAAATGAATGTTAATTGTCAGGAAAAAAAAGACATATGATTCATTAATGTCCTTTAGGGAATGCAACTGCCATCCTTATCTGGTCTAGCCTACATGTGATTTCAGACCCACAGAAATGTAACTGACACTGAACTGCCCTCTGGGCAATTTAAATAATATTCAACACCTCTTCTTACTAAAGTACTTTACTTCAGATTTTTCCTCTGAATTTTCCATCTGCTAGATTTTTGCCCACTCCCTTAAGAACATAAGAACATAAGAACTAGGAGAAGGAGTAGGCTGTCTGGCCCTTCGAGCCTGCTCCGCCATTCAATAAGATCATGGCTGATCTTTTCATGGACTCAGATCCGCTTATCCACACTCTCACCATATCCCTTAGTTTTTTTTTGAACAATAAAGGAATTAACTTAACTTCAAAGATGTTTACTGAAGTAACATTAACTACTTCACTGAGCAAGGAATTCCATAGATGAACAACCCACTGGGTGAAGAAGATCCTTCCCAATTCAGTCCAAAATCTGTTCCCTCCACTCTGGATGACCGGCAGGAGCCATTTCTGTTCTTCAAGACTGTTTTGAGTGTACTGACTGGCGCATGTTTAGAGAGGCGGCAACCAATAGCAACTTAGAGGAGCACACGTGTAGGCGATTTGCTACATTAGCAAGTATATTGACGACGTCACTGTGTCCAAGACCATCACTTCTCACCCCAACCGGAAGCAGTGGATGACTGCAAAGGTGTGTGCACCGCTGAGGGCCCATGGTTCCGCCTTCAGAACAGATGACAAGACGGCACTAGCAAAAGCAAGGGCCAACCTGACCCAGGCCATCAAAGAGGCAAAGTACACACACACACTACACAGCCATTTTCAGGACAGTGTCGATAGGTGGAGCATGTGTAAGGGCATCCAGGTTTTTTTAGATTAGATTAGATTATTAGATTAGATTAGATTACATTACAGTGTGGAAACAGGCCCTTCGGCCCAACCAGTCCACACCGACCCGCCGAAGCGCAACCCACCCATACCCCTACATTTACCCCTATACCAACACTACGGCCAATTTTAGTATGGCCAATTCACCTGACCTGCACATCTTTGGACTGTGGGAGGAAACCGGAGTACCCGGAGGAAACCCACGCAGACACGGGGAGAACGTGCAAACTCCACACATGGATGACTGCAAAGGTGTGTGTGCCGCTGAGGGCCCATGGTTCCGCCTTCAGAACAGATGACAAGACGGCACTAGCAACAGCAAGGGCCAACCTGATCCAGGCCATCAAAGAGGCAAAGTACACACACACACTACACAGCCATTTTCAGGACAGTGTCGATAGGTGGAGCATGTGTAAGGGCATCCAGGCCATCACCAACCACAGAACAGCATCGCCTGTTTGTGCCAGTGATGTCTCCCTCCCAGATGAGTTGAACAACTTTTATGCATGGTTTGAGGCATAAAATGACATGGCAGCGAGGAAGTCCACCCCCACCAATGACCAGGTGCTGTGTCTTACCACAGCCGACTTGCGGAAAGCCCTATGTTAACCCACGGAAGGCTGTTGGACCAGATAACATCCCTGGCAGAGTGCTCAGAGGAGGCTCTGACATACTGGGGGATTTCTCATGGACAGCTTCAACATCTCCATGAGCTGTGCCATAGTTCCAATGTGCTTCAAGGCCGCTACCATTGTCTCTGTGCCGAAGAAGTCTTTAGCGTCCTGTCTCAACAACTACCACCCCATTGCGCTTATACCCATCATCATGAAGTGCATTGAGAGATTCGTGATTAGGCATATTAAGACCCAGCTGTCCCCTCACTAGACACAAGGACACCTATATCAGGTTGCTGTCATAGACTTCAGTTCTGCATTTATCACTGTTATTCCTCAGCACCTGATTGGAAAGCTCAGTCTGCTGGGCCTGAATACCTTCCTTTGTAACTGGATCCTGAACTTCCTGACTGGGATACCTCAGTCAGTCTGCATCAGGAACAGCATCTCCAACACCATCACATTGAGCACAGTACCACCCCACTCCCTTGCCCACCTCAACCACACACCCGCCCACCACCGCTGCGCCCCCCCCCAGCCCCGGGGGTTTTGTGCTCAGTCCATTGCTGTTCACCCTGCTGATACACGACTATGCAGCGATGCACAGGTCAAAACACATCATCATCTTCGCTGATGCTACGACTGTAGTGGGTCTCATCAGCACGAATGATGAGTTAGCATACAGACTGGAGGTGCAGCGGCTAACAGACTGGTACTGAGCCAACAACTTGTCTCTGAACGTGGACACGATTAAAAAGATGGTTATTGACTTCAGGAGGGCACAAGCGACCACTCTCTGCTAGGCATTGACAGCTCCCCCGTGGAGATTGTGAAGAGCACCAAATTACTTGATGTTCACCTCATGCAGAATCTCACCTGGACCCTCAACACCAGCTCCATAGCCAAGAAAGCCCAGTCGTGTCTCTACCTTTTGCACAGGCTGAGAAAAGCCCACATCCCTTTCCCATCCTCACCACATTCTACAGAGAGTTCATTCAGAGTACCCCAAGCTGCTGCATCACTGCCTGGTTCAGGAATTGCACTGTCTCAGATTGTAAGACCCTATAACGGATAGTGAGGACAGCTGAGAAGATCATCGGAGTCTCCCTTCCCTCCGTACAGACATTGACACCACATGCTGCATCTGAAAGGCAAAGAGCATTGTGGAAGACCTCACACACCCCTCACTCAAACTATTCTCCCTGCTGCCATCTGGCAGAAGATACCTGGGCATTCAGTGTCTCCCAGCAACCGTTTCTTCTCCCAAGCCATCAGGCTCCCTCTCACAAGATGATTGGACTCTTTCTCATCTGAAATTCTTTGCACAACTTTGAATTGCTGCTAGAAAAATGCCTATTATTTATCATTCTTCTGTTACACTGTAACTTGCGTGTTTTGCACTTCTTATACACTTTATGCCATGTACAACTGTGTACTTTGTGCTGTCTATGTAGCACTCTCAGTCCTGGAGGAAGGCTGTATATGGTAGAAATGACAAATAAAAAGCTATTCTATTCTACTCTACTCTTGAGGCTATGCCTTCTTGTCCTAGTTTCACCTGCCAGTGGAAACATCCTCTCTACTTCTATCTTATCTATTGCCTTCATAATTTTATATGTTTCTATCTGTCTATTTCCCTCTGCAGACTCCTCTCATCCATTTTTTTTGACATCTGTAAACTTGGTTATAATGCATTCACTTTCCTCATATATATTAATACATAATGTAAATCATTGTGACCCCTGTGGCACCCTACTAGTTACAAGTAGCCATCCTAAAAACATCCTTCATAACCCAACTCTGTCCTCTATTAGTTAGCCAATCTACTACCTTCAACACATGGGCTATAATGTGGAGCCTTATCACACGCCTTCAGAAAATCTAAATATACTACAGCCACCGCTTCTCCTTTATTAATCCTGTTTGTTACTTCCTGAAAGAATACTAAAACATTTTCATGATTTGGAGATGCCGGTGTTGGACTGGGCTGTACAAAGTTAAAAATCACACAACACCAGGTTATAGTCCAACAGGTTTAATTGGAAACGCACTAGCTTTCGGAGCGACGCTCCTTCATCAGGTGATTGTGACAATTGTGTCACAATCACCTGATGAAGGAGCGTCGCTCCAAAAGTTAGCGTGTTTCCAATTAAACCAGTTGGACTATAACCTGGTGTTGTGTGATTTTTAACTTCAAACATTTTCAGGCATGATTCCCCTTCATGAAGCCATTTTGATTGATGCCAGTTCTGTCCTCATTCCTTTTGTAATTCCCCTTCTTTAAGTTTAACACTTTGTGCTCTTTTCAACTAAACTTAGAGCAAGGACTTTGCTTGTGCTGCACTGGAAGCTGAAAGATCAGCATTAGATCCTGTAGGTTGGCTAATGCAGTTGCTTACTATTTACATGTCAGAAAGATGGCTTCCAAACTTTTTGAGAAGGAGAGAGCAGCCTTTATGATAAATTTGCAATGCATTAAGATTTCAATATGAATTTTTATCAACCTATTCCTGTAGACTGGCCCCTTCATCTCCTCATCTGAGTCTTCTGTTGCAGAACTCATGTGTAATCTTGTTCACCAATGAGCTGGAACCAGTGCTCTGAGGACTGCAGGCTGACTCTGGTGGCTCACTATGGCAAGTCTTTCTTTATGTGCCACTCTAAACATAGCGCCAATGTCTGAACTGGTGCTATGAGAATATCTGATGCTGTTTCATCATCAGTTTCATTTTTGTCTCACACTTCACACACCTGCATCATTTCCTGACCAAACTATAGCTCTCAGAAATCTGAAAGGAGAAAGATACATGGGTAGGATTGAGGTGAGGGGTGCATGCAGCTGAGAGAAAGCAGGGTATATTTGCTATTGAAAATGCTGTCGCGGCTATAATTACAATGTTTAAAAGATATTTGGATAAGAACATGAATAGGAAAGGTATGGAGGGATATGGGGCAGGAGCAGGCAGGTGGGACTAGTTTAGTTTGGGATTATGGCTGGCATGGACTGATTGGAATGAAAGGTCTGTTTCCATGCTCTATGACTCTATCACTCTATGACCTCTTAGGATGTGGTGCCGAACTGATGTCTTGAGATGCTGAAGTCAATTTAGTGCAGTCGACCCACAATACTGTTGAGGGGGTAATTTTATCTAATGTCACTGTTAGGTACAGAAGCCTGTACCATGTTTTGGCTCAACCTGTCATTAAATTACTTATAAATTAGGAAATCTTGTATACTTTTATATAATCTTAACTTTTGTGATGACTCTGTGAATAGTGGAGCATGATTTTCAGTTCACTATCTCACCACTTAACTACTGCTGTCCACAGTGTGCACCAATGTGTCCCACCTGTATAATAGAGAGAAGTGTGTCAGGAAGTGGGATGCAATGTGTTTGGGTGACAGGCCTGTCATGGTTGAATAGCTGTCAGCTCTGTGAGCTAAAAAACATTGGTATGAGACTTCCTGTACTGTGAATGTGTGAGTATGAGTGAGGCATGACTTGTGATTTGAATGGTGATTGTTGAAAGCGGAATAATGGGCATGTGCTACATTGAGCAGTGTATGATGCTAATAGGCAGTTATGGAATACGGCATTTCAGAAGCATTTCCTGACCAGTCCATCATCATAGGTTTGCAAAATTCAGCACACCAGTCTGCACAAGATGATAGATAAGTTAAGTGAGTGAGCCGACTGTTGTAGAAAGTGATGAAATTAGTTTTTCTTTTAAAGGTTAAGAAACTGCAAAATATAGATGTTCTGAGGGATAAAGATAATCATGTACATGATTCACAAAGTTAACATGTGAGTACAATAAGTAATGGGCAAATAAAATGGCATGTAGGACTTTATTTCAAATTTGAATTCAGGAAGAAGGACGTTTTGTTGCAATCATATAGTAGCAGCAGACTATACCCCCTATGATGCACTGTAGAAGTTGACCAAAATTCCTTAGACAGCAAATTTCAAAACCATGACCACTTCCATCTTGAAGGACAAGGCCAGCCGATACATGGGAACACCCACCATCTGCAAGTTCTGCTTTGAAACACTCACTATCCTGACTTGGAAATGTATTGCCATTACTTCAGTGTTGTTGAGTCAAAATCATGGAATTCACTCCCTAATAGCATAGTGGGTCTATCTGCTGTATATGGATGGCAACAGTTCAAGAAGGCAGCTGACCACTTTTTCAAGGGCAAGTAGGAATGGGCAATAAATGCTAACAATACTCTCAGCCATGAGTGAATTTAAAAATATATACAGGGCTTTGGTGAGACCACATCTGGAACACTCAACAGTTTTGGACAATATCTGAAAAAAGACATAATTTTCTTATGTGGATACAACAAAGACTTATCAGACTGATGGAATGAGAGGGTTGTCCTATCAGGAGAGATTGAATAGAATGGACATACACCATCTGAAGTTTAGAACAGTGGGAGCAAATCTCATTGAAACATTTAAAATTATGAGAGGGCTTGGTAAGGTAGGTTTTGTGAAGCGGTTTGCCCTGACTGGACATTCTAGAACGAGGCATTGTAATCTCAGAATAAAGTGTGACTGTTTTTAACTGAGATGAAGATAAATTTCTTTCTCCGAAGAATTGTGGAATTCACTGCATTTGCTTTATCTTTTGAAATGGCGGAGCAGTGTGGCCTACTACTTCTTATTTATTATTTTCTTAAGGAGCACAGGGGAGTAGAAGGAAGAAAATCTCAAGCAGTTTGCTTTGCTTGTTTTTGTATTTTGAATTTTGGCATCAGCATTTGGCCACAGCTCATTTGACATTAGATCCTTGTGTATGGGTAGTGCACAACTGGTCCTACAGACTAAGGTGAAAACCATACGTGGCAAGACACTGCAAAGTCTTCATTTTCAATCTCCAAGCCTTCATTCCATGAGTTACTCTTTGACAGTAACTGAATAATTTTATGCCATAGTTCCCCCATCTCAAAACTCTTCTTTTGACTGTTTGCCCTCCTTGACCTGTACCTTCACGGCTTGGTATAAATTCAATGTGGTGTGTATGTATCAGAATTACTGAAAGGTAATTTTATGTAACTTTTCCCACTATAAATGCAGCCAGATGTTATAAATAATTGATGCCAAGGTTCTCATGCATTTTACGTCTTTAATTATCTTCTGAGAGCTTGTTAAAAGCTGAGCATTAGCTATATGCTATGCTTTGTTGGCATTAAAATCTGCTGAGGTTAACTTGTACATACCATTCAAGTAAATGTGTTACCTACATGTGACAAACCATAACATTTCAGAAGCAATCTATATGTGATTTTGAATGTAAATCTCCAGCAATTTAGTTGAGGCAGTGAGTCAGTTTATTTCTTTTTCGTTATGATCTAAAGCTAACTTCAGCCCGGTAAGTAGAATAAAACAGGCAGAACTATCCACAATAAAGTGCTTCCCATCTTTGAGTGTTCAACCAATAATGAATGGATCTCAAAAATACTTCTAACAGGCAGATTTGAAATGAACAATAACTAAAATAACCAATTTTTTAAAGGAAGCAATTTAACATTTATATGAAATATGTATGTGCGTAGTTTCCATTTTGCTTTCCTAAAATCTAAAGAATAAATTGACAGGCAGAAAGCACAATTAACTACTCTTAACCACAGTACATTTTTGATAGCATTCCAGTTGCAATACCAACAAAATCAAACAGAAAATATTTCTTGGCAAGTAACAATGAGCACTGCTTTGTTTCAAATTTGCCTTTTGGGTGCTGAAATTCTCCTTTGAATATTGTCAGTGTTCTGGATTTAATAAATATTAATTATCATTTGTTCAATAAAGTTACAGTCTCACTAAACCATATTCCCACACAAACACATAGACGGAATGGTCACAGTGTTAAATATTCTGTAGTTTCAAAATTATTACTCCTGAATTTACTTATTTTAAAATTAGCGTTTCAAAGATTGCACATTAGAAGAATGAGATTAACGTTTTAGAAATGGAAAAACATTAGTCATAATCAAGTTGTTTTCGAAAGGCATATATTTGTAAAATTTGTAGAACTTCTAAACAATATATATGGTTGTTCTCATTGTCCTTTTTTTTCTCTAGAATGTCATGCTAGTAGACCAGGACTTAATGCACATCCTTAATTATCTTTGTGAAGGTAATGGGAATTGCCTTGATGAACCACCAAAGTCCTTGTGTTGTATGCTGTTAGGAAAGGATTACCAGGGTCTTGACCCAATGAAACTGAAGGAACAACAATTTAGTTTACAGGTGACTTTGAGGAGAAGTTGCAGGTGGTGGTGTTCCTATGTTTCTTCTATCCTGTATGTAGAATGTTGTTTCTTATTATTCAACACTGTTATTTTACTGCACAATGATTTCTTTAAAACAGAAGCTTGTACAAAACTATTGCTTTCTTTTTCAAAATTATCTCCTTATTTTTAGCATTTATAAAGTTCTCCTAGAAAAGGTGTACACAGAGTTTGATCCAGTGACAGTGAAGGAATGACGATATACTTCCAATTTAGTCAGAACTTGTAAGTGTTCACGCATCCATGCATCTGCTGTCCTTACCTTCCATGTGGAAGATGTTGTTGTTTTGGAAGGTACTGTCATAGGAAATTGGTAATTGGAAATTTTTGCAGTATGTCTTGAAGATGATACACATTGCTGCCACTGTGTTGGTGGTAGATGTGGTGAATACTGAAATTGGGTGGATGGACTGCCAATCAAGTTGGCTTCTTTGTTCTGATTAGATCTTGAGTGTTATTAATTCTGCACCCATCCAGGGAAGTGGAGAGTATTCCATCACACTCGTGATTGTAATGTGTAGGTATGGACAGAATTTATATTTGTTGTATTTGTATCTACAATATCAAAATGGCTGGTCCAGTCATTTCTGATCAATAACAACAACCAAATTTGTTGAAAATGGAAGTTCAACAATGGTGATGCTATTGAACATGGAGATGGCTTGGTTCTCTCTTATTGGAGATGGCCGTTGCTTAGAACTTATGCATTGCAAATGTTACTTGCCACTTTTCAGTCCAAGCTGAAAATGTGTTGCTGGAAAAGCACAGCAGGTCAGGCAGCATCCAAGGAGCAGGAGAATCGATGTTTCGGGCATTAGCCCTTCTTCAGGAATGAGGAAAGTGTGCCAAGTAGGCTAATCATCTTAGCCTGCTTGGCACACTTTCCTCATTCCTGAAGAAGGGCTCATGCTGAAATGTCGATTCTCCTGTTCCTTGGATGCTGCCTGACCTGCTGCACTTTTCCAGAAACACATTTTCAGCTCTGATCTCCAGCATCTGCAGTCCTCACTTTCTCCTACTTTTCAGTCCAAGTCTGGAAACTATCCAGGTCTCACAGTATATGGATACAGACTGATTCAGTTTCTGAGGAGCCAAAATGGTATTGAATGTTGTGCAGTTAACAACAAGCCATCCAAATTCTTGCCTCATGATGGAAGTAAGGTCATGGATGATACATTTGGAAATGGTTGAGCCATGGACGCTACCCTGAGGAACAACTGCAGTGATTTCTTTGGTCTGACATGATTGACCTCCAATAACCACAACCATTTGTCTTTATGTCAGGCATGACATTAACTAGTAGAGTTTCCCAATGATTCCCATTGACTCCACTTTTCCTAGGGTTCCTGGATGCCACACATGATGTTAAGGACATCTACTCTCACATCACCTGAGGTGCACAGCTCTTTTATCCATGTTTGGCCAAAGGCTTTAATGAGACCAGAAGATGAGTGAGCCTGGCAGAACCAAAACTGAGCATCTCTGAGTAAGATATTACTTCTCAAATGTCACCAGTTAGCACTGTCAATGACCTCTTCCATCATGACGTTTATGACTGAGGGTAGATTGATGGGGCATTAATTGGCCAGGTTGGATTTGTTCTGCTTTTTCTAGACAGGACAGGAAACGTTTTACATTGGTGAAGTCTCAGTTCACATTCCTGTGCATTAATGTTTATCTGTCACACCTCTGCCTATTTGAATTACCTATTCTGCTTATCCTCTTGAAGACTGCTGCTACTGGGTGCATAATGTATAAGCAAACTTCAACTGAAGCCTAACTAATGTCTTACACAATTTTAACATTCCTTTCATTTTTGTAATTGATGAGGTTAATTTCATCCTGAGATAGCATAAAATGTGTCAAATATAAATCAGCAACCAGATTTGCACCCTGCCTGACTTTCATTTCGTCAAATTCAGAATACAGAAAAGCGATGAAATTGATCTGAAACTTCAAATATAAAACCACAAATCCATCATCATTTTCAATAGTCTGGTTCTGCTGCAACTTTTAACAGTTTTTTGTATCTGTACGTAAAATTGCCCCTTTTCCTCATTTAAGATCATGCTAGGATGTATTTCTTTACCGTTCATTTTCCTTGTAAAATCGACTATATTACATTATGTTTACCCACGTGCCCATCCTCTATGACTAGCTTATCCATGACCTCCAATAGTCTTTTATTAGCCTGATCATGATTTGCATAATCCTGTATTTTGGTGTGTTCAGCAAAACAGTATCCATGGAAGGTCACTCAGAAGCTACTTTAAACCCAATAGATTTGCTGTCAGCTCACTCAACATCTCTTGTTCTCTCCATGTGGCTAAATTTCTTTTCATTACATGTTCCATTTCTTTTCAATAAGTTTTTTGAGTGTTAACTTGCCAAGTGCACTTTGAAAATCCATACAAAACCCATCCACCACGTTTCCTTTCTATGGTCTCTTCAAAGAACTTTATAAAATTCATCTGGGCTGACTTCCCTTTTAGGAACTTATGCTGACTGGTTCTCATTATTCACGTTTCAAGGATTTTTCTATTCACAAATCTTCTGAAGACCTCAGTTGAAGGTTATATTATGTTTTAATCTTCAGTAAAACTTTTTAGAAGCAAACTATTAAGTTCTGACAATTTGAGTTAATTCTTTAGCAACATTTCTTTAATTTATAACCTTTGCTTCATATTCAGCCTTGGTTGTGTAACATTTTCAATATTGACTTTCACTGTGAAATCTGAGGCAAAGAACTTATTTAGTATTTCCATCATTCTTTCACATTCAGTACAAGCTTACTTCCTTCATCTCTCAGTGGCCCCAGCAGTGGCAGCTTATGTTTTACATGTCTTTTTGCATGTTTTAAGAAGTATGCCAGTAACAAAAATAACAAAAGAGTTGTTCAACATAATGTTAATCACTTCAGCATGTGACACGGTTAAACTAGCAGGATAAAGGAAACCTACAGTGCAGCCAGTTAAATGTTTGGCTTTCAATCAGATATTCCTCAGATTGAGTGCCAAGCCTAACTGTCACTGAAGTCAGGCTGTCATAGTGGGGAAGCGTTCAACTAATACTCAGCTACATCATTAGGGAAGAATTGTATCAGTTTAGATTCTGATGGAACCCATTTGTGGATCAGGAATTCAAATGATGGAGAAGTGGGATCTTTCCCCAAGCCTTCAGGTTGATTGAAAAGTCAGGAAGAATGGGTGGATTCGACCTGTCTGATCTGTCAGAGGGATTTTAATTAAAGGGATCCTGGAATAGCCTACACGCGTTCAACAACATTTGAGGTTGCATGAACCTTAGCAGTGAAGAGCAGAACTTGGTCACTTCCACTTACCTGAAGGCCTTGCTGTCCAGTCTGCAGGAGCTGCTGAGGTGTGATTTTCTAGGGATGGGAGGAAGAGGCCACCTGTCCAAATAAGCAGGCAAGGATGGAAATGATCATGGAAGTCAACAGAAGATGTGTGGTCTCTCTCACCAGGTGGAAGGAACGGAGGGAAGGAATGGTGAGTGGTATAACACTCTCAGGTGCCACATCTAACTATCTGACCTTTCCAGATATGCCCCTCCACAACACTCCATTGATCATTCCACTTCTTCCTGTCTGTCCTGTCACTTCTCATCGCCATCTGATTAGCAAGCACTCCCAATCATCCTAATCCTATTGCTGTTCCCACAGATGCCTGACAGCCATCTTCCATGCTGACAAAAGATTTCACAGTATATTTATTATGGTGTTATCTCATTAAAGATGAACACATTACATAATTGTCTTTCCTTTTTAAAATAACACACACATTCACATGATATTTTTAGACCTGAAGAAATGGTTCATAAATGCAGGGTGTGTTGTCTTTCCCTATTACCCACACAAGTCACTTTGAACATCCACACTGCTCTGCTTTCTCATTTGCAGAACTTGGAGAGAATTAGAAATAGAGACCCAAAGAGGTGGGGTTGGGGGATTGGATAGGAGAAGGGTGACAGGAATGGGTGGTAGAAGTGACTTACCAGATACATTGGGAAAGAAGACTTGTTCCAGGCAGCTGTGAAGATCAGTAGCAGCTCCTGAGACAGCATGGTCCTCCTCTGGCACAGATACTCAGAAGATTCAAAAGTTTAATATTTCAAAATGTGGAATTTTATATCTTGTAGAAGAGTTTGGGGTAGGAAAAGAAAAATATATCAAGGCTGCTTCTCCACCCAATAAAGCAGCTTTACAGCATTCAAAAAGCTTGATACTTATCAAACAAACTTATTCCACTGATCAACTTATTCACAGTCTCCAATGTGGCAGGGGAATTGGTAACTGGCACCTTTCTCTTTTATTGTTTTCTAAAATGTTAAATTGCATCATAACTCCCACATAGTCATTTCAGAAAAAACATTTTCATTTGGCTCGAATAACAAAGGCAGCATATGTATTTGCTATGTAGAGCAAATAGATCAGTATAGATTCCCAGTAGCTGCTGGGTTAGTAGTTAGAACATGCATGACAATCAGACTTAACACGCTGATCTGTGCAGGACGAAAATCAGCCAATATCCCTACATCTCAATGTTACCAATTGTATAAGGTAATGAATGGTTCTGAACAGTTTATGTTGAAGTTGCACATAGCTTCACCCAGTCTGATGATATCATGCTGTCTTTGCGTGAAAAACAAGTAATTCAGCATGAGGTCCAGATAGAGATAGACATGTCCTCTCTAGCTCCTAACAATCTAACAATAGCGCAGCCATCTTCCATAGTAGGCATTTATAAGATTAAAGGTCACCCTGATGAGGTTATTGGACCATTAGCTAGCTGGGAAGAGTTCTTCTGTGAAGGAAATTCTTTGAATTTAAAGTAGCCCTAATAAGGTAAGGTATAGTAAGAATGACATCCCTGGTGAAGGAAATCCAAGAAATAAAAGAGCATCCAAGAGCGAAATGGTTCACAGACAAATCAAAGTTGAGATTAGAATCAAGTATAATAAACCTCAAGCAAAAAACCTATTGAACTTCCAGGTCTGAGAAGAACACATTATTGAGGAATTGCAAAATTTGTGAAGTCTGAGATTTGGGGGGAGATTAATGTATACATTCATGTATATGAATGTACATATAATTATAGAGGAATGAAAAAGTTTAGAGGAGACTGTTTTAATTGTTCTGAAAGAATTATTATTGAAGCTACATTAAGCTCCACCCATTGTGTAAAGCTTACACAGTCTTTGGATAGAGAAGAAGTATCTTGGAAAGGCACAGCAGTTCAGGTAGCATCCGAGGAGCAGTAAAATCGACGTTTCAGGCAAAAGTCCTTTATCAGATGAAGGGCTTTTGCCCGGAACGTCGATTTTACTGCTCCTCAGATGCTGCCTGAACTGCTGTGCTTTTCCAGCACCTCTAATCCAGAATCTGGTTTCCAGCATCTGCAGTCATTGTTTTTACTATAGAGAAGTAGTCTAGCATGGGTTTTAGATGAAGATGGGATGTGTCAACTCTGGCTCCTGATACTCCTTTTATCTATGCTTAACTATTCACTATAACTTGTCCCAATTAATATTATATTATAAACTGTATGTTGAAGTTTTAAATGAGTTATCTAAAAGTTGATTGCTCTTTTGTGTTCCGCAAATTAGGCGTTAAAAGAATTGACCTCCCTTTTAAATCCCTGTTCATTCTTACTCTGTTGAAGTTAATGAAAGTAAGAACTGGGAGAGATGTGAAATTAATGTTGACTTGCTATCGTTCATTTTATGTTATTGCATGTCAACATGAACCTAGCAATGTGATCTTCCCATGCTTTGGACTCCTAAATAAACTACTTGAAGCAAATACACTGCCATTGTTTCGAAAATATTTCAAATCATTAAACAGAGAACAGTAGAGTCTCTGGATGAAACAAGTGGAATGGACCAAATAACTTAATCATCTCTGATTGGACATTGTCTTGCTGATGATTGCATTACTTTGATGGAAAGGACATTTGGGCAGGAAGCTGTGCTACCACCAGCTTTCTGATGCTGTTGATTTTTAGGCAGTAAATTCATCCTTGGTGATAGCACAAAGCTGATGGTTAGTGAATTTCCAAACCATTTTTGTCCTTTGGCCAGTGTGAAATGGGTTACAATCATTCTCACTGGTTTTACATGGGCAGTTGGATCACTACCTTCTGTTTCCAGCTAGCACCCAAGATGAAGTTGGTCCCCTAAATATTATCTTAATTCTAATTTAGTCATGGTGTCTTACATCCACTAGGTGTCCTCATCTAAATAATTTACAACACCACATGGTTTACATGCCGATAAGTTGGTTGTTCTGTCAACTTCATGCCAATTCAACATTGTTTTCATATCACCTCAGTGTATAAAGGCAGTTTGGACTAGCTGGTTAATGCCTGCAGTATGATATGCAATTTCACATGCTCCAGCTTCACTGTGATACATTTCCCCACCAAATTTTAGGAACATTTGTTAAATTTAAAATAAATAATTTTAAGACACAGTTATGAATGACACATACTCCAACATGTGAGTTAATATTAGCTTCCATGCTCATGGGATAAAAATGGTAACAATTAAAATCAAACTTCAGATTCATGGTTCTTTTAAGTTTTTAATGTTAGAAATTTAGGAAAAATATTCTGATGAGATAAGCATGAAGATGTGCCAGAGATTAATTTACTGTACAAACAGCTACATTATTTCTGTGCAGAGAATAGTGTGAGTAAGCTTCCTTTTGTCAGTTATCTTAAAGCTGGTTACATTGATGTCTCAACAAGTCATTGAATTTTGTGAATGTACACTCCCATTGCTTTATGCAACAGGGGGGGATCAGCGAACTTTGTGGAATTTTCTGTTTACTATGCCTGAATTCCTACTATGTATCAGGAATGTAGGTTTATAGATCCCTTTTTAATACTCTTAACAGAGATATGGGAGGACAATTAAAACAGTTTACTATAGAAATATATGAACGAGGCACATTGTTTGTTAATAATTTCTGTGAAGTTTTAATTTAATTAAGTTCTATCACAAGTCCATAATACCACAAGTCTGACTTGCTACCTTAAAATTCCTCACTGACATTTGTACTTCATTATATCTTTATAGTCTATTCTCCCCCAGAGTTTATTATTCTAGAGCATAAGAAAGGATTGAATGAAAAAAACTATTTGGCTCAGCAGGCCCATTCCTTCCACATAGTCCATTTACAATCTACCCTGCTGTGGACTCCATGTACCTATTTAATCACCCAAGGCTAAATTCTCCAAAAATACTTCTTGATTTCCGAAGGTAATCAGGCTAAACTTCAGATTGCACATCCATGCTCAAACCAGTGCAGTTTCCTGTAGATGTCACTTTATCCCTTTCCAGCCCAGTTGCACCTGTTGCTATTTTGTTCTATTAATTATTTTGTAATTCAGGCATTATGCAGGGGTATAATTATGACATCAAAATGGCAATAGCAAATAAACTATTACCAATCATGGCAGTGATGCAAGATCTGACATGATACCATATATTTTCAGCTGAATTATTGTATGTTACTACAGGAAACGTTTGTCAAGTGGAAGGTTATCAGGAAACATACACATACTTCAATATTTGCATTCATTTGTACTGCTAACTTGGTGTTTTATTCATTGATGGGATGAGGGTGTCACTGGCAAGGCCACCATCCCTCATTGCCATTGAGGAGATGGTGGCAAGCTGCTTTCTTGAACTGTTGTTGTCCTTGTGGTGTAGGTAGACCTACATTGCTGTTAGAGGGGGAGTTCCATAACTTTGAACTAGTGAAGGAAGAGTGAATAAGTTTCAAATCAGGATGATGTGTGACTTCGAAGGAACCTTGCTGTGGTGTATTCCCATGTGTCTGCTGCCCTTGTGCTGTTCAGTCATGGGTTTGGAAGATGTTGTCCATGAAAACTTAGTGATGAGTTGAAATGCTTTTTATAGATGTTATAAGCTGCTGCTATTGAGTGTTGATAGTGGAGGGAGTGAATGTTGAAGATGCTAGATGGAGTGACAACTCAAGTGGGCTCCTGGATGGTGTCAATTTTCTTGAGTGTTGTTGTATCTGCACTCGTTCAGCCAAGTGGACAGTTTCTAGCACACTCCTGACTAATGCCTTGTAGATGGTAAAGAAGAGGCTCTTCGATCATCAAAATTGTTTCTGATTTATTTTCTGTCTTGTGCGTCCCTAATTTTAATCATTCTACCATTCTATCATGGCCCTTCAGCTATCATGGTCTGAAGCACTGATGTAACTTCTCTCTCCCTGCTCAAGACAGTCCTTAAAACTTATTTCTTTCACCATGATGAGAAGGTGCCAGTGTTAGACTGGGGTGGACAAAGTTAAAATCATGCAACACCAGGTTATCGTCCAACAGGTTTATTCGGAAGTACTAGCTTTCGGAGTGCTGCTCCTTCGTCTTCTCCCAAACTTTGAGCACTCTGAAGGCTAGTACTTCCAAATAAACCAGTTGGACAAAAACTTGGTGCTGTTTGATTTTTAGTTTGTTTCACCATACTATTTGATCTTCTCCCCTAATATCTCCTGATGTAAATGAATGTAAAATTTTGATTGATAACAGTCGAAAAGTGTGGCGCTGGAAAAGCGCATCAGGTCAGTCAGCATCTTGAGGTGCAGGACATTTCAGGCATTAGCCTTTTATCGACTTCCTAATTCAGGGCTTATGCCCAAGCCATCGACTCTCCTGCTCCTCGGACACTGCTTGACCTGCTGTGCTTTTCCAGCACCACACTTTTCGACTCTGATTTCCAGCATTTGCAATCTTCACTTTCTCCTATTTGCTTTATAACACTCAGGTGAGGTAACTCAGCATATTATACTATGTTAAAGAAGCAATACAACTTTAAGTAATTGTTAAGTATCCAAATGGTTATTTATTGCAATAAAGAGGATTAATTTATCATACTAACTTAAACATCTCTGTATTAAGTTGTAACAAGGCTGCACTTAAAGCAACTGTTTCCAATGACATAGAGACAAAAAAAGTGTAAGCTATTTGTTTATGGAAAATAAAAATTGATGCACACATCTCTTTGCTAAGTGAAGACTGCAGTATCTGAGACATTTCTCTCTAACATTTCACAAACAGCAATAATTTTCACTCCTGACATGTTAAAACTGGAGGATATCCATCTTCCATTGAAATGGTTTCATGGAAAAGATACATCAATACAATAGTATTTTAACTTATCTCCTTAAACATTTGTAATAGTCAGATTTTCTGTAACAGAAAGGCCTGGCAGAAAATTTAAACTTTCAGCAGGCGGGAAACATGCGCATTCAGCAACATGAGTAATTACACTAGCATGGATTTCCAGACTATAAATCTGACTATATGAACCTTCTCAAAATATCAAAATATGTCCATAATATGCACCATATTGTTAAATGTGCAAAATATAAAAATGTATGAGAAACATCAATAAAAAAAGATTGATCATTTTTGCAAAAGCATTGTTCCTAGATGACTTCCATTCAGTCGTTTTTCAAACTGAAAGCATAACTTTGATCTGTCAACTAAGAAAAGTAAACTGAGTGTGACCTTTTGTCATCAGTTAATCATCTCAGTTAATGACAACTGTTAACTTTGTTCTGATATTTGACTGTGCACTTTCTTTGTACTGTCAAATTGTTTCATCCTAGCACTAATTATTTCACTTTATGTGCATGGATATCATGGGAGTAAGTTGAGTTCAACATTGAAATGCAAGTTTGTCTTTTGAGAAAGATTGTATTACTAAGTTGGTGCTGTACCATTTTATTGCCAGCAGGACCCTTGGGGAAATCTGACTCAACAGGATTTGGTTTATATCTTGGTTAGTTTTGCTGTTTCAAGTCCCACACATGAAGGAAAGCTGAAACCTACTAAGTTATTCTGCTGTTTTGGTGTCCATTCCAACCTATAACACATGCAAATTCGCAGAGTAGTATTTATGTTTTTTTAAATATTCAATCTCAAATATATCATTGGCAAGATCAAGCATTTATTGCCCATCCCAAGATCCATTTCATATCTCAAAAATCATTACAACAAGCTAGAAAATGTGTTTCCCAATATTTTGTCTTTCACATATTTGTTGTCTTCTATTCTGATAGAATGCACTTATGATCTGTATTCACAAATCCAACCTAAACACTAATTCTAAAAGTTCCTCACATATTTTTCTGACCTCCTCTGGAGATGTTTTAATAATAAAATGGAAATTAGAAGTATTTCACGTCAGCAATTTAAAATTAAAGACAAACTTGCACATCATACTTCACAAATAAATTTTCTTTGTTTCAGTTTGTAAAAATATGGACTATATCTCCCGTGTGGCAAAGGAGCTGTATTGTGGAATTAATGGTTTGTATTTCACCTGCAGAACCAGTGTACATTGCCAAAAGCTATAGTTTTTCTTGTGCTGATTGGGTGTAATATTATAAATTATATTATTGCACGTTTGTGACCTTCAAAAATAATTTCATTGCTCTGACCAACCAAAATGAATGGCTCCACGTAAGGGAATCGTTATAAGGTTGGATGCTATGAATTCATTGATTGCATACCTCCTATGTTCAATATCCCAGGCAACAATTGGGACATTAAACCATAACATGTGCAATGCATTTGTGTTGTTGGAGCTGAATTGATAGTACAGGCAAATTGAATCAATGAGTTGTATCTTATATGCATTTCAATGAGGTGTAGAATGGCAAGATTTCTGGCAGAATATCGATGAGGACAGTTGTGATGTCAGGATCATTTCATTCCATCTTTTACGTTTTTCACAAGTGGCCCAATGAGTTTCCCACAAGGCAGTGGTGAGTTGCCAGTTGGGTGGGGGAGGGAGAGCAGGGGAGTGGAGAGGATGGTAAGGGCTTGATAAAATGCTTGTTAATAGCCCAGTTCATCTAATTAATATTCAGTTTCCCATCATGCCAAGCATGCAGAATAAGCCTAATGATGAGAATTCTTGACATGGAAATCAAAGTGGATGCCTGACACCTTCAGCCCACTGCTTTCTCTATAAGACCTGCATGTTCCAGAGGACACAAACATCTGAGGGCATGCTCCATCGCCATTGGGCACATATACCCTGCATCCACTGGCATCTGCCATGTGTCAGCCTCTAAGAACCCTCATAGCACATCTCCAATCGAATTTTCTGCACTTCAGTGCTGCCCTTCAAACCACACCAGAAATGTTATCATTGGAATGCTGCAGCAAGTTCAGGGACGCACACACAGAGCTCATGGACTGCTCCCTCTGCATCTACTGGCTTTTTTGCTCACTGCTATACATGCACACTTGCCTTGCATTGACTTGCCGACCCATTGTGCACTTTGCCCCCTGAGCTATAGCTACCAGGTTCCTACTATTTTTGTCTTGCCTTGCTCTTTAGCATAGACATAAAAGGGCTTAACCTTCACTCAAGGGTTTGCAGCAAAGTAAGTTAAGGGCAGCTTTTGATTCCAGTTCAAAGGCTTGGAAACCATCAGTCAGCTACTTGGGGCAGTCAGAGTCAGGATCCTCTCCACACAAGGGGCGAGGAGATGAATGTTTGGCAGCCAGCCTGCATTTTGTGTGTTTCTGTGTTACTGTGGACTGTTTCCTCCTGGAATGAGAAACAGGCAGGTATTAAGGAAGATGGGAGTGGGTGACACAGCTGATAATTTTGGTGTAGCTGGAGAGGTGTCCCGATTAAGTGAGTATGCAGCACAACGGGCATGCAGGATTTGTTATTGAGGCAAGTTTGCTATGATACAGTGAGAAATCTCACACAGCGCTGTGGTGAAATTCCCTCCAAAAGCCGCAACACAACTTGGACTTAGCCATAAAAACATAAGATTCATCCTAATGGCTTACCAAGTATTATTGAATGTATTCAAGGAATGGCTAGATATAGCACTTGGGGCGAATGGAACCAAAGGTTAAAGGGAGAAAGCAGGATTAGGCTATTGAGTTGGATCATCAGCCATGATCGTGATGAATGGTGGAGCATTCTCGAAGGGCCGAGTGGTCTCCTCCTGCTCTTATCTTCTATGTTTCTATCTTGTGATACTTTGCATTGAAAATTTATTCCCTCGTGACATCCTATTTTATCATTCACTGCCTTAAGAACAATTTATATGAAAATTAGATAAAAGCAAAGTAATGTGGGTGTTGGAGATCCAAAATAAAACCAGAATGCACTGGAGAAACTCAGCAAGTCTGGGAGCATCAACTCCAATATGCCACTTCTGGAGTTGCATTGGACTTGAAATGTTAACTTTGCTTCTCTCTTCACAGGTGCCAATAGATGTGCTGAATTTCTCCAGCACTTGTTCTTATTTATGCAAAAATCATATTTTTAATGGAGAAGTATAAAACATGGATATATTTAATGTACAGAAAGAGGCCCTGTATCTGTATTGGCTGAAAAAAGCTATCCAACTTAATCCAACTTTCAAGCAGTCCTGTAGCCCTGAAAAGTATAGCACATGAAATGCATATCCATGTGTTCTTTAAATGTAGATTTCTAACCCTTTTATGGCATATTGATAGTGACACTACTTCTAGGCCACGGGCTCATGCCCCACCTGCTCCAACAGTGTGTCATAAAATGTCTAAGCAGCTTTATTAAAAACATTTAAATGTATACTTTTGCCTCAATCGCTCTTTCAGCGATTATCTTCCAAACCCCGCCACCCATCAGAGGCAGGTTCTTTGCGCAGGGAGTGGGAAGGGTGTAGAATGCCCTTATCTGCTAATGTAGTCAACTCAGCCACATTAGGGAGATTTAAACAATCCTTAGATAAGCACATGGATGGTTTTGGGATAGTGTAGGGGGACGAGCTGAGAATAGTTCACAGGTCGGTGCAACACTGAGGGCCGAAGGGCCTGTTCTGCGCTGTATTGTTCTATGTACCTTCTGGGTGAAAGAATTACTCCTTGTTGCTCTCTAATTGGTTGACAAGTTACATCAACTCTATTTCTCTCTCCACAGATGCTGCCAGACCTGTTGAGTTTCTCCTGCATTCTATGTGTTTGTTTCTTATGTGGTAGTCAGAAGTGTATGCAAGACTCTGACTACAGTCTAATTAGTGTTTAATGCAGTTTCAGCGCAACCTCTCTGCTGTTATATAAGAGACCATGGTCAAGAAAGAAAAGTATCCCAAATCTTCTTGACTATCTTTTCTACCTGCCCTGTTATCTTCAGGGATCTGTGAACAAGTATTTCAATGTCTCTGTTCTTCCACACTTCCCAGAATCATATCAGTCATTGTCTATCCTTCTGTTTTACTTATCCTCTGCAAGTGCTTTGCTCTATGAATCTCTGGATTGAATACCTTTTGCCATTTTTCTGCCCACTTGGCAATCTGAAAGATATCTTCCTTCAGTCAACCATTTGCTTTCTGACTATAATTGGCCTCCCCAGTGGCCATTGCCTACTCACTTAATTGGGACACCTCTCCAGCTACACCAAAACTATAAAGTACATGACTATTCTGTGTTCTCTGCCAACTTTATTAATCATGTTCCCCTTGCATTTCAGTCAAAATCATTAAACTAAACTATAGACAGCAAGAGACTCAGTACTGAGCTCTGTGAAAACAGCTTTCCAGTCACAAAAAAAACCCCTTGCTGACTGTAATCTAATATTGGGTCCAATTTGCCACTTTCTCTTCCATTCCTTAATGTTCTAGTTTTCTGATCAGGTTATCGGGGGAACCTTAGTAAAGCTTTAGTAAAGCTTTACTAAAATTTGAGTAGACTGTATCAAATGTAAGGGATAGGATTTATGCACATCTGGATAGGAATAATGTGATCAAGGATAGTCAGCATGGTTTTGTGAAGGGCAAGTAGTAAAGCTTTACTAAAATTTGAGTAGACTGTATCAAATGTGCTACCCTCTCAACATTTCTTGTGACTGCTTCAGAATTCAATCATCTTACTGACAGGACCTTCCCCTAACAAAACCATCCTGGCCAAGAACGGGAAAAAAAAGGGCAAAGAAAAGGCAGTATTGAGAGTTTGAAGTGATAGGTTTTTTTAATGTTGCAGAGAGTTTTAGGGAAAAAATGACTGAAAGATGTCTGAGGACTCTCATTATGAAAAACTGGGGAGTTGTGAATTGTGCCCTGTTCAAGATGCCTTTACTTAAATGTATTTAACATCAGGGACAAAATAAATACATTAATTCCATAAATAGAGGTTAATGGATAAGATCTCAAAACTAGGATCAGGATATTCATAGGTAAGTAAATTTTCTAAAGAAGAGACAGGAATGAAAGGTTGGGGTGTAGCTTTGTTCACACGAGGTGGAATAATTCTGTTAGCTGGATTGGATTACATAGAATATATAAGTGAAGGTAAGAAATAACAAGGTGAAAAACGCATTGGTGGGAGTACCTATAGCATCCCTAACAGGAGCTGTTGCGTAGAAGAGAGAATAAGTCAGAAGATAATGAGGGCATGTGGAAAAGGCAGTACATTAACAGAACTTTAATCTTCATGTGAATTGGGAAAATCAAATAGGCAGAGATAATAATGAAGAAGAATTAATAGTATGTATTCAAAAGACCAGGTAAGGATGGCAGTTCCCTTCGCTAAAGGACATTAGTGAATCAGATGTGTTTTTCTTCCTGACAATCGACAATTGTTTTGTGATCATCATTAGACTTAATTCCAGTTTTTATTGAATTCAAATTCGACCATCTGCCATGATGGGATTCCAACCCATGTCCCTTGAACATTACCTGGGTGCATAGATTAACTGTCCAGCAATAACACCCTTTGGTTGTCACCTCCCCTAAATAAAGGCAAACCTTCCATTTGTCTTTCCTATTACCTCCTGAACTTGTAAGCTAGATTTTTGTAATTTATGTACGAAAATCATTGACACTCTCTGTGCTGCACTTTCTCCATTCAGCTCTCCTATTCTTCCTGCCAAAGTACATAACTTCACATTTTCCCCACAATTGTATTCCATCTACCAAGTTTTTGTCCACTGACTTAACCTGTCTCTCTCCCTATGCAGACTCTTCGAATGTTCACCACTTGCCTCCCCACCTATTTTTGTGTCATCTTCATACTTGACTATAGTAAATTCACACCGCTTGATTATTCTATGGTTCTAAATATTTTGCTATTGTATCCTTTATAATAAATTCTAATATTTTGCCAATGGCAGTTGTAAAGCTAACTTACCTGGTTTTTGTCTCATTCCTTTTTGATTAAAGGTGTTACATTGACAGTTTTCCAACCATCCACTACATTTCCAAACTCTAGGTGCTTGGAATATTGCTACCAGTGCATCCACTATCTCTGTAGCACCTATTTCACACTACTCTCTGCTTAAAGTGTATTACTTCACAGTTTCCTATATTATATTCCATCTGTCAGAGTTTTCACCGCTTACTCATCAAAGTCCACTTCTAACTTCCTTGTGTCTTCTTCACAACTATTTTCTTCTACCCATCTTGGTGTCTCTGTGAATTTAGATACTATGCCTTTGTTTCCCTCATCTAATGTCTACTCATTGCAACATTGCAATTGTAAAAATTTTGAGAACCCAGCAGAGACCCCTAAGGGATTCCATCATATTCTGCCAATCAAAGACCCAATATACATCCATCTGTCTGTTAGCTGTGTGCACACAAGTCATTGTTCCCTAAAATATACATATTTTAATGAGCTTTTTTTTTGCTTTAAACTTGAACTACCTTTGCTCTTTGTTTGAATTATCCTTGCATATATAAGATTTTAAATTGGTTGCATGACAAGCTGCTGAAATTCAGAGATGGAAACAAAATCTAGGCATCGGTGTGAGCCTGTGTGAATTTAGACCTTAGCAAACAGTGCAAAAATCTGTGTTTGTCCTTAATCAATTATACTTAAGGAACGTGATGTTAATAGTGTAAAGAACGAGAAAAAAAAGTGTAAGAAAAAGTGTGTAAATTCCATGGCAGATTAGGTACAGAAAGAGGAGAGAAAGATTGATTTCAGAGAGAGAAGAAAGAAGAAAAGTAAAAATAAATCAAAGTTTTCATTTCTACAATCTCTGATATCTATTAAACTGAAGGAATAATGTTGCACAACTTTAATAGTGAATTTTCATTACCAGCAAAAATAGTTAATGACATGATGTTTGTCTCGTTATTTGAAATACATTGAAAGGCCTGATGTTGCTACATGTTCTAATGATGAATTCAGTTTATATCGATTAGCAAATGTAGCAACAGTATACCATTCAATGTATTTCAAAGGTGAGCCAGACAACAACAGGCTCTTTTTAGGAAGCTGACCTTGCATCCCTCTTCACCTGAAGTTAAGATATGCCATTAACTTCCTTGTCATTTTAATCAGAAATTACAGTTCATTATGATTAGATTCCCTACAGTGTGGAAACAAGCCGTTTGGCCCAAAAAGTCCACACTAACCATCCAAAGAGTAACCCGCCTAGACCCATTCCCCTACATTTACCCCTGACTAATGCACCTAACACTACAGGCAATTTAGCATGACCAATTCACCTGGCCTGCACAGCTTTGGATTGTGACTGGAAACCAGAGCACCCAGAGGAAACCCACACAGACTTGGGGAGAATACGGTGGCACAGTGGTTAGCACTGCTGCCTCACAGCGCCAGAGATCCGGGTTCAATTCCCGCCTCAGGCGACTGACTGTGTGGAGTTTGCACGTTCTCCCCGTGTCTGCGTGGGTTTCCTCCGGGTGCTCCGGTTTCCTCCCACAGTCCAAAGATGTGCAGGGTCAGGTGAATTGGCCATACTAAATTGCCCATAGTGTTAGGTAAGGGGTAAATGTAGGGATATGTGTGGGTTTCGCTTCGGCGGGTCGGTGTGGACGTGTTGGGCCGAAGGGCCTGTTTCCACACTGTAATCTAATCTAATCTAATCTAATCTAATCTAATCTAATCGAATGTGCAACTCCACACAGACAGTTGCCCAAGGCATTGAACCCGGGTCCTTGGTGCTGTAAGGCAGCAGTGCTAACCACTGAGCCACCGTGCCACCCCAAAAATCTTGTGCAAGATCATGTTGGACACAACTTCCCATGAACTGAATACAGACATGGGGATTTTTCCAAAGAGGATTAGAAATAAAGTTGACAAAGGACAAGTCATGAAGAGTCAGGCACCCCAGATGGGACTTGAACCCACAATCCCTGGCCTTATCCATTAGGCCACGGGGGCCACAAATTTTGGAAAGCAAAAATAAATACCTATGTAGATTGATTCAATCATGTTAAACTTATAAGATCTTTGCCACATTAATAAGTAAAAGTTTAGCTGCCAAACACTTTTAGCCATTGGTAAAAAGATGTTTAATATAGAGGAAATTCTGGTGAGAATAATAGACCATCAATTTCCTAATTTTTTCATTAATGAAAATTGTTGATTGCTGATTTGAGTTGAGCACGTTAAATGAGTAATTAAGGGGTTCCTTACATTAAATTCAATCAATCTTTCACTCCAACTCAATATGGATAGATAGTATTTGGTCTGAGCTAGATTTAACAAACTTATTGTGGTTTAAAGGTGAAGAAAAGAATGACCCAACTAAATGCAGCATGTGGAAACTAATACAAATGCATAGATTAGCACATCAAGAAGGAAAAAAAGACTTGGCTGATGTGTTTGGAAAGTGTTGCATATGTCACAAGCACCATGTGTTAGTATTAATGTCAGCCCTGTCAGTTATGGTTCTGTCATGGTGCCATAACCTATGGTGCAAAGTCAGAATGAAAGGTAATTGCGTAAGAATATTAACTTTGACTGAATGATTGCATACGCATACTCAGAACAGCTGAAATGGTCGAATAGAATTGCATTTTGCATAAAGACTTCCACGTTCTCAGATGCCCCAGAGTAATTATGCTATGAAGTATTTTTGAAGTGTACTTGCAGTTATAATGTAGTCTAAACCTGTTAGTATTCAATCTGAAACTCACCTCTCTCTCTTACAATCCTATATCATTCGCTTATTCAGAAACTTATGCACTTTTCCCATGAAAAATGCAATGATCTCAGCTCCAACTGTCATTGGCTGGCCCTCAGTTCGAGGATGATGACGACTCCAGTCTTGATTCTTGCTGTGTTCCTATGAAGACATCAGGATCATGAGTTTTTCCTGATGTCTTCATAGGAACACAGCAACAATCAAGTCTGGACGTTACAAAGGTATCAAAAAGACAAAATTAAAGTTCTCTATTTGAATGCATGAATCATTTATAACAAAGTAAATGCGTTGATGGTGAAATTAACTTAAATTTGACATTAATGACATTGAAGTAAGGAAGTATGAGATGAGCAAATACAGAGACTTTACTATAATATGATAGGGATTGGGTCCTGAATGTTGAGGTGTCTATGACCTTGGAGAGGAATATTAAGTTGGGTAAAAGAGAATGAGTAGGACGGTTCATCAAGAATGGTATTGGTGCAATAGCTGGAGATAATCTTGGTTCAGAAGATTAGGATGTAAAATTGTTTTAGGTGGAGATGAGGAATAATGGGGAGCTAAGTCACCAATGAATGTGGCCTACAGGATCCCTATCAGTAACCATAAATGTGGGACAAAGTATACAAGAAGAAATATTGTTTGCTTATGATAAAAAGATGGCAATGACCATGGGCAACTTTAATCCGTGGGAAAATCAGATTGGCAATAATAGCATAGATAAGTAGTTCATAGAATGCTTTTGGAGGAGTTTCTTAGGGCAGTGCATTTTGGAACCAACCAGAAAGCAGGTAATAAAAGACAAGGTATTGTGAAATGTAATGGGACAAATTAATACATCAGAGTAAAGGCAACCCAGCTAGCAGCAACCACAATATGCTTGTATTTCACATCCAGTTTGAAAGGGAGAAGACTAGTTCTAAGTTTGATATTTTAAGCATAAATAAGGATAACAATATGGACATGAAAGCTCAGCTCACCAAAATGAAGTTGCATACTAGGAGTTAGATCAATAAAGAAGCAGTGGCAAATGTTTAAGGTTATATTTCATAGCAATCAGAATAATTATATTCCTACACTAAAGACAAATTCTAAATGTAGGGCCCATTATCTAAAGGATCTGGAGAAACTATCAAATTTAAGGAGAAAAGCACAGGACTGCCCAAAGATTAATGGGAGATCAAATGATGGAGCCACTGGACATGGGTGAGGTTTTAAGTAAATACTTCTCATCTCTATTCATAGAAGGTGTGGTGAGATGTATCCCAGGCTGCTATGGGAGGCAAGGGAAGAAATTGCTAGAGGCCTGCTGGACAATTTTAATATTCTGCTGGTCACAGGTGAAGTGCTAGATGACTGAAGGATAGCTAATGTAGTTTCTTTATTCAAGAAGGGCAGCAGGGATCGACCAGTCAGTTTGACATCAGTGGTAGGAAAATTACTGGAAAAAGATTCTGATGGACAAGACTTGGAAAGGTAGAGATTTATCAGGGATAGTCAGGTTGGATTTGTCAGATGGGAATCCTATCTGAATAATTTTATTGAGTTTTTTTTGAACAAATGAATATGTATTGATATATATAAAATATATTGATGAAGATAATGCAGTTGATGTGGTTTACATGGACTTCAGTAAGGCCTTTGAAAAGATCCCACATGGAAGGCTGGTCCAAATGTAAGAGCCCATGGGATCCAAGCAAGTAGGCAAACTGGATCCAAGATTGGTTTATAAATAGAAGGCAAAGGATAATGGTGGAGGGGTGTTTTTGTTATTGGTAGCCTATGACCAGCGGTATACCACAAAGAATGGTGCTGCGTCCCCAATTGGTTGTATGTACAGGAAAAGAACTGGATGTGAATGTAGAAGGTTTAATTAGTAAAGTTTGCGCTAAAGACAAAATTTGGTGGTGTCAGGCTGATGTTGATCAGCTGGAAAATTGGGCATAGCTATGACAGATGGAATTTAATCCTGATAAGAGTGAGAATTGCATTTTGGGAGGTTTAATAAAGGAAGGACATACACAATGATAGGCTGGATTTATTTTCCTTGGAGCAGAGGAGGCTGAGGGGCATTGTTAGGGTTGATTGTCAGAATCTTTTTCCCATGGCAGACATGTCTAAGACTAGAGGGAAAGGTTTAATGTGAGGAGCAAGTCATTTAGAGGAATCAGAGAAACAAGTTTTCACCCAAGAATGGTAGAAATATGGAACATGCTGCCTGAGGCGGTAATGGAGGCAAGCATCCCTCTTCAACATATAAGAAGCATCTGGATGAGTGTTTAAAATTCCAGGGCATAGTTGGCTATGGATCAATTGCAGGTAATGGGATAAGTGTAGTTTGATGGTTGCTGGACAGCAAAGACATGGTGGGCAAAAGGGCCTGTTTCTATGCTGTTTCTAATGTCTCTATGATTGGCCCCAGAAGATAAAGAGTGACAGAGGATATCTAAAAGGTTATTTAGGAGAAAAAAAATGAGAGTATGAGAGGAGGCTAGCTTGGAATGTAAAAAATGGATAGTACTTAAAAAGGAAAAGTGTAAGTAAAGTGAATATTGGTTCTCTCGAGAGTTAGAATAAGGTTTTAATAGCAGATAAGAAGGAAGTGATGAATGAAATGAGCACTATTTGCATCTGTCTTCAGTAAAATAAAGGTAAGGTTACCATAGTCTTACCACACCATAGGGTAGCTCTGTCATGAGAGATAGGTAACTGGTAGTGGTTTAACCTGTGGTCACTACAGCTTAGGTATGCGAAAAGGTTGTGATGCAGATCATGTAACCTCTGCCAGTGTGAGAATTGAACCTGCACTGTTGAAATCACTCTGCATTGTAAACCAGCCAACCAGTTGGGCTAACCGACCCCTTAACTGTCATCAATATAGAGGATCCAAAACATTTCAGAAATAGGAGTATATCAGGAGATGGAAGGGACATCGTACTAAACAAATGGATGAAGTTATGGACTGAAAAATCTTTAGGTTCAGATGGACTTCATCCCAGTGTCATAAAGGAGCTTGCTAATGAGGTGTTAATGTTAATTTTCCAAAATTCCTCCTATTCAGGGAAGGTTTAATCAGAGTGGAAATTAGAAAGCATGGCCTTTGATTCAAGAAAGAAAGGGCCAGAAAGCAGGAATCTATAGGCCAGTCAGCTTGACTTGTGTTATGGGGTAGGTATTAGAATTGATCAATAAGGAGCTTATTGCCAAGCATTTAGAAAAATCAAGGCAATTGGGATGAGTCAGCATTATTCAATCAAAGGGCAATCAAGTTTAACTAATATATTGGAGTTCTTTCAAGTACTAACATTCTGTGGATACAGTGGTACCTGTAGACACACTGTACTTTGATTTCTGGAGGGCATTTGACAAGATACCACATTAACAGTTATGTGTTATTGCATGAAGCTCATTCTGTAAGGGGTAGCATAATAACAAGGAGTGAGGATTAGCTGGCTGGCAGAAAACAAATATGTGCATAATTAATCTTTGTCTAATTGGAAGGATTTTAATTCATTTTATGCATTTATTCATGCCTGACCCATTCCTTAATTGGCCTTGAGTGATTTGCTGGATTAGATTAGATTCCCTATAGTGTGGAAACAGGCCCTTTGGCCCAACTAGTCTATACCGACCCTCCGAAAAGTAACCCACCCCCCTCTGACTAATGCACTTAACACAATTGCTCAGGTGATGCATGAGGGTACTTCAAGGGCAGTCTTCGATACCAATCCAGGGGGTATAATCAGGGTGGTCCAAGTCAGGATTCTCATTGCATAAAGGTTGAGGAACCAAATGTTGACCATCCCAGGAGTTTTTTTTTGCCTTCTTTTGGACAGTTTCCCTTCTGGAATGAGGGAGAGGCATGGGAGATGAAAATGCATGCACAGCTGTCATTTTTGGCCCAGAAGGGAGGTATACTGAACAGGGTTAATGGTGTTACTGGTTGGGGAGTGAGGGCAATGATGCAAGTGATAGTGACAGTGGTAGGGCATGAGTTTTAGTGGAAAGTGGATGCAGTAGCAGAGACAGAGTAAGAGTGAGGTATCAGAGAGAAGATGGTGGCACCTATGCTGGTGGAGTGGAGAAGATCATTGATCTTCTTCCTACAGTACAGTGCATTCCTCCAGACAACTGAGACTGCACTGTAACCACAAACGAAGCCCATATGGTTTGGTCTTGTGTTCATTTTGTTAACTTCAATCCAGCAGGACCTCCAGGACATTGCCAACAAAATGGGGCACCAAAGTTTCCTTCTCTCTATGTTTAGGCATAAGTAAGGAAGTCATACAAGGCAGCCCTGGACTAACAGTGCTTGTCTTATTTTAAATATGGTGCTGGCATTGGATAAGCATAAAATTCCAGCAAATTCCAGGATATTCAGGAAGTGGCAAGTTGTTCCAAGATTGAAGAATGATAAGGCGATGATAGAATCAATGACAGTGATGCAATGGGGTGGGAGAGGTTTGGTTAAATATGGTGAGAAAACTCACTAAAGCTGATGGTGAAAAACCTTCCAAAAAATTTCAACACAACAGGCACTTGGCCAAAAAAAAGGTTTCAGGACAGGTCAAACATGTCATCATTGGACAGTCTAAAGTTACACTGTGTTTTGGGTAGAGGTACATATTATAGTTGATGTTTGTTATGTTGGGATAGTGCATCTTTAAGAGGTGAGTCAAGGGATACTGGTGACAGTTCAGTTCAAAGGCTGGTTCAGTTTTGTTTCAGCTTTTACAGAGTACACAACTTCAGAACAAACATCTCCTTGTTGAGTTGCATCAAATAATAAGATTTGATAGTAAGGTTATTGGTTCTGACTTGAGCTTAGTAATTCTCCTGTATAGAATGGATAACATTTGATCTGCCATAGGAAGTAGGTGGTTGAGAATGATATGTCAAGATTTTCTCTCTACGAACAACAAAGAAATGCCTCAATAGTTTCCACATCAATCATTTCCTGTGGCAAAGTATTCTCTGGCAAACATTTCACATAACCTCAGTTTGTGATCATTAAAAACCAATATGCCTTCATCACTAACTCAATGTTCAGAGAAGGTGACAGAATATTTGAGGTGGAATTTGGGTGGCACCTAAGTATGTTGGGAATTGACTTAGTGTCCCAGCTTACAAATGCTGTGATTCAGCAATTTTCCCTTGACTGACTGCTGACAGGTTGAACCCCTTGCCTAGACCAGGTAACAGGCCTCTTCAGTCTGCATGTTGAAGTCCTTTGGTGTACATAGAGCTCAATTTGCCATTTTACAACAGTACTGGTGCAGTGTGTATTGGCCATGTATTAGCTGGCAGTTCGGTAAAGAGTAGGCCACATAAAGGTTTTGTTGTACATTTTTTGAGGTTAGGGAGCACCTTTGTGATCTTGGAATCAGTTCTGTACACCTACAATCCCCAAGTTCCTTCTACTGTAACCTCCCATGCCCCTTTCTCCTTGCTGTCACAGATCTATCTGAGGCTTGCTTGGTTGCCTGATATTATGCTCATGTCTATTTACAGCCAGGTGGTAAGTCTCTTAAATTAATTTTTCTCCTATTGAAACTAAAAAGTAATCAAAGGACATAGTGGACCACAGAAACTACCTGTGGTCAGCACCTATGGTAAATTACTGCAAAGTTTCTTCTTAGTCATTCTATTTAAATGCATCATAATTAAAATACCTTCATGAAATCTTGAATTGATCTTCTTAGTTCCAGTGGAAATAGTTCCACCATCTCCATAACTGTCACATCCTGTTGTTAGAATATACTTTGACAGCTCTGATGACCTTTATTTGGTCGAATATCCAAAATAAAAGTCATCCAAATGTGGCCTAACCAAAGTTTTGCACAGATTTATTAATAGATTTTAAGGCTGACCTCGTCTTTGAGAAACATCTGAATTACATTTTTATGGAATTACACTGTAAATAATTTCCAGTGTATTTTATGAAGCTGTACAAAGCATGTACTGCAACTTGCTCCTCAAATTTTGAAAAGGAGAGTGATTAAACTGTTCCTCAGTGCAAATATGATGATGAAAGATTTATTGAGTGGAGGGTGAGGACTACTCACATTAATAATAATTTAAACAGAGACTGTAAGGATATTAAAAAAAAATACTGGTCTGCATTTGTGTACTTGTGTACTTTGTTTCTCACCTTAGTTAGCTAAACCAATAAAACGGAAAGTGCCAGATCCCTGTATAGGCACTACACAGAAACAAGTGAATGTTTTCACATTTCAGTTTATTAAGTACATTGTTCACAAATTAACAAGTGGTGCAGCAAAATTACTGCAGGTGTTTTCCTGTTGGTTCTTTATCCATAATCCCAGGAGTCCCACTGAATAAAATAACACATTGCAGCAAGTGAGTTCTAACTCTTAAAAATTAAAATGAATCCATTAGGCACCCATTTTTATTGGACAAAGAGGAATTGCCTAAAAATTTTCCATCAATCCAATATGCTTATTCATGCACTCTAACAGTTTTTTTCATTAAATATATTATGATACAAGTTAGAAAATGTTCTTTTCAAGACATATTTAATTGTTGGTGCTTTTTTGGCATCATTAGGATACACAGGGTTTTAAAGACTCTGAGCAGCACACTTGTGTGGTATTGCAATGACTGTTAATGATACAAGCATGAAGACTCTTTGGAAATAAAAAGTCATTTAATTAGTGAACAAAAATAAGTTGCAAAGTTTTATGCAAATATATTTCCCCACACAGAACATCACGCTTAAGAAGCTTGAGAATAATAACTTTGTTATTTCGTGAAATGTATGAAATGTCACCCTTTAAACTATTCGATAGATTGTGTCCCATTATCAGACATGAATGTACATTCCCATTCTGAGAAAGTGCTGTTACTTTAAGGAATTAAATTGTCCATCAGTTCTGGTGAAGTAATTTGGAATTCCACTCCTTGTGGAATTAATTAAACCAAGTCAAGCCATTTGTACAAAACCTAAAATGTAACATCTGCCCTTTCTGCTTAAACCTCAGTTGCTTTCATTGTTTATATGCGGCCCCATGACAGGGTGTTTGTTCCTCTGCCCACTTGTTCTATTTTTTCTTTAACCTTTTAAAGGCTATTTTGTTAGTTTTCCATCAAATTTTACTTATGAAAGTTAACATTTTCTCACTTTGAGAATATCATTGATTCAAAAAGGTTAATCCCCAAGGACAATTGAATACCTCTATACCTTTCCATGCCATTATCTTTTCTTCTCTCAAACTGAATGAATTAGCAGCAGAAAAAGAGATAAAACCAATTAGTTGTGTTCCTAACCTGAGGCGAAGTTCCTTCATTAAGTCCTGTTTGGAAAGTTGCCATTCACCCCATGTTCCATATAAATATTCATGAAGAGGATGAGTCCACTTTCCACACTCCATCTGCTGCTTACTCTGGCAGCTCCAGGGCAGCAATGGCCCCTGGAATAGTGGTGTCGAATCCCTTATATTATTGGCAGAGGAGAAGATCTCTTCCTTCATAATTGGCCAAAAACTAACTGAAGGTTTTGGGCCTGTCTAAAACAGGCTTAAAAAAACTCTAGCAGCTGGTGGGTTCTCATTTGTTCTTGAAAAGCTTCTCCAAGTCTTCTATCCAAAGTATTCCGTTTTTGCAGCTGTCTGTGTCATCCTAGTGTGGAGATCCTGACAGGAATGTACCCCATAGGATAGATCTTGGTGGTGGAAGCCATGCTGTAACTGTCTTATGGCAGGATATTGTAAATGTGAACCACTGACTATAGTTGTCCTACTTCATTCCAGCAACTAGTTTAAGTAAACACTTTCTTATATAATCCTGGAACATGTGGATTGGCTGAAGGACATTTTAACTGAATGTCATTTTGTAGCAAACTTGTGGAATTATTTACAGCAGAGGGATGTTGAGGCTGGGTTGTTAGGTATATTCATGGCTGAGATAGACAGATTTTTAATCTGTAAGGAAATCAAGGGTTGTAGGGAAAAGGGCAGGTTGAGGATTATCAGATCAGATGGAATGTTGAGATGATTTGATGGGCTGAATGCACTGCTACCAATCATAGGGTCTTAAGGTCTTCTTTTAAAAAAAACTGGGCATTTAAGTGCGTGGATTTATTGCCTATCTCTCGATGCCTTTGTAAAATTAATCTTCCATCTTTAACTTTCCATTGCTTCCATCTCACTGTCGATTAATGATTGCTTGATGCCAATTGACAGTAGAACACTTGGGCTAAAATTTGATCTCACATTAGAGGAGGCGACTTTCCTATTCTGTTTGAATCAGTTCCATCTTAGACAAGGTGAAGGGCTCAGTTGATAAATGCATCACTGCTGATTCTGTCCCGCCATCTCAATCATTTACAAGTGACATTTACAAGTGATGGTATTTACTTGGTGGTGTATCATTTTTAAAATTCTGAAAATTACAGAATGCATTCTTCAAACATGAAAGTGAGGTCGAAAGACTCTACTGTATGATCCAAAATGGCCTAGGTAACATGCATTTGAAGTATTACTTAAGGATAAGGCAAAACAATAGGACAACATTAGGGCACAAACTAAATCTACTGAAAAGTCAACTTAGAATGGATGTCAGAAAAAAAATAGTTTCGTGAAGGCAGTAGTCATAATTACATTTTTAAAAAAGTCAATAAGTTCGTTAAGAGACTGCAAGTTATTTTAGTCTTAGACAATTGAATTGAAGAGTCTTTTTCATCTGTTAGCTGCTTAAAACAGAATTGATATAAAACTTTAAGGCTGCAATGTAATTTTGGTATCAGTTTGAAAGACTAAGCTTTTCACTAAGTTGTGAGAAAGGCCCAATGGAACAATATCCTTCCAGTTTGCATCAATAACATTTCACAATTTGCAGTTCAAAGAAACCTAAAGCAGGTTCCCCATTGAACGAAAGCAGCGACCAGGAGAGAGTTTGCAGATTCTTGGCAGTTGCTGGCTTCCCTTGTGTGCTATATGTAACCATTAGGGCACCAGAACGTGAGTAATTAATATTCACCAAGGAAAGGCCACAACTTTGTCAACGTAGAGACAATGATTGAATAATTATATTGTGGAGATCTGTGCAAGGTAATCAGGAAGCTGCCATAATGGGTTGAATTCTTGTTTTTGGCTCCAGTCACATTGTTAAAGATACAAAACGAGCCAGGAATCCACAAATACCTGCAGTGAGTATGGGTTCAAGTGAGAGGACAAATAAAAATTGGAAGACAAATAGGAAGCCATAAAGTACAATGAGATGTCACCCTCATCACCCCAAATGTCAGCTCAACCCACAATTGTGAAGCTGCCATGGTTTCAACAAAACATAGAATATAGGAGCAGGAGAGGCCATTCAGCCTATCGAACCTGCTCCTCCATTTAACATAAACATGGTTGATTATCCAATTCAGTATCTTATTTCCGCTTTGTCCCCATATCCTTTGATCCCTTCAGTCCTATGAACTATATCTGCATATTTTTTGAAGTCTTCAATATTTTGGCCTCATCAGTTTGCTGTGGTAGAGAATTTTACTGGCTTGTGTCAGAAACTTTCCCTCATTTTTGTCACAAATGGCCTCCCCCTTATCCTGAGACTGTGACCCTGGTTATGGACTCCTTGGTCATCATGAACATTCTTTCTGCATCTACTCTGCCTAATCCTTAATAGTTCAGAGATGTTTTCACAACATGGATTGTAATCCATGTGTGTGATTGAAGATTCAGTCAGGATTGGGGGAGAACCTTTTGACTAAGTCCCTCAGTATTCAGAATATGCTGTCCAAACAAAGTAATTGGATGTGGGATTATGTTGGAAAGTGGGAACACAACTTTGTGGATGGAAATTTGCAGCCTAACCCATGTCAAGTGCCATTAGAACAGCCAAATGAAAATTCATCGCAATGGTTTATCCTCAGCCACATTCACAATTATTACTTTCTATTCACCATGGGAGGTGTATTAGAAACTTGAATGCTGTGGAACAAATGATATTCCCAGTGGACCTGGCTGATGACAACCCTGTACAGCCTCACTGTGCTACAGCAGCATAGGTACAATTAAAGAGGTCACAACTAGCCTCATTACTCAGGACACAACTGAATCACTCGACCAGAGGGTGAAATATCTTGATTGCTTAGGGAGCTCCCTGCAATATGTCCGAGATAAAGTGTTATGCAGCATCATGGTCTGCTGCACATATCTTAACATTGCACCACAGAAAGGCTTGCACCTGGAAGATGAAAAGAAAGAGCAAATCAGGCTGGAAATACCTGGGGAAAGGAGAGGAATTTGCAGAGGAAGAAGGGCCACATTACTGCCCAACAGCAGAACATGTCAGAAAGCAGCTCATAGCTCAGTGATTTCACTGATCTTCTCACACCCTGTTCTGAGAACTTAGACAATGCACCTCTCTTAAACATCTTTGACATATTCTCTGTCATTCTCTTTCACTTCAATTGAGTAGCATTCAAACTATTCAGCCAACTTCTTTACTAGTTATATTTTGACCATTCAGATACACAAACTACTATTTAAACTACACTTTAGATCAAAGTCCAAAAAGGCCATTAGGGCAATTAAAACTGAATAACATAAATGATTTCCATTCGTTTCTCACCTAAATGATTGACCCTTTGTGTTTCTCTTTAAATAAGGTTTCCTGACTCTACAAAGTATTCATCTAATAGCCTCAGCGGAGCTTGTACCTCATATGTGGACGCTCATGTCTAAGAATTCTGCAACTCAGTCTCAGCCTCTCTCTCTCTGTGTCTCTCTTTCTCTCTCTCTCTCTCAGAATAGTTTGCCTAGCTGTAGTAGACTAGCTATAGTGTTGTGGTGTTGATATATTATAGATTAAATTTACAGATGTATTGACCACATTTCCTGTTCTGGATTCTGAATTTGTGAGGAAAGGTTTGATGGTTGAAGCTGAAGTCTAGAAGAATGAGAAACGATTTTATTGAGATCCTAAGCGGACTTGATAGGGTGGATGCTGAAAGAATGGGCAGAATCTTCCCAGCAACTGAATGATATGGGTCATGGCAAGAAAGTTGGGAAAATCCCCATGTGAAGGGCTGTGAGGAACCCCTTGGCATTGAGAGGAAAAATGTTCCATTTTCTGAGCAAGTGCCAAACGGTGAGAACCAGATTCTCGCTAGTGAGCAGCAAGAGACCTATTTGCATTAGCATTTCAACTTTGTTTAATTTTGCCTTATTAATGTGTTGTTACTTACGTTCTTACCTGCTAGCTTGGGGCTAGATGGTGATAATTCCTGACATGAAAGTCAGAATAATTATCTGGCGACTGTTTGCTCCTCCTGTCCTCCATCTTGGATGCCTGGCACCAACATTTTGGTACATGTATCATGAGCAGTGAGTACACACATGTCCCTCACCTCAGATGTTAGCATTCAACACATATCAACCTCACTATACACTGATGCCACGTCTCCAATCTATGTGCAGCTTGGTTCAGCACTTCAATTCGGCACTTTGGAGCACAATGCCATCTTTCATAGTAGTGCTGTCATCAGGCCACTTTGTACACAGGGGTATGGGCACCCAGCTCATGTATTGGGCCAGGCTACAATCCAGGGTTCCTCGCTTGCTTTGTTAGTGCTTTGTATCCCTTTGCACTTTGATACTCACAGCATCCCTGCCTTGCCTTTCGCACTCTGCTCTCTCCACCAGACATTCAAGGTTCACATTATTGCTGTTTAGCACAGACACAAAGGCAGGCAGTTTCTCATGATTGTCAGCAGTGATCAGTCAAAAGAGCAGACTTGTTGCTATACATCACCATGCTATATCAATCTGTCACTTGCAATGTATGCAGCAAATACACTTGAAGTGTGTGATTCAAACAATTGCCAGGTTTAAAAGTCTCGGTCAAGAGAAACATGGTCAGTCATAACACCTTACCTCAATGGTAGTGTTCAATAACAGTCCAGAGGCCTGGACTCAATCAGTTGGCTTCTTGAGGCAGTCATGGTCAAGGGGCTTAGTATCACTACAGTCCAGGAAGTCTGCCATTGTCACTCCTGCAGTTTCAGTGCTAACAGTTTGGGGAGTCGTCAGTCAATGACTGCACACATTTCATCATCTTCACCTCCGAGCTAATTTATTTTGGACAGGAGTCCTGTCACTGTCCCACAGACCCCTTCAACCACCTCTAGCACTCTCCCTTCCCCTGGACCCATCCCTCTGCCTATTGACTGCACTTGACCTATTGATTTAGAACTCTATCTGTCACAATTTCCCTGCACTCTTTCCAACCCATTCAAACCTATCTGCCTCTGAACTGACTGCACTCCGTGCTTTCAGATCCAACCCTCACTTTTTCTTCAAAGCTGCCAACTATGGTGGTGCCTTTATTGTCTGAAATACTGACCTGTACACAGCAGAGGCTGAGCACTAGCTCTCAGACACCTTCTCCTAAGCTATGGGTGTTTCCCCTTAAAAACAGAATTTTCTCCCTGAAAGCCCAATGTACTACATGGTTTGATCATAACTCTCCCAATGTAAAAGAATTTAAACAATTTCGTATAAGTATCCAAGAAGTCACTCTCTAATATTGTTTTTCTTTATTGATTTTATTCTTTGTAGAAGACTGCCTATGATGACAACAAGAGGTAAGCAATCAAGCCAGGTTTCCAGATGTTGTCCTGAGCCTCATAAGGAAGTTGCCTTGTCTATTAATAGTACTGAAATTTTAATCTAAGCACTGAATGATGAAGTGGTGGTCTGTGCCCATATCAGTTTGAGATTATGGTCCATGTTTTTCTCCAATTTGTCATGGAGGAACCACCAGATTTCAAGTAAGTGCACTCCTTCTAGTTATTCCTCTGTAATAGATGGTGTGTTGCCTCTCCTTTACATATTAATCTCCCATCTTCTTTCTGGTTATTCACTCCAAAGCAAAATGCAACAGGGATAGAGGAAGAAGAAGTGGCAGGCCATTTTGTTCTCTGGACCACACACCATCACCAACTCAGCCATTCATCTGCTTACACTCACTCGCCAGTCTAGAGACCTTCCAGGAAAAAGAGAAAGATTAGAGTGGAGCACTGTGCTAGGTGATCAAAAAGCACACAAGACAGCCTGAGGAAGTGACAGTGGGTGTGAAGGGAAATGGCAATCCTCAGAGATGGTAACCTTTGAATCAAATAGCTGCAGCGTTAAATATTAAAAGTCTTACCATGAAAAGAAGAATGTTGGTTTAGTATATCAACTGTGAAGATGCGCCATGCTGCTTATTCCAGATTGCAGAATATTGCAGGAGATATTGGACTTGATACCAACAGAGACAATTTCAGTCTTACCTTCAATCTATGCATTCAAGTAGGAAATGAGTTGCAACTTCATCCATTTCACTTCTTGTGGAATCCCCGAATCGGTCATTCATAGATCCTGGCTAATGTTGTGGAAAGTGCTGACAGCAGGAATGTAACTCGTAGTGAAATTGCATGCGCATAGGCCCGTATTCCGTCAACAAGTCACCCTTTATTTATATTTGCACAGTACATGGATTCTGACGAGTTAGCTCAAAGCCAGTCCCTATACTGAGGAGACTTTCTGAATCACCTGTTTATATTTGTCAGCTAGAACTTCCTGATTGACCCAGGTTAACAGCCCCAATCAGGGATCTGGCCCTGGTTCCAATACTACAGTACTGTAATCTCAGCTGCTTCTTCTGATGCTATATGCACTGGGCTTCCCTTTGGGACTGATTTTCCTTCTCCAACTCCTCTTTTTCTGACAATATATAATTTGGAGAGGAATATCCATAAGGAAGCCCATGTTGTTTCTTCTCCAAATATTAATAACAAACACCCAGGTTGTGGTCTTACATCATAGTGACTGCCAATTAAGGCCAATCCAAGAGGATTCTGATGAAAAGAAATATAATTTCACCAAAGAGTTCCCAAAGGTTTGAGCAACAGCTTCTAATGTTGGGGTCTGATCATCAACTATACCATTCTTATCAAAGAAAAGATCTCAGTCTACTAGCCATAGTAAACACAGTTCAAGCACAGTTTGCAAGGGAAACTGGGAAAGCAGAAATGAATAAACTTTGGACAAACAATGACACCATTTCATTATTCTGTTAATTTCCCATATCTATTGTGATGGTCGGGTAGGAAGGGAGAAGATTGAGGGATGGCTACTTCTTGTACAGACCTTCGTATCTTGTGGAACTTTGATTCCATCCCCAAATTCCTGCCACCACTCCGGTCTGCTAATTCTGAACAGTCAACATCTCAGGAAGTTTGGGCTCCACTTTTTCTGGCAGAACAGGATTCAATTACAGATGTTTTACAGTTTTTTTTTCATTTCTCTCATGAGACATGGGCATCATTGCCAAGGCCAATATTTTTTACCCAGCCAGAAATTTCCCTTGAGAAACTGGTGGTGAGCTGGCTGAGTTACACACATACTTTTTAAGAAAAAATACAGCTGATGGATTCTTTATTAAAACTCAATGTTCAAAAGTTCAAATTTTCCCTGTGCAAAGTAAGTTTAGTAATTTATAAAGTATTTCACATTTGCTACGATAGGGTTCTGTTTCATTTGCAACTTTTAGTCAGTTCATGACATATCATTTATCCCTTGGTATTTGAATTTCAGTTCTGCCTGGTGGCCTGTTGCTCATTTAGATATAAGACTCCACAATCTCTGATTGAACCTTAAAATTTTACTGCTGTGATGTTGGTCCTCCCCACTTTTCAAAAAAAACTATTTTTCTGAATGATACAATAGATTATGCTGATACTAACCACGGATGAGTGAACCAACCCACACTGTCACTTTAGAAAAATGCTTATAAAAACAAAGGACATTATGAGACAAGAAAGTTGCAGTTATATGTGGACATTCACATATGTTAAAGATTATTATGATCCAAGAAGTTAAAACAAGTAATTAAATTGATGAATTGCTTTAAGGGCGTGACAGTGTGAATATGCTTAGACCTATGACCAGATTCCAGGCTTGAACTATGGCAGAAAATATTTTCTAAACTGACAGCATTCCATGGGAAGGCTGTTAGCTGCATGTAATAGAAGTAGGTTTTGTCACAATGCTTAAAGATTAACAACCAGATTTCTTGACTAATCACTGAGGGTTGACAATATGATGCCCTCATCTGTTGAAGGAAGAATTTCTAATTAAAATGACTCTGGAAAGTGTCTAGGTGGCTGAACTCTACTGTGGCTTCAGCAAACACAAGAATGGAAGAGAAATATGGGAGGTCTGCCCCTCATCCCCATCCCCAGGTCTCCAACTCTTATTTGGAAGTCCTGCTATGGGATCTCATGGACTGAAGAATGATGTCTTTTCTGAAGGACAGGATAGAGAGGGGCCAGTCTCAAAGAACAAAGAACAATACAGCACAGGAACAGGAGCTGCGGTCCTCCAAGCCTGCGCTGCCACATTTTACTCTTCCATACTAAAACTGTCTTCACTTACAGGGATTCAACCAGGTGCTTCCTGAATGCTGCTATTTGTCTGCTTCCACCATCTCCTCTGGCAACACGTTCAAGGTACTCACTACCCTTTGTGAAAAACTTGCCTTGCCCATCCCTATTAAACTTCCCCCCTCATACCTTGAACCTGTGTTCACTTGTAATTGACCCCTTCACCCTGGGAAATAGCCTCATACGTTCCACTCTATCCATGTCATTTACAATCTTATAAACATCTATCAGGTTGTCCTTAACTTCCTCCATTCCAGTGAAAACAAATCCAGTCTATCCAAACTATCTTCATAGCTAAAATTCCTATACTAGGAATCATTCTGGTAAACCTTTTCTGTACCCTCTCCAAATCTTTCTGGAGGTGTGGTGACCAGAACTGTGTGCAAAAATATTCGAAGTGTGGCCTAACTAAAAAAGTCCTATAAAACTATAGCATAACTTGTCTATTCTTATACTCAATGCCCCTTCCAAAGAAGTTAAAAACCACACAACACCAGGTTATAGTCCAACAGGTTTAATTGGAAGCACACTAGCTTTCGGAGCGACGCTCCTTCATCAGGCGATTGTGAGACACAATCACCTGATGAAGGAGCGTTGCTCTGAAAGCTAGTGTGCTTCCAATTAAACCAGTTGGACTATAACCTGGTGTTGTGTGGTTTTTAACTTTGTACACCCCAGTCCAACACAGGCATCTCCGAATCATGCCTTCCAAAGAAGGCAAGCATGCCACAAGCCTATTTTACTACCTTATCTACCTGCGCTGCCCCCTTCAGTGATCTGTGGTCCTGCGCACCCAGATCCCTCGCATATCAATACTTCTAAGGGCTATGCCATTCAATGTATATTTTCCACCTGTACTTGACCATCTAAAATGCATCACCTCACATTTGTTCAGATTAAACTCCATCTGCCATTTTCTGCCCTAACCTCTGATCTATATCCTGCTGTATCCTCTGACAATCCTCCTCACTATCTTCAATTCCACCAATCTTTGTATCGCCTAAAAACTTACTAATTAGACCAGCCGTGTTTTCCTCCAAATCATTTATGTAGAACTTGAACAGTAGAGGCCCTGCACTGATGCCTGTGAAATACCACTTATCACAGCCCTCCATTCTGAAAAGCATCCTTCTACTACTACTCTCTGTTACCTATAACTCAATCAACCAAGCAGCCATTGATGGAGGTGGACATGGAATTTGCTTCAGAAATATGCCACTGAAATACAGACTCAGTATTCAGAGACATTCAAGGTGGGCTGGTGAGGGTGGGTTTGGTGAAAGAAAAACATGAGGGACATAACTCTCTCAGGTGCCAAGCCTCACATTAACAAGTTCAGCATTGCCTTGCACAGCATTACTTTGACCAGTATACTATACAGTTCCACTCATTCCAGTCTCTCAAGATATATCCTCAAATTCCTACCTGAACAGCCAACAGCAACTCTCATCCTTATTTTTGCACCATCCCACACATAGGCCTCACAGTCAATCTTCACAAATGTCCTTCCCTCTTCTTCACATGCTACATTTCTCATATTCATAACTAAGTGATCTTTTCTCTTTAATGGAGTGTGCAGAACAATGTGGAGAAGCATAAAACTGAGGCATGAGGGTTTGTTGTTCAGTGGCCTCTTTGATTGACCCGCATTGTGGGATCACTTGGTCCACTGGGAAGGAAATCATGTTGTAGGGGGCTACAATTTTTAAAAATGTAGTCATTTGATAGGACAGAATTTGAGTATTGCTGAAAAAGGACGCATTTGTAAATGTGTACTCATCAGGACAATTCACAAGAATAACAATTCAAGCAGATGAGTTTTAAAGTTTCTTAAAATGATGCAGAAGTTGTATGCCTATTTACAAAGAAAGATTGCAACATTACTGTGCAAATGACAACTGTTTTGTTTATAATTGCTAATATCACTGCCCATAAATATACGTCACATATTTTACTTCCAAGGTATAATAACAAAGTACAATAATAAATTGCTTTAAATTTCAATTACCTTTGTTCTGTCCATTACAATACTTTCTGGTCTTTCAGTAGCTTTTGAGACTCCAGTGAGGATCGTTGATCTACTGTATTCAATACATTAACATGGCCTGATGTCACTTCTTGGTTAGACCATGATGTTTTCACTCTTTTTTATTTAATTTTTGTTTCATGTCGAAGTTTTACCAAGAATATCTAGTCCCCTCAGTTTCTGTGACAAGATCTTGTTGAGTTTTATTAAAGACTATCTACATCAAATCAGACCTCTATTTTCTGTACTAAATTTATTAATTTTAGTTAAAATACCTCAAAGTAATTGCAACATTTGCATCATTTTAAGAAGCTTTGAAACTTATCTTTGTCTGTTAAAATCAAGGCTGCACGATTAAAACAAATCAACGATCACTTCTCAATAGACATCTTCGAAATTATATAAAAACAGTAGCTCTGATTGGAAGACGAGACATTATAAGGTTAAAGCTAAAGGATTTTTGAACATCCAAAATCTTTAAACTAATAAAAACAAAGGGATATATTTTACAGAACAATACTTGAGGAAAAAGCTTGTTCTCCTTTGAAGTTTGATAGAAGATAATGGGAATTGGTGGTGTCTGTGTTATGGCTTTGAAATATAGTCTTGTTCTGAACCAGTCGTTCTGAAAGTCAGATTATTTAGTAGCTCATATAGATTAAAATTGTGAAGCAATAATTATGAGCGCCACTGAGGTTTTGTTGAGAACATATTGAAAGGCAACAGCCTTAGATGTGGCCAACTCTTTAGATGTGTGTTTAGGATAATCATCCCTATGAGGTTACTGTTATAGTTATCTTCTAGATTTTACTACAAAGAACTATCTATAGCATTAAAATTCTAGTACAGTGACTTGAACAGGTAGAGATGTAGCTTTGAAAAAATGTCAACTAGGAAAATAATTAAATTAGACAATTTCCAAATGATATATGTGTTGCGAAATGATACCCTCTATTTTAATGGACTGTTTTAACACAACTGGTTAGATTGGAAATGTTCATGTTTTTTAATAAAAAAGTGCATTTGCTCCAATAAAAATAGAAAATTGAAACCTAATCTTCAATTTCCAGTGGCCAGCTGTGTATTTGATAGGAGATTTGATTGTAAGATGAAAAAAGAAGGTTGATCCAAAAGCAATGGCATCATTCTGAAAATGCCAAGACTGTTTTATCCCATTGACAGCAAGACACTGAACTTGCTTCAGATTTGTTGTTCTGAAAAGGACTCAATCGCCATTATGTTTGGACTTGGCTCTGCCTTGTATTGGGACATATGCCAAAGAGAATTAGATTAAGACATTTAATCGTGTCAGGTGGAACAAGAAATGAGTAGGGATTCAAATTAGCCTATCTGGTGCAGCCTACTTTTGGTCAATTTAATTTGCAGTTGGTTTTAAGGTAGTTTAAAATTACCCACCAATGCCTCCCCCCCTTACCCCTCCACCCACCCCCCCGTCCCGGTTGACACTGACCTCCTCAATACACAGAGATGCGGTTCCACTACATAAGAGATTACATGTATTTCAAAGTATATAATTATATAAACGCAATGCACTTTAGCTGTAATTTATAGTGTCAACCTTTTTTATAAGGGAGTACCAAATTATACAAATAAATTCCAATAGTCTGTTTATTGTAGCAATATTGGAACATTATTTTCTTTTTCTTTTTAGGCCGCTCATGAAATCTTAGTACAAAATAAATTGTAAAATAATTAGTTCACAATGGAAAGAATTAGGCATTAATTCCAACACTTGTTCATATTTTTAAAGAACTCCTTATGTTATTTTAAGCATTATAGCATTTTAGAATTTGTAAGCAATCTGAAAACATGGACTAAAGCTTTGCAATGACCATTCATACAGATGCATAGCAAAGCTTTGTTTCAAACATAATTATTTTTGAAAAATATTGAAATAGGTCATTAAATCAAAAATGTGTACAGTAAGTAAAGTTTCAAATTGTCTTCTATAGCAATGAAAGGAAGCAAAATATCCTCAAGCATTTATTTCAGTGCGTTGAATACTTCTTCGCTCCGCTAATGGCAAAAGTCTACTGTGAAATTTGTTTCAATCTATTTCTTAACTCCACATAGGCCAAGAGGACAACACTGTCCACAGTTTTTCATCAGTTGGCAATCTCAAATAGTAAAATCTTTGATTTTTTTATTCTTGCAAAATGTCATTAAGATGAACAACGTTAACAAAATGTATATTTTTTTCTACAATATCCAAATACAACCATCGTGTTTTCCTTTTCAGAAATTTTCCTTAATTTCTGATCATTAAATTTGAATATCTTCTAAAATTTTCAGAATTCTCTTTTTAAAAAAAAAACTTTTGGAAGTGTCATTGTAAGTATCATTATTTAAGTATCATTGAAATGCTTTGAATTGCAAAAATACCATAATGTACCTTTTGTTTAGCAAAATGGAGAGAAATCTGTTTTTACATATCAGTTGCCCTTTTGTTTCTGTGATTTTTATTCTTTTTAAAAATGCAGAGGACATGCACCCTCTCTGTTTCTTTTTCAGCCTTGTAGCATCATTTTACACCTAAAAAGTGCTTCACTTCGATGTCACATCGTAGAACAATAAATTCAGATGAGCAACACAAATCTATGTTTTGCAAATGCTTATTTTTAATAAATTAATGTTTTTTCTTTGAATTTAGGATATTCATTCGTTGACTGATGAAATGGTTTTTACTAGTTTTCTTAATTCAATTTTTTTAATAAAGATTTCTCTTCCAGTCTTCTCTGATTTTAAAAGCATTTTGTACAATGCTTGTTTGTTTACTGTAGTATTTTAGACTTACATTTAGCTTATCAGCCTAGAAATTCCCTTATAAATGCAAAATATTTCACACTTCCATTCAGAAACTTAATTCACAAGGGCCGCCTAATATCAGCTGCTGAATCTCGCATTTATGTTTTGGATATCTTCCCTTACAGCTTTGGTAAGACTCACCTGTTTTTTGACAAACATTTTTATTCTTTTTACTGATTCAAGCTGATTTGTACTTTTAGATGTTGCTTGCACAAACTTAAAGGCTCTATGTGCTTTATGTTGCTAAAATGTAAAGATACACCTAGTTTTCTAACTGGAATTTTTTTCTTCTTTTTTCTTTACAAACAACTGTGTTTTGTAGAATTAAAGGTTCTTTTCTGGGTAGTGTCCACAGTTGCTGAATGAAATCTTCAGATCTCTGCTACTGCTAGCCATCTTATGGTGTCCCTGGCCAGAACTGTCAACATTTTATGGCTCAGTACAATGCCATCAATCCCTTTCCTAATATTGAGGGAAAACTAGCAAGTGACAATAGGAATTTCTTTAAATATACAAAAGAGAGGAAACAGTGAATAGAGGACTCTTAGAGAACACGTTTGGGGAATGTTAATTAGGTAACAGAAAAGGCAGAGGAGTTGAATAAATACTTTGCATTAGACTTCATGATCGATTATAATTCCAAAAATATGAAATATTCAAATTGATAATGGTGGAGTGTGAGGAGATAAACACAATAACTATCACATCAGAAAAGGTACTCGGGAAATTAATGGAGCTACAGGTTGATAGATCCTTTGGTCCTGATGGGTTGTATCCTAGGGCTTCAAATAAAGTAGCTGCAGAGACAGTGGGTACAATGATAATATTCTTTCAAGAATCTTTAGATTCTGGATAGGTTTCAAAGGATTGAAAAATTATCAATATAGCACCCTACCTGAAAAAGAGGGGGAGACAAAAAGAAAAGTAATTATAGGTCATAAAAGAGAAATGTTGGAGGAGCTCAATAAGTTCAACAGGACCTGTGGAGAGAGGAACAGGGTTAACATTTCGAGTCTGATATGACTCTTCTTGAATTGCAGTTCTGAAGCAGAGTCATATTGGACTTGAAACATTAATTCTATATCTCACTACAAGAGCTGCCAGACGTATTGAGTTTCTCCAGCATGTTCTTTTAATATTTTCAGAATTTCTGCATCTGCAGTATTTTGATTTTATTTAACTATAGGCCAGTTACCTTAACATCAGTCATTGAGAAAATGTTAGCGTCTACTGTAAAAGATACAATCGCAGAACATTTAAAAATACATTTTGAAACACAATATAATCAAGCAGAGTCATTATTACTTCATAAAGGGCAAATTATGTCTGCCTAATTTATTAAAGTTCTTTGAGGATGTAACAAGCTGGGTAAATAATGGCAATTCAGTAGATGGTAATATATTCAGATATCCAAAGGCAATTTGATAAGGTGCCGCATATAATGTTGAGGGTAGTTCATTAGAGGATTGGCTAACCAATAGATGGTGCAGAGTTGGTATAAAATGGCATTTTCAGGAATTCCTGAAGGGCTCCTGCCCGAAACATTGATCTTCCTGCTCCTCGGATGCTGCCTGATGTGCTGTGCTCTTCTAGCAACACACTCTCAAGTATGATCTCCAGCATCTGCAGACCTCACTGTCTCCTGTAAATAAATGAGTCTCATAAGGATCAGTGCTGGATCAACAATTATGGAGTTTGCACATGCTTCCCATCTCTGTGTGGGTTTCCTCCGGGTGCTCCAATTTCCACCTGCAGTCTAAGGATATGCAGATTAGGTGGATTGGCCATGGGAAATTGTCCATAATGTCCAGGTATGTGCAGGCTAGGTGGTTTAGCAATGGGAAATGCAAGGTTACAGGGATAGATTAGAGGGTAGGTCTGGGCAGAATGCTCTTCAGAGGGTTGGTGTGGACTTAATGGGCCAAATGGTCTGCTTCCACTCTGTAGGGATACTATCACAAAGATCATTCTTGTGGACCTCCTGGAATGTAAGCTTCCTTAGATACGGGGCTCAAAACTTCTCACACCATTCTAATTGGTTCTGAAGGAGTTAATGTTTGAGCTATGCTGAGCTCCGCCCAGGAGTCGAGCAAGTATTTTCATCTTTGCAGTATCCTAGATTTCTGAATCAGAAAAACTGTTTCTAATTGGAAGAGGTAAAATGGAAATCCCTAATTCTGCCTACTCATACACACTGAATTAGAGATGTGCTAGACTTTCTTAAATTAGAAAAGATTCAAATATCCTTATCTGGATCCTCTAACAAATTTAGAAAAACGTAGAACCCTATTCTTTCATATGTTAAGAGTCTTGCCTTTTTAACTGTTCCAGACTGAGGTATCTTCTGTTGTGGCGCTTTTTTTTCTTTTTCTGTTTTCTTTTGCTAATGTAGTTGTCTTACTACTGGTCTAATTTATTAGGGTTTTGCATTTTGTGTATGTTTATATTTATTAGGGTTGTTTGTCATTTTATTTTCTTTGTATTTTGGGGGAAGTATGTGCCTTGGGGAAGGTGGTCAGTCGGGGTTTTGTTTACGTTGTTTATTGCTTGTGATTGCACCTTGTTCTGTTCTCATTTTTTGCAGAAAAATCAATAAAAAGTTTTAAAAAGTAGATTTTTAAAAATATATTGGATGGTCAGACCAGCTGTCTTCTCCTTTTGAACCAAGTCCTGGATATGTAGATTATCTACTTCAAGTTGTAGATCATCTTAGTTATCTTCTGTTACTCTTTGTGATGATTTAGCCGGTGAAGTAAAGTTTTTTTAGGCTGTCAATCATTTTATTGAAAAATAAATTTTCATTCAACACCAGTTCTGTCGCTGACATTGGCTATTCTGCTCCATCAGTGTGTTCAGCAGTAATAATGTTTCACAATCTCTGGATGGAAAGTTAGTTAGACTGTGGCATGATTTCCTAATGGAGACTCACATGTCTTCTCTGCCTCTTGGTAGTAATGGTTAATATGCCTAATAATTATATTAGTGGAGTTGTGGGATATAGTAACTGCAATGTAATCCTAATGTCATCCACGATAAGAACTTCATCTGCTGAGACCTATGCATGGTTCATCCTCCATCACAGATTACTGAACAGCTCCTTAGACAACCACAGGAAGGAGGATTGGTGATAGCCCTCTATTCCAGCCACAAACCACCACTGGTTGACAACCAGATATTGTACTTACTGCAATGAAGTGTCAGCAATGCTGCAGAGTGTAATATCACGTGGTGGCAGCTGTAGCCTCTGTTGCGTAAAATCCAGCACAAACAAAATGTCTTTTGAGATTATCCATGTTTGCATTGAAGAATTGGTGTTGAGTGAAAATTCATTTTTCAATAAAATAATTGACAATCTAAATAGCTTTACTTCACTAGCCCAAAAAACAACAAAGAATGACAGATGATCCACAACTTGAAGTAGATAAGCTACATATCCAGGACCTAGTTCAAAAGAAGATAGCTGGTCTGACCATTCCATATATTGAAAAAAAATCTACTTCTTCCAATTAGGAATAGATTTTCTGATTCAGAAATCCAGGATACTACAACGATGAAAATACTTGCTACACCAATGCAGCTTTCTTTCATGATAGACAGTCGTGAGATTAAAGGTCTTCCAGGAAAGTAATGGGTCAACAATGATGTGTATAAAGAACAATGACCTCTGTGAATAATATCCGTAAGGTAAAGGATCCTGCAGTGGTGAAATGCCATCAATATCAAAATCAAGGCTAAAGACATACCAGTCCTCCAAGTCCAAGATGAACGGCTCTGAAAGAACTGTGCTACCTCCAGACCACATGAATTTGTGACTTTGGAGATTTGGGGTGAGAAGAATAGGAATGAACTAACATAATTTTAATTTATGATTCAATAGTGACTTATCTTTAAAAAACGCTTGGAGGGAGATGTATAAGGTAATGGTTCTGAAATAGTTAATGTTTAATCTAGCACGTGTCTTCTCTACCTTTTTACATAGCAATTAATATGTCTCAGAGTTAATGTAAGATCTGTGTAGTGGCGATCATATAATGAACTACATCCCATTATCTAAAACATGAACCTTTTCTGCTGAGATCTAACAATAGTCTATTGTTCATCACGGACTACTGAACAGTCCCTCAGACTACCACAGAAAGGAACATTAGTGGCAGTACACTACCCCATCACAATGATTGGTAACCAGGCATCATGATATCAGTGGTGGCATCAGTGCCTAAAACCATAAATTACACCTGAACAAACTTTACAATGCAATTCTCAAAAGCAGTCGAAAAGTTGTCACTGGAAAAGCCCAGCAGGTCAGGCAGCATCCGAGGAGCAGGAGAATCAATGTTTTGGGTATAAGCCCATCACCAGGAAGGGCTTATGCCTGAAACGTTGATTCTCCTGCACCTCGGATGCTGCCTGACCTGCTAGCTTTTCCAACACCATGCTTTCCGACTCTGATCTCCAGCATCTGCAGTCCTCACTTTCTCCAATTGTCAAAAGCAGACAATGGCAGTGACAAGAGTTTGCTATTGCCATGTGGAATGGAACAGGCAGGAAACTAGATGGCCAACAGTTATAATTTGCCAAATGATCAATTGGAAGACACATGACTGAGTCTGTTTGTATCACCTTATTTTCCCATTATTTTTGTTCATCAGTCACCAGATAACATCTTCTTGCATTGTTTATGAAGGCTCACTAATGCACATCAGACCAATTGTCTTTCCCAGTCACCACTTTGAAAATCACCTCGCTCTCCCTAAACCACTAACAAGTTCTTAAAGAAGCTGAACAGGCTGTTAATCGAACTTGAGCAGATTTCCAGCTCCCCCTTGCTTTGAAAACAATAGTGTGCTCGAACACAGACATACCATCTGGGAACACCATGTTCAAAGTGCACATACACAATTTCATCCTCATGCTCATTTGTAAATTAAGCTGGGTAGTGTAAATATGTTATAAAATGCAGCAAAAACAGTTTTTATTTTGTCAGAAATGCACAACATGTACTTCAGCATTTGAAAATTTTCTGCTGGATTGTTTGATAGTTTAAAATAAAATGATTAATTTTGCTATTAAAACAGATGTATAAATATGTTATGCAAATAATGCATTAAGCATTCAGATACTAATTGTGCAATTAGAAATTTTCAGAATTTTCGTAGATGTTCTGTTAAGAATATGCTGAATGGTTTAAGAAAAATCAAAAACTAAAAGAAGTTAGACAATGTGTTCTACACTGGCAAAAATACTCCAAACTAATTTAATTTCCTGAGGGAGGTAAATTGTCAACAACTAATCTCACAAGAATAAAAGTGCACTGTAAAATTCCTTTCTGACTAAAGGTGACCAAGCCAAAATAATATTATATTACATGTTACTGACTGTCACTGGCTGTTTCCCACACATGGCATTTCCCATAGCCATAATAGAATCACAAGTGCAATAGAACATAGAACATAGGACAATACAGCGCAGAACAGACCCTTCAGCCCTCGATGTTGCGCCGACCTGTGAACTATTCTCAGCTCGTCCGCCTACACTATCCCAAAATCATCCATGTGCTTATCTAAGGATTGTTTAAATCTCCCTAATGTGGCTGAGTTGACTACATTAGCAAGTAGGACATTCCACGCTCTTACCACTCTCTGCGTAAAGAACTTGCCTCTGACATTTGTCTTAAATCTATCACCCCTCAATTTGTAGTTATGCCCTCTCGTACAAGCTGACATCATCACCCTAGGAAAAAGTCTTTCACTGTCTACCCTATCTAATCCTCTGATCATCTTGTATGTCTCTATCAAATCCCCCCTTAGCCTTCTTCTTTCCAATGAGAACACACCCAAGTCTCTCAACCTTTCCTCATTAAACCTTCCCTCCAGACCAGGCAACATCCAGGTAAATCTCCTCTGCACTTTTTCCAATGCTTCCACATCCTTCCTATAATGGGGCAACCAGAACTGTACACAATATTCCAAGTGTGGCCACACCAGCGTTTTGTATAGTTGCAGCATGATATTGCAGTTCTGGAACTCAATCCCTCTACCAATGAAACCTAACACACCG
>NC_057713.1:39636504-39669450 GCF_004010195.1 Chiloscyllium plagiosum | reverse complement strand
TCTGCAAATTTACTAATCCATCCACCAATGCCTGCGTTTAAGTCATTTATAAAAATGACAAACAGCAGTGGTCCCAAAACAGATCCTTGTGGCACACCACTAGTAACCGGACTCCAGGCTGAATATTTTCCATCAACCACCACTCGCTGCCTTCTTCCAGAAAGCCAGTTTCTAATCCAAACTGCTAAATCACCCTCAATTCCATGCATCTGCATTTTCTCCATCAGCCTACCATGTGGAACCTTATCAAAGGCTTTACTGAAGTCCAAGTATACCACATCAACTGTCCTACCTTCATCTACATGCTTGGTCACCTTCTCAAAAACTCAATGAGGTTTGTGAGACAAGATCTGCCCTTGACGAAACCATGTTGACTATCTGAAATTAAATTGTTGCTTGCTAGATGATTATAAATCTTATCTCTTATCTCTTATAATCCTTTCCAAAGCCTTTCCTACAACAGAAGTAAGGCTCATTGGTCTGAAGCAATGCTTCAGAATGTTGGTCACCTGTGAATATTTTACTTCATAATCTTCAAACTTCTTTGTAATCAGATATTAATCAGTTTCTTTGTCAAGAATTAATGTGTGTTTTATTCCTCCAGTATTAATGGCAACCTGTATCGCATTCCTGCCATTTTGCATGTGCATGTTTTAATGTTTAGTCTCCAGTATAACCTCAAAATTCTTAATTCCACATTCATATTCAGAATCAGATAGCCAACGTTCAATATACTGCTTTGGACTATTGACATTAGACTAATTGATCTGAGATTTAGTTCCAGGTCCACTTTTAAATATGTGATTAGTTGAACAATATTTTACATCTTATATTAACCAGACACTTGTCTGTTTTCTTGCTTTTTTTTAAGGTGCTATGATTTCGATAAAATTCTGGGATAGGAAACAGAATCCTCTTGCATACAATTGTTACCTTACCTTCAGACCTGAAACAGAGGGCTGAATATTATCTAGTTTTGATTGAATGGAAGTTGCGTTGAGGTTTTTAGAGGGATCCTTACCACAAAGCCAAGCAAGATTTCTCACTGTAGCTTGTCAAATGCACCTGATTTAGTACTTACCTCATCTGTATGGTGAAATAACTCCACAGAGGCCAGTATCCTGTCACCAAGTCACCCTTTATTTAGACATGGACAGTCCCTGACACTGATCCAGCTCCCTCAGAGCCAGCTCTCAGAGTGAACAGGATGTCTGACACTCCTATTCTTTTTTTAATTTTATTAAACAGTACAGTTTACAAATAAACAATTAACATTAACAGCCATATACAGAGGAATAGCAATTTACAGGGCAGAGGGGCAGCAAAACCAGGCCCAAGCCACACCGTTCAACCAGTTTTCGGGGAAATGACGACAAACCTCAAATCCCATTTTCAGTCATCACAATTGTAACAAAACAAATACATACAAGATCGTCCAATTAGATAAGAAACAGTGCATAGAGTACAGACCCCCACTCGGCAATCCAGCAAGCTACCCTTCGCTTCCACCTTTTGGCCACTCTAAGTTAACCTGCCCCTACTGCCCTTCCAGCTCTGGGTCCGCCCGATTCCCCTTCCAGCTCTCAGTCTATCCCAATGCCCTGTCCAGCTCTCGGTCTGCCCTGACACACCTTCCGACCACCTCTAGGACAGCCAGTCCCCTTCCCTGGGATGAAAGCCCACAAGCCTTCCGGATCTCAGCCTGCCCCAACGCACCTACTGGGTCTCGGCCCCTCAGACACACCTTGTGGCCATCTCTAGGACAGCCCGTCCCAATTACCCCTTCTCAGGATGATAGCACTCAACGATCTACTCACCTTCTGACTCTCGGGGCAGACTACCCACCTTCAGGTTCACAGGATGGCCTACCCATCCTCGGGCTCTTGGGGAGACCGGCATCGGGATAGCCTACCCACCCTCCGGTTTTCAGGACAGCCTATCCACCTTCAGGTTCACAGGATGGTCTACCTATCCTCCAGCTCTCAGGGTGACAGCTTTCAGGACGACCAGCTCATAGTAAGGCCTGCCAGACCCAGGGACACACAAGACAATGCAGGTGATAAACCTAATAAGAACCAAGACAGAGTCAATTATTAACAAGCAGAATCCCTTCTGGTACAGAGTCCATTATCATAAACAGTTCTCTTCAAAATGTAAAGTCCATTCCCAGGAACAGAGTCCAATCCAGTATACAAAGTGCATTGTCAGATTTAGAGTCCACTTCAAACTGCAGAGTCCATTGCTAAAAAACAGAGTCCACAACCGAGGGCAGAGACCACTCCTGCAGGCAGTAAATGTACACTCCACAGCACACACACAGATGTTCAGTCTCCATAGAGTCCTGGCCCATTCATACAGAACCAGGCCCACTCACTGGAACACAGTACATTGTGAAGCTGCAGTTAACTCACAAGGATTTGGTCTGCTCCTGAAGGCATAGTCCACTCCTGAAGGCAGAGCCCACTCCTGAAGGCAGAGCCTACTCCTGAGCTGTAGGACACAGCAAATGCTCACCTTCCAGCAAATAGGTGTTCAGTCTTTACAGATTTCTCATCCACTGACAAAGGGCCAGGCCTACCCACTGGAACAGCTCATCTGGAAAGGTGCATTTTCTCTCAAAAGCTCAGTCCAAACATCAAAAAAAGTGAAATACATACAAAAAAGAAAGAAAACCAGAATGCAAGGTCTAAGCCCTGCCACAAAATCAGCATTGTCCTTTTCTCAAAGTAAAAGAAAAGAGTAACATACAGGTTGTAACCAGAAAGCGAAATGACGGTTCCCTAAAGAGAACTGAAACACACCTGAATCACATTGACTGTTTAAATGAGTCAGTTTGAAAGTCAGTCCTCAATAAAAAGGAATACCATTTAACAAACTGGCTATATGGTTCAGCCTGTTTAGGAATCAGATTTCCTCCAAAAGCACACAGAAACCAACAGGAGCAGTACACACTGAATGTGGGCAGCCAGCTCAGAGTCAGTCTTCCACTGATCCAGCTCCTCTCAGGGTAAACAGCATGTCTGACACTGCTATTCTTATCTGTTAGCCAGGGCTCCCTGATTGGACCAGATTAACAGCCCCAATCAGGGAACTCATATTCTATGAGGTCCACCAGGTTGACCTCATTACAATCACTGCATTCCTCCCTCTCTGAGTCTGAGGGTATTGGCCTGTTTTTTTTGTGTGTAGCTCCTTCTGGGTGGTTTTAGCATTGGCTCAGATTTCACCAACCATGCCTCTCATGCGATTGGTATGTAACGCACAGTAGCTTACCTCTTGTGCCTGGAGCATCTCAGAAGAAATTCCTTCTCCTCTTCAGGTGGCAAAGGCATTGAGGCAGTGACATCTGCCATGTCCATCTCAGATACTGAGGTATCTTCAACTTCTGACAGAAACAGAGAACCCGTGGGTTCTGGGACAGTAAGAAAGGCTGCTGATGAGCCAGGTACATTTTGCTCCCACACCGTCTGTGAGTATGCAGCTTTTACATTGTCCACTTGCTTCTTCAGAACCATCGCACCTATCTGAACTTTATACAGCACTGGACCTGACCACGTGTTAACCATGTCTTTTACCCAGGACCATTCCCGTGGCTCCTACACCAAATGTCATCCCCTGAAGAAAACTGTCTCTCTTGCTTAGAGGAGCCTTGTGTCCGGAATTGGCATTCCTGGTGCTGTTTCACCCTGGCCCCATTCTAGGAAAATCAAATTTAACCTGGTGTGGAGTCTTCCCCCCATTAGTAACTCTGCTGGAGCTATCCCTATAGTTGCACAGGAGTTCATCCTATAATCAAACAGGAGCCGGGGCTGTTTGGTGTCTGTAGGCTGTTTCTTTAAGTCTGCGTTCAAAGAATTGCCCTCTCTGTCAGGCCATTGGATGGTGGATGATATGGCGCTCTCCTGATATGTTGAAAGCCATTCAACTTTAGGATATTCTCAAATTCCCTACTGGTAAACGATGACCCATTATCTGTGACCAACCCTTCCAGGAGTCCATGTTTTGGGAAAAATGCATAGTTTTTCTATCGCCATCCCTGGGTGACACATGAACACTATATCTGTCCAACACTTTGAGTGGGTGTTCACAATGCCTAAGAATATTGAGCCCATGAACGGACCTGTATAATCGACATGTAACTGAGTCCAGGGTTTACCCAGTAATTCTCTTGTCTCTCCAAGTCCAAAGGTTTCAATCCTGATCACAATGGCCACTCGATCTCCCCCATCAGCACCGGCTCTTTCACTTTTGCTGAGACCGTATCTTTCTGCATCCAAAGTCTGAGAGTGTCAGCTGTGACTAGAAGTGTGTCCAGAAATTTTAAAACCATTATGGACTCTGTCAGTGGCCACCAGTGGTGTATCTGCCAGTAGGAGGAGGCTCGATGCATCTGCATTTGCTACTTGGCCTCCCAGGTGGTGTTCCAACTTGTAATTAGAATTAGAGCCCACCACTGAATTTGACCTGAAGCTACGAGTAGCACTGCTTTGTTCTCTTTGAGTAGACCGATCAGGGGTTTGTGCTCTGTTATTGTAACAAATTTACATTGGTATAGATATTGGTGGAACTTCCCAAATCCAAACATGACCACTAAACCTTCCCTCTCTATCTGGGCATATTTATGCTCTGCATTAGCCAAAATCCTGGATGCATAAGCTATTGAGTGTACCTCTCCATTAGGCCACCTAAGAGCTAATATTAGTCCAGTGCTATACAGGGAGGCATCACATGTCAATAACAGATCTCTCTTAAGATCATAGTATGTCAAAACCTTGGAGGGTGAGAGCTGTTTCTCCACTTCCCTGAAAGCTATGGCTTGTTTGAAGTCCAATAGGTGCTTTTGCAAAGTAACATAATTAATCACAGATACCAAACAATCTCTCAGCATCTCATTAAAGTTTAAACCAAAAGATATGCCTCTGCTAGTTGTCTTAACCTAGTCAAAAGCCCCAATACTGATTCCCTGGTTCTCGAATTGCCGAGCTGAAAATGTGTTGCTGGAAAAGCGCAGCAGGTCAGGCAGTATCCAGGGAACAGGAGAATCGACGTTTCGGGCATAAGTCCTTCTTCAGGAATGAGCCTTTCCTCATTCCTGAAGAAGGGCTTATGCCCGAAACGTCGATTCTCCTGTTCCCTGGATACTGCCTGACCTGCTGCGCTTTTCCAGCAACACATTTTCAGCTCTGATCTCCAGCATCTGCAGACCTCACTTTCTCCTCTCAAATTGCCGAGTAAAACTGACACCATCTCAGAATTCCTTAACTAAATCTGCCAACTCTTGAAAGTAGCTGGTTTTAGCGTCTGTGACCTCATAACTGAACAGCTTTCAGGAAAATTACTTGTTGATTTTCATCTACCCAATGTCATTCGGACAGAAAAATAATCTTTCCACATACTGGGTCCAGTCTTTGGCTGGAGAAAACGAGATAAGTTTTCCAAATAACTGCTTGATGCTAAAGATGCTTACCCCAAATCAAAGATCAATGTTGCAAGCGAATTTCTGCAGGAGCATGCTTTTCTAGTATTATAACAGAAATAGCTCCACAGAAGCCAGTGTCCAATCACCAAGTCATCTTTTATTTACACATGGAGAGTCCTTGACACTGATCAAGCTATCTCAGAACGGGATGTCTGACGTTTTGTACTTAGCTGTTAGCCAAGGCTCCCTGATTGGACCATATTAATAGTCCCAATCAGGGAATTCATATTCTATGTCGTCCACCTAGCTGACCTCATTACAATCGCGACATATGGCATCCCTCATGTCCAATTTTATCCCCATCTTACCATACACCATTCCCAGAGAAATCTCATCACTTAGTGGATATTTGACAAAAAGACCAACATCATTCACGTCCGTATCATCTTTGAGAGGCCACAGTGCACCTGGATAATTGTTGACAACCCAGTATCACCCCTTATTGGCACTATAGTGGCACTGCAGCCATAAAACCACACTGCCCACTGTACATAGCTGGCACATGCAAGCCTATTCTCTCATCCTATGTGATGAAACATTCTTTAACTCACAGGATGGTGGGAATCTGGAGCTCATTGCCGGTAAGAGTGGTAGATGTAGAAACCCTCATGATGTTTAATAGATATTTAGATGTAATCTTTCAATGCCAAGGCATAAAAAGATATAAGACAAGTATTGGAAAATGGGATTAGCATAGTCAAGTGGCTGTTTTTGACTGGCATGGATTCAATGTTGTGTATGGTCCTTTTCTTGCTGTTGACCTCTATGACTCTAGGATGAATCACTATTTGACCACCATACCACAGACTTTACCCGTCCTTCAATACATCCCATCTGACGACACTCTGAGTCCCCAATATCTTTCTCTAATATCCAATGGTCTGCTGTATTTTATTATTGTCCAGGAAGGGACCTCATATAGACAAGGATTCGGACAAATTCAAACATGAGGTTTTATTGACAGCCAACAAATGGGAACACAGAGGAAATGAATACAATTTGAATCCCAGTCTTTACAGTTCACAATAATCTTCTGCACCCAGCTCACACTCACAGGAACCAGCTTAAAATTTAAACAAAGGTTGGCTATTAACTGTCTGCTATCATTAACTTGCATATTCTCCAGGACAATATCTCTATAATCCAAGTCTCGTTGCCAACAAATCAGTAGTCTCCTCACACGCAGTGTAAATGTTATGTTTGCTTTATACTGGGATTTCTTGCAAAATGTTCTGATGAGTATAAGATAAAAAATTTCAAGAAATGTGTCTTCTTTTTAGCAAGCTTAATCATTTCAAACAGATGTAAGTTATATCACAATGGAGACATGTATATTTACTCTGAAGTGTTACAGAATATGCAGGTTTCCAAACAATGATTTTAACATCAGTTACTCTATATTATACAATCGATTGAAGAAATAAGAAATACATAAAGTGAATATTCTATATATTTAATGGGACATGTTATTGAATCTGCTACTTTCCATCTACAAGAAGTAAAGGCTTGGGATCCATAAGATAAACAATGACATTTAAGTTACAAGTTTAACTTTGATTAAAAAATGGTTGGCTTCACCCTGACACTAGATTTGTGAGTCCAAACACCTGCAATATAATTTGCACCTCCTGTTTTCCGAACTGGTAAAGACATCTATTCACTGATCTTGACAAAATAGTAAGGTCCCCTCATTTTAAACAGCTATCTAGGGATAAATAAGTGGAGTGGGGAGGAAGAGTGGGATTCATGAAAAAGGATAGAGACTCCTGCTCCCAGCAATGCTTTCAGTGGGGCTAAAAATAATATGATTTACAATGGTATTTTCTAGCTTCCCCAGCTTCAGTGACAATGATATCTAGTCAAGGATCTCTTTGCTTTCTTAAGTCTTCTAACTAGCTTCTACTCGTGTGTTCTTGATGTTTGATGAACTGTTGACAAGGCAGCAATATTGCCCATTTCTCATAAAGTCCTAACAAATTGTGTAAGTGTCATATTTGTACTAAGGACGACCACTTGCCTTTCCTGAAGGATATTAGTGTCTGGTTTGTATAACATTTCACCAGATTTATTAAATTCAGGTTTTCCCATTTGTAATGGTGAGATTTGAATTCAGAATCATTTGATTATTCTCTTAGAGGTATTTAAAACTTCAGTATTTTCTGTAAATAGAATTTGTGTTAAGGAGCAAAGAGTTACGACTGCCACACTGGCAGCAGCAATGGCTGAAGATTATGAACTGATCCATAAAATGGAACCATTTTTCCCTCATTAATTTTAAAGGGATAGAAAGTAGGAGGATGAAGGGAAGACAGGTAGCCAGGGTAAAAAATGAATAGCTGGGAATACTCCAAGATCTTCTCGTCAGATCAGTAAAGAAGGTCCTGAGGGTGGAGGTGAATCTCAAAGACCTATTTATATTTTAACAAAGTGGACATATTAATATTGTTAGTTGCAAGGGAATCCTATGGGAGTCACCACTAATCCAGACAACAAGTCACACTCCAAATAGACCTTGTACAGGATATACCATGTGACGATGCTGTGGCTGAAATAAGTTATTTTATCCTTCTTTTTTTTGAAGAGAGGTTTTAAGGCAGAGGTGAAGAGCAGTCTATCAGAACCACTAGAGTCAGCAGCTTGTGAGGCGTTGGTGTTTTTTTAAAGTTGGAACAATAGAAACAGCTTGAATGGGTGCCACCAAACACCCACAGAATCAGGATCATTAACTTAGCTTTCAGCTGTTGCCATTGGGGTTTTGAAGAAGTGGAAGCTATATTTTCCCTCTCTTGGTTACAGCCAAAAACTGGGGGTTCTCTGCTTGCTATGGGAGTTGCATGTGAGACCATTGGTTTTTTGAATTTGTCTTTATCCAAGAGTGTTTTTATGCGATGTTACTATATTGGAACAGTCAATTAGGAATAGTTACCGTATCTATTATTCTGCTAAGTTTTCTAGTACAGGGAGACAACCCTTATCCGAAATCTCAAAATCCGAAAAGTTCCAAGTCCAAAGGTTTCCTTGTGAAGTTTTTTTTCTCATTTACAAGGTTGTTTGGGTGCCAACAGTTTAACTCAATTTGACACCCACCCGATACGTGTCACTCAGATGCTGGCAGGCCTCAATTCTGTCTCAAGGCCCGTTTTACTCAGTGAGTCTGTTCCTCGCTAAGACTTTTAAAAATTTCATCATCAAAATGTCACTTATTCTGAAATTCAAAAAATTCGGAATTCTGAAAACCAGCTGGTCCCAAGCATTTCGGAGAAAGGATTGTGTACCTGTAGAGTTAAGATATTCCAATTCCTTCTTTCTTTTGTTGTATTTTAATTATAGTGGATCAGTAAAGCATGTTTTGCTTTAAATCTGGTAGTTTGACCAATCTAACTGCATCTGGAATGCAACACCTTACATTTACCTTTAAAATAAGAAAAAGTGAGGGTCTATATCATCTTCTGAATATTTTGAGGGCGTTTGGTCTGTTCCATACCACTCTCCGTTTGTCACATTCACCAATGTTTTTTAGAAATTGAAGTCAACTAAGTAACATCTGCAAGAACAAGCAGCTTTGAAGCGATACCATCAGACTGTCAGAACTATGATTGATGAATACAGTCCTAAAAACCTAAAAGATTATATTATTATTTGCTACCAGACATTTTTCAGATAAACCAATTGCAGTTGTTCCATTTGAATTCATGTATGGTCATGAATTTAGAAGTCCATTAAAATAGAATGGAGGAGTTTTTGAACTAAAAAGATGAATTAATCAATGTTGGCTTACATGTCCTTTTTTGTGGAAAGACTCAAAGGAGCATGTAGGGTAGCAGAAAAGCACTTGAAGGTTTTCCAAGAGAAATGAAAGAATGGGGAGATAAACATTCCAAAACTTGTTTCACATGGGAGATAAGGTATCAGTATTTTGTTGCCTTTTTGCATTGAAAGTGAAATAGTCACTCAGAGGTTTGCAATCAGTGTGCTGCGGCAAAGTGAGAGGTGTACCTCAAATTTCTTGAGAAGTAGCACTACTTGTGTAGAATTCCAATATCATGCATGCCTAGATATTTGGCATTGTCCATGCCTGAACAATCATCACTGTGCATGAGCGGATCATAGGAAACTTATTTTATCGGCAGGAGAAAGTGAGGACTGCAGATACTGGAGATCAGAGTCGAAGAGTGTGTTGCTGGGAAAGCACAGCCGGTCAGGCATCATCTGAGGAGCAGGAGAGTCGACATTTCAGTCATAAGACCTTCATCAGGAATGAGGCTTCTGGGTCAGTGGGGCTGAGAGATAAATGGGAGGGAGGTGGGGCTGGGGGGAAAGTAGTTGGGAATGCGATAGGCAGATGAAGGTGAGGGGGTGAAAATGATTGGTCGGAAAGGAGGATGGAGCAGATAGGTGGGAAGGAAGATGGACAGGTAGGACCGTTCAAGAGGATGGTGTTGAGTTGGAAGGTTGGGACTGCGATAAGTTGGGGGAAGGGAAAGTGGGGAAACTGGTGAAATCCACATTGATCCCGTGTGGTTGGAGGTCCCAAGGCAGAAGATGAGGCATTCTTCCACCAGGTGTCAGGTGTCTAGAGTTTGGCGATAGAGGGGACCCAGAACCTGCATGTCCTTGGCTGGGTGGGAGGGGGAGGTAAAGTGTTCAGCCACAGGGTGGTAGGGTTGATTAGTGCAAGTGTGCGAGAGATGTTCTCTGAAACGATCTGGAAATTGGCATCCTGTCTCCCCAGTGTAGAGGAGACCACATTGGGTGCAACGAATTCAATAGATGATGTGTGTGAAAGTACAGGTAAATTTCTGTCGGATGTGGAAGAATCCTTTCACCTCCACCTTCATATACCTATTGCATTTCCAGCTACCATCCCGCAACCCCACCCTGCTTCCATTTATCTCTCAGACCTCTTGGCCCACAAGTCTCATTTCTAATAAAGGGGTTATGCCCGAAATGTTGACTCTTTGCTCCTCGGATGCTGTCTGACTGGCTGTGCTTTTCTAGCACCACACTGTTCGACACTTGATATGTTATGTTGATATATTCTGTTTACGCATGGACAGGCTGAAACATTTGACCTGACCATGCATAATAATCAAGGAGTATATGTCCAGGATAAAAAGAAACTGTGCATGCACAATAAAGAAACATGCAATTGTTGAGCAACTGTTAAACTTGGCTTGTTTGCCGAGACATTTTTCCACATTAGCATGGATTTTAAGCTGAGTATTTCTGGATGCTTTTTCAGTTTAGCTGCTGTTATGTAGTGGGTGGCCGGTGGCACAGTGGTTAGCACTACTGCCTCAGAGACCCGGGTTCAATTCCCACCTCAGGTGACTCTCTGTGTGGGGTTTTTTACATTCTCCCCGTGTCTGCGTGGGTTTCCTCCAGGTGCTCCGGTTTCCTCCCACAATCCCAAAAAAATGTGCAGGTTAGGTGAATTGGTCATGCTGAATTGCCCGTAGTGTTAGGTGAAGGGGTAATTGTAGGAGAATGGTTTGGGTGGGTTATGCTTCGGCGGGTCAGTGTGGACTTGTTGGGCCGAAGGGCCTGTTTCCACACTGTAAGTAATCTAATCTAATCATAACTCCTGAACAAATTCTAGGGAGAAATGAATAAGTTTCTTGTCAGAAGAGGAATTCTTCTACTCATTCAGTTCATAAAATGTCTGAACCTAAAGCAAGAACTGTTCAAAGATAGCACAATGAAAGCTAGTTGACCTTTGGATTTTCATGGACTGGAAATGCCGCTTGCTCCTTACCTGAATGCCCCATAGAGTCACAGAGTTGTACAGCACAGAAAAATACCCTTTGGTCCAACTTCTCCATGTTGACCAGATACCCGTATCCTAATCTGGTCCCATGCCGACACTTGGCTCGTATCCCTCTAAACCCTTCCTATTCATGTACCCATCCAGATGCCTTTTAAACGCTGTAATTGTACCAGCTTCCACCACTTCATCCGGCAGCTCATTCTATACATGTCCCTAAATCAACCCCAACATCCCAACTAACCACCTGACTAGCCTGAATCAACCACCCTAATCACCCTAACTGACAACACTATAACCAAATATCCCTTGACTATCCAGCTGCTCCCCACTGACCTGACTGCCTCCCCAGCTATCAGATTAATCTCAAGACCCAACCTGACTACACACTCACAACTACCTGTCTGATTTGACTCAATTATCACCCTGATCCAAATAGCTCCAGCCTAACTATCCACTTACCTACCAGTACCCCCTTGCACATCAACCACTTACTCACTGAATCAATGCTATTTCAAAAGCTATCCCAGATCTTTTGTGCAGCAGCAGTGATCATTGGATTGCCATTATTCTCATAAATTTCAAAAATCACACAACACCAGGTTATAGTCCAACAGGTTTAATTGGAAGCACACTAGCTTTCGGAGCGACGCTCCTTCATCAGGTGATTGTGGAGGGCTCGATTGTAACACAGAATTTATAGCAAAAATTTACAGTGTGATGTAACTGAAATTATACATTGAAAAATTGATTGTCTGTTAAGCCTTTCATCTGTTAGAATACAGTGATAGTTTCACTTCTTTCATGTGTAAATCACAAAACCTTTTTTTTAAAGTTGCATTCTTGGGTTAGCTGTTACCCATTAGCCTCCTCGATGACAGGCTGCATATGCATTCTAACCTTTTTTCTACACCTTAAGTCTGTGAGGGGGTGCATGTGTGAGTGTGAGAGTGTGTGTGTCTATAAGGGTGTGTGTGGGTGTCTGTGTGCACGTCTGTGTGTACCTGTGTCCGTGTGTATGTGAGAGTGTGTGTGTGTAGCAATATCTGTGTGTGTGTGTAGTGCAATGGTGATCACCTGTAATGTGACATGAACCCAAGGTCTCGGTTGAGGCCCTCCTTATGGGTACGAACTTAGCTATCAGCCTCTGCTCGGCCACTTTTCTCTGCTGCCTGTCCCGAAGTCCACCTTGAAGGATGGTCACCCGAAGGTCCGAGGCTGAATGTCCTGGACCACTGAAGTGTTTCCCAACTGGGAGGGAACCCTCCTGTCTGTTGATTGTTGTGCGGTGCCTCCAACTCATAAATTTCCTTTGTCTTGATGCTGCTGTACCTTTCTACTGTAAGTATTCTGATTGTAGCTTTCACAAAAATGTGCTGCATGTCTTTTGGAACTCTATAAGAGGTGCAGTTTTGTGTTACATCCCTTTTATTGGCACTAGGTGTTTTATTGTAAATATAAAGGTCCAGTTTGAATGTCAATGAATGGATGAGTGGATCTACAGAGAGCAGTTGGCAAATATTTGAGTTGAGCAGATTCTGAAAATGTGTCTGTGCTCGCAGTTGAGGACAATGCTTTCCTATGATGGACGTGAAAAATTAAAGCTTTTCTCCTTCTTCAGGTTTTTGTAAGCACAATGTTAACAATCTCTCCAGTAAGACTGTAATTATAATAAATGCAAGTAAATATGTGCAATCAATTCAGCTGAAGATCATGGGTATGGTGTGGAATTGTTTATCTCATTGAGGTCTGCCTCTTCTACTATATTCATGAGATGAGGGCGTCGATGGCTAGGTCAGTATTTATTGCCCATCCTTAAATGTCCAGACAGCAGTTCATTGCTGTGAGTCTGGAGTCACATGTAGGCCAGACTATGTAAGGATGGCTGTTTCCATCCCTAAAGGATCTTAGTGAACCAGTTGGATTATGGTTATAATTAGATTCAGATTTTTATTGAATTCTAATTCCACCATCTGCCATGGTGAAATTTGAACCTGGACCCCTGCAACATTGCCTGGATCTCTGGATTAATAGTCCAACCATAATACTACATCATCTCCTGTGTAAAGGTAGAGAACCACCATAGTAGTCCACATATGGTAGTTGGAAAGGTTAGAATAGTGATCTATCTGATAGATACTCCTGACTGTGGGATGAAGAATCAGATATATTGCAACGGTATCATCATAGAAAAGAGGCTAAATCGGAACAAATGTGACACATCGTAAATGGAGTAGAGGATGACAGAGATAATAAAAGTAAGGTGGAAGGAAATGTAGACAGATAGAAAGTGAACCTCCTAAAATTTGATTTGCCAACATAGAATTAATACTTTGTTGTCATATTTAGAGGGAGGACATTGGGAGAAGCTTGAAAGATTATTTAAGAAATATAAGGTAACCTATAAATACACACCTGAATGTAGTACATCATCTAGGTATGATATAGTCATAGAAGAGTCACTAGTGAAGGAACAGCACCCTTATTATTGTATCCATATAAAACACCAATTCAACACATGCTGGATAATCCCTAAATTGAACCTAGTCAAAGTATTTGGATTTCACCAAAAACATTGGTTCCTAAACTGGATGAGTCAACTAAATTCCAAATAGTATACAGAAAGATAAATGTAGTAATGAAAACAGATTTGTACCCAATTCCACCATATCAGTACAAATGACTGTTCTTCATTATTTCTAAAGTTGAGCTATTGAAGAGGTACTGATGAGTGCCGAGAACATCAAAGGATAAGGAGATATCCATTGTTGGCACCTCAAATGTGTTAAATCAGTGATGGGTGATGCCATTTAGATTAAAGAATGTCCCAGCTCAATTCCAAAACACTTATGAATCAGGTCATAGCTGAGGTCCATACCTGTGCAGTTTAATTAGATTACTTACAGCGTGGAAACAGGCCCTTTGGCCCAACAAGTCCACACTGACCCTCCGAAGAGCAACCCACCCATACGTTTACTCCTTCACCTAATACTATGGACAATTTAGCATGGCCAATTCATCTAACCTGCACATTTTTGGACTGGAGGAAACCCACACAGACACAGGGAGAATGTGCAAACACCACACAGATAGTTGCCTGAGACAGGAATTGAACCCAGGTCTCTGGCGCTGTGAGGCAGCAGTGCTAACTACTGTGCCACGTGCCGCCTCGAATTAGATAACTTTGTTCTGCATAGTAACATGTGAGAAGTGCATGTGAGCCAATTAGATGCGTTTAAGCAATTACAGTTGACTGGCCTATTAATAAATGTAGCCAAAAGTGAATTTGTAAAACAACAGGGACTTACTCAGGACATATTATAGGACAGTAAAAGTGAAAGTTCTAATAAATTAATGAGGTGAATGTTGGTCCCCAAAACTAAATGATAAATCATGGTCTCTATAGGAATGCATTATTCCTCCTGGGAATTTATACATAACTTTAGCACAGTTGAATCTTGCACAATATTGTTAAAGATGTAAGAAAAATGGTATGGTCAGGGGAATACAAGTGCCTTTTGAGAGGGTTACAGAAAGTCTAATATATTATAGGTTGTAACATTAAAACTCCCAAGGGACAAACAATATTTTAATCTAACCAGTCTGTTAGGCACATTGATGGGATTGGGTCAGTTGCCCAGCATACACCACCTTCCCCACCATCTTCACACTCTAAGTTTATTTTCCAGTGACTTTGATCACATGGAGTTCGGTATATAGGATTCCTCCACAAGACTGAAACGCCATGGCCTTTTTATTTCAATTTTCATGTATTTTTGCATTGTATTCTTCATATTATTAATTTCATAAAACAAGCTCAAAGCTAAAATTTCAGCTAGCCACCTGTTCCATCTTAGTGCCAAGCTGCCAAAAGAAGGGTATCACATCAGTCACAAGAGCACTATGCAATACAAGAACAGCTGATAAAAACATCTTCTGAAATGACTTGCCTTATTTTGGTTTTGCTTTATCTCTCAAAGCACCTTTCTTTTAAATGGCATTTCTTACAGAAATTGTGACTCTCATTATTACTATGGTTTGGATTTATTTCAATCCCTAATTTTCCCATCCGTGTCTTGTCGAAAATTTCAATTAAAATTTTCACAATCACAATTCTGATGATTGGGCAAACTGTTGCATGTTCCTTTCTATTAGCTCCAAGTCTCCAAACAAATCAAGTTTAAGATGTTTAATTCTCTCATGACTTCATTGTTCTGTACATCTGTAATCTTCTCCATTTTATTACATTTCGCAAAGTTTCCATCTGTCTATCTCTAGCCCCAATGCATACCATCCCCTCTTCCATTCCACTTTTAGCAAAAACGCTATTCAGCTAATTGGGTGTTAGTGTTTCAAATTTCCCCTGAACAGCTCTTCAACTTCCTATTTGACTTCATTGTTCTGTACATCTGTAATCTTCTCCATCTTATTACATTTCGCAAAGTTTCCATCTGTCTATCTCTAGCCCCAATGCATACCACCCCCTCTTCCATTCCACTTTTAGCAAAAACGCTATTCAGCTAATTGGGTGTTAGTGTTTCAAATTTCCCCTGAACAGCTCTTCAACTTCCTATTTCCACATTTTGTTTAGATTGCTCCTCAAAATTCATATCTGCCCAATTTTGCCTGTCCTTCCTCATCTCTCTTCCTTTATCTCAGCCAGCATATTTTTGAATCATATAATCCCTACAGTTTGGAAGCAGGCAATTCAAGGAGAAAGTGAGGACTGCAGATGCTGGAGATCAGAGCTGAAAATGTATTGCTGGAAAAGCGCAGCAGGTCAGGCAGCATCCAAGGAACAGGAAAATCAACGTTTCGGGCATAAGCCCTTCTTCAGGAATCCTGAAGAAGGGCTTATGCCCAAAACGTCGATTCTCCTGTTCCTTGGATGCTGCCTGACCTGCTGCACTTTTCCAGCAACACATTTTCAGCAAACAGGCAATTCGGCCCATTGAATCCACACTGACCCTCCAAACAGCATCCCAACCAGACCACCCCTCCCCTTTTCCGGTAACCCCACATTTACCATGGCAAATCCACCTAGCCTGTACATCCCTGGACACTATGGGGCAATGTAGCATGGCTAGTCCACCTAACATGCACACCTTTTGACTGTAGGAGGAAACCAATATAGTCACAGAGAGAATGTGTTAAGCTCCACACATACAGTCACCTGAGGTTGGAATTAAACCCTGGTGCTATGAGGTAGCAGTGCTAACCACTGAGTCACTGAGTTGACCCAGGTTGGGCTTTTGTGAAAACTTTATTGTGTTAAAGATAAATGTCAGTTTATTTAGCATATAATTACAACAACAGAATTTGGTACCTGTTAAGATAATTCTTTACTCCTTTATCACTTCTGCAATGTTTAAAATGCTATGATTTATATTTTGTCATTCCTCTAAATTCTCAGAATGATGATATCCCACATCAACATGGTGCAACAAGTCTTAAAAACATTTCTTCTCTTCTGTAGTTTAATCTTCTTAGCTCTATCTTCCATTTGATAATCATCTTACAGAGTCACAAAAATTGTTCTATTATTTTTGGCTTTAGTCTTAATTACAACAGAAATTCTGATGATAAAATGATGACTATGGTCTAAGTGTTTGTCCATCCTGCAGCTTTTAATCATTTTAATTAGCTATTAAACTGAATGTGGGAAATGCTGTAATGCCCTTTATATGTGATATGCCAAAAAATGTCTCCATTAAATCATCTGGGATTATATTTTTCCCTTACAACTGATTATGAAATACTCAATTTAGCCTCTGAAGCATTTGAATTTTTTCATTGTTTCTGTTCAGTTTGAGACAATGCTGAGAGGATATATCCTTATTCTCTAGAATTTTAACTCAAGCTACTTTTGTTATTTTATCTTCATCTATTACTTTAACATTTTATCCAAAATTGTAACCTTCTAAACTATTTTTACCCGGCATTGTGCCACTCATGTGCATATTTACTCTTCGCAGATTATAGAGCCATAGAGTCATAAAGATGTACAGCACAGAAACGGACCCTTTAGTCCAACCCATCCATGTCGATCAGATATCCCATCCCAATCTAGTCCCACCTGCCAGCACCCGGCCCATATCCCTCCAAACCATCCCTATTCACATACCTATCCAGATGCCTTTAAACTGTTGTAATTGTACCACCCTCTACCACTTCCTCTGGCAGCTCATTCCATACACGCACCATCTTTGTGTGAAAAAGTTGCCCCTTGGGTCTCCTTTATATCTTTCCCCTCTTACCCTAAACCTATGATCTCTAGTTCTGGACTCTCCCACCCCAGGGAAAAGACTTTGTCTATTTAGCCTATCCATGCTCTTCATGATTTTATAAACCTCTATAAGGTCACCCCTCAGCCTTCGACGCTCCAAGGAAAACAGCCCCAGTCTATTCAGCCTCTCTCTGTAGCTTAAATCCTCCAACCCTGATGACAAGAGTGTATGAATACGTTATTAATTTGGGCCTGGATATATTCAATTCCCATCCCTGGTCACTCTGCAGCCACGTCTCTGTAATTCCAACCATACCTGTTTATATCTATTTGCATGACTAATGCATCCAAATTATTGTGAATGCTCTGCACATTAAGATTCTCCAAGACACCCTTGACTCTTGTCGCCAGATGGTAACACATCATTCTAGTGTGTTGTTTGTAGCCGCAGAAACGTCTATCTGTTCCTCTTATGATTGAAAACTCTAATTACTATAGCCTTTCCACACTTATTCCTATTCTTCTGTGCAACGAGCTAACTGTGGTGCAATGAATTTGGTGGCTGCTACTTTGCTCTGAAGGACCATTACCCCAACAGTATCTAAAATGGTATATCTGTTTTGTACGGAATGAAACTGGAACTGTGCCCAACCTCCTGCCCACAGCAACAGGTGCACATGTTCACCTAATCAGCTCCTTTTTGCCCTGTCTCTCTTTTTGACACTCTTCCAAGACTGCTTCACTCCAATGCTGCTTTGAAACATGGCCATAAACTCTGCTTCCATTATTTACCCCTTTAAATTAAACCCTTCGATTGCTGTTAAAATCAAATAACAGTCATTCCTCTCGTGCTCTTCTTCTCTGGAGACAAAAATAGAAATTGCTGGAAAAGCTCTGCAGGTCTGGTAACATCTGTGGAGAGAAATCAGAGTTAATGTTTTGATTTGAGTGACCCTTCCTCAGAACAAGCTAGGAAAATCTTCTCTGGACCTCTATATTATCTCTGCAAACTATAAACTCAAAATAAAGACCTTACAAGTTATAATTGATAAATGTAGTGCACTCAACTGACCTTACTCACCCGATCAGCTGCTTCTTTTTGACCTGTCTCACTTTTTTTGAAACTCTTCCTATACTTTAAGGTAGGACTTCCACTCGTCTCCCATTTTACTTATCTTGACTGCAATGGATGTTCCACGGACATTCAGGGCCCTTATCATTTCCTTAAGAGAAATATAACAGATGAGTGTTGTCACCATTGCATTGCTCATTGTTGTATTACTTAAAGATAATCGCAAGTTCTCGTCCATCTGCACTTTATCTTCTGTGATCTGTGACAATGCTGAGGTGTCCTGGCTCTTTTTAAGGGAGAGATTGCACAAGAGGTGGCAAGCAGTCTGTGGTAACATAAATAGCTTGTGAGGCCTTGGAGTTTTTGCAAAAGTTGGAACAATAGAGGCATCCTGGATAGATGTAGCCAATTCTCAGAGACCAGGTTTTCTCATTTTTTGTAGCTTTTAGATTTAGCAGAAGCTCCTGGAGTCTTGGAGAAGAAGAAACTACTTTCTCCCCTCCCTCGCTTACAGCTAGAAGCTGGGGTTTCTCTTCCTACTGCGGGCATTGCAGGTGAGAAAATTTTATTTCTGAATTTGTCTTTTTGTCAAGGGATGTGTTTCTGTGATGTTACTACATTGGAATAGTTAATTAGTATTAAATACTGTACCTGTTATTCTGTGAAGTTTTCAAACAGAGTTAGGTTATTCCAAGTTCTTCTTTCATTTGTTGTATTTTAACCGTAACATTTGAATAAATTGTGTTTTGCTTAACTCTGAGTAGTTTTACTAGTCGAATTACATCTGGAACACAGCACTAAACATTTGCCTTTAAAATAAGAAAGCATTAGGGTGCAGGCTACCTTTCTAAAATAGTTGGAGGGGTTTTGGTCTGGTCCTTAACAGATCTGTCTTGACGCACTCCACTCACCATCACTTAATGTCCTCATTTGAGTTCTCCCCTTTAGTCAAACAATTCAAGTAAATAGACCATCTGCCTCCCAATCAGCTTAGGAATTTTATACCACAAATCTGTTGGTAAAATGTGCATGGTTCTGTTTTTGGATGTGTTTAGTCATTTCTCACACGCATGTAAGTTTTCCAGTATTTGTACTTTTATGTTTTCTTGACAGCAATAACAAGAACAAGCTGTTCCACCAACAATTACGTGCTCACTTGATGGAGCATAGCATTGTGAAGCTCAGTGCACCACTCTCCAAAGATGATGCTGCATTTTGAACCTAAGAATACTTGTCTGTGCTGTTTGACAGTTGTGTTTTGATTTATCACATTTATAATGGCTGCTGTTCATGATTGCTGATTTATCTTATGCAACAAAAAAAGTCTATAAAGTCAAATCCACACGGATACAACTTGAAGTAAGAAAAATTCCTGTAAAACTTCTGGTATTGATAAATTGCTTCATGATGACTAATACAAATTTATACAGCGAACAAAGTTTGCAAGTGTTCTAAAATTTGATCCCATTTACCAGTATAAACTATCTGAGGTCTAAATTGACACCAGCACAAATCAGCCCATCTCAGGGGCATATCTCATGACTAGATGTATATGGATGCATGTCAGCAAAACTAACAGTCATGTCACAACCTGAATATCAGATGGTGAATTCCACTTCCTTTCAATTATTGTGTCCTCCTCTCCAACCTTTGCTACAACATATTATTTCCCTATTATACTGCACTCTTGGGACTTTGACCATGTTACAGTTTTCCTCATGAAGCTCCCTAAGTATAGTGTAGTATAGCACTGCCCATGCAGGCCTCCTATGCACAATACTGGTCTTGAATGAACTCACAATTTTTTTTTGTTACTGTTAGCGCAGCACAACTCAGCTAACATAATGCCTAAATTGACTTGTCTTTCTTTATATCTTACATAACATTTTATTTGAATTAATTTCATTCTGAATGCTAACTGTGGAATCTATGCAGGTTTTAAATGAAATACAGAAAATGGGAAAATCACATCTTAATCTTTGTGTCTTATGATTGACTGGTCAATATAAATCTATCCTCTCAATTATAGCATAACATTTGTGGAGCTGTTTATATTGCTTAAGACAAAAATGGGTGCAATCACTTACTCGTCCATGTTGGTTTGTTACACATCAGGATTCTCTTACATTTGTCATGTTTTAGACAACAGTATTAGGGAGAACTTGAGGTATCACAAGGGAAATATAAAGTAAAGCAGCTGGACTGGAAGTGCTTTAAATCCAAACGTTCTCAAATATCACAAGTAACTTTACTTGCTAGCTGATGAATGAGGACTATATTATAGAATCCTGGATATCTTTTAAACTTGTCCATTTATTGATTGATCAGTCTGGAAATATCCTGAGAGCTAAATCAGAATTTCAATTGTCAGAATTCAATGAATATAGTTAAGTAATAATGCCATAATCCACTTCATAACTTCACAAACTGCAAGTGGACTTTATATATGATATTGCTATCACTTATCAACTTTGTATTTGTGCCAAATATTGTTTAGGATTTTCTTCCTATGTGTCCTAGAAATCTAGGTACTGATTTAAAAATCACACAACACCAGGTAATAGTCCAACAGGTTTATTTGGAAGTACTAGCTTTCAGATTACTGCTCCTTCATTAGGTGGTTGTAGAGTATAAGATCATAAGACACAGAATTTATAGCAGAATTTGTACATCCTAGTCCAACACTGGCATCTCCAAATCATAGGTACAGATTGCTTGTCTAGGGGACTTAATACATTTGCATGTTCTCTCCTAGAATCCATCTCCAAGATCCCACTCCCTTAATTGCTTTGCTTTTGTTTGCATCTCTCACGAACAAATAAATTGTCATGTGGAAAGACACACTTGGAGCCATTTCACCATTAGAATAGAATTATATTGTTAAAATTCACAATACTTATCTACTAAGCTTTTAAATGAGTATGGTAATGTAGCAGTTACTTTCCTGAATTTCTAAACCTATAGGATTACTAACGGAATGAACATGACAAATCCTTGCATGATACAGCAAATTTAATTTTAACCATTCTCCAAGGGAAATGCTGCATCAGTAAACGGTGACCAATGAGTATTAGATTATTAAAAAAACTCAATAGTACACAAATATCCTTTTGAGATTGAAACCTCTGTTGATATATATAGACCTTTGTATATATGGCAACTACTTCCACATTAAACTGTTTGATTCTGAATTGCTCTCTGAATTTGTCTAGCAAGCCACTCAGTTGAGAGAGTCATGGAATGGCTACAACACAGAAAAGAAATCATTGTGTCTATACTATCCCTGTGTAGGGGTAATTCACATAGTTCCAGTCTTTTCTCATAGCCCTGCAATTTATTTTTGTTTCTGACAATAATCCAATTGCCTTCTAAAAACCTCAATTGAACCTGTTTTCACCACACTCTCAGGCAGAACATTCCAGATCCTAACCACTTGCTGTGTGAAAAAGCATTAAAAGCTTTTCCATATGTTGTCATTGCTTCTTTTGCCAATTACCTTGAAACTGTGTCTTCTAGTTCATGATCTTCCCGCCAATGAAATAACCTATCAGATCTTCTCTCAGTCTTCTTTCTCCACAGAAAAATGGGAATTTCCAGCCCATTGGGCCTTCCCTGCCATTTAATGCAGCCATGACTGATGGAATAATTCAATGCCTTTTACTAATACTACCCCTATAACCTTTCATGTCATTAATTATCAACAATTATCAAACACTGCTTTTACAATATTGCTTTCTTTGGAGCAGAGAAAGTTGAGAGGGAGCCTGATTGAGGTCTCTAAGATTATAAAGGACTAGGACAGGGTGTACAGGAAGCAACTGTTCCTCTTCGTTGAAGGGTCAGTACCAAGGCGACACAATTTTAAGGTGAAAGTCGTGAGGTTTAGAGGGGACTTGAGAAAAAGCACATTCACCTGGAGCATGATGAGTGTCTGGAATGCACTACCTGGAAGAATAATTGAGGTGGGAAAATTCACAATCTTTAAATGTACTTGAGTAAGCACTTGAGATGTCATACTATTAAGATTATGAGCCAAGTGCTGGAAAGTGGGGCTAGTGTAGATTTAGAGTAGTTCTTTTGTTGGTACAGACTTGATGGGTTGAACAGCCTCTTTTGTACTTATAATTCTATGATGTTAATCTCTTTTGCCACCCACAGAGCTCTGAATTTGTTTGCCCTGCCTTTCCCTTTCATGGGAATGTACTTTGACTCTACTTGAACTATCTCTGCCTTAAAAGGAGCTTGCTTGCAGTTTTGCTGCCAATCTTTGATTCTAATTCGTCTGGACCAAATCCATTCACAACCATTGAAGTTGAATACAAGAGTAAGGATGTTCTGAGTAAGATCATAAAATATTGGAAAAGAATTAGGGGAACTTTGTAAAAAAAATGAGATCAAAGCAATGGCACTTTAAAAAGGAGGAACAGAGACAAAGCAGGGATCACATGGGAAGAGAATAAAATGGAGAAATAAACCTGCACAGCTGGCTGACCCAGCAGTGACCCTGAACAGTTGACTGCCTCTACTGTTTGGTTTCAAGTATATCTGGACATTGGAGGTCATTCTAAGTAAAATAAACAAGCAGTGAAATTCACAGCTGACCATGGAGAAACTGTGTGGGGGAGGTCAGAGCATGGGAGCAGCTAAGTGGCTAATTTTTAAAGTGTAACCTTACTTCGAGCCATAGAGTCATACCAGTCCTATAGCATGGAGTGAGGTCCTTTGGCCCAAATTGGTTCATGTTGACTAAAATGTCCATCCACACTAACACCATTTCCCTGCATTTGACCCTTTCCTATCCATGTATTTGTCCAAATGCCTTTTAAATATTGTTAATGTACCTGTCTCAACCACTTCCATTGGCAGCTCATGCCATATGCGTACCACCCTCTGTGCAAAACAATGCCCCTCAGGTTCCCTTTTATTCTTTCCTCTCTAACCTTAAACTGATGGCCTCTAGTCTTTAATTCCCTAACCCTGGAAAATAGGCCGAGTGTATTCACCTTATCCATGTCTCTCATGATCTTATGTAAGGACATGTAAGGACCCCCCTCAGTTTCCTACACTCTTAAAAAAAAAGTCCTAGCTTGTTCAATCTCTCAGACCATTGAGTCCAGGCAACATTCTTTAAAATTTCTTCTGCACTCTTTCCAGCTCAATAACATCCTTCCTATAATAAGGTGACCAAAACCGAACATAATACTCCAAGTGCAGCCTCACCAATGTCCTGTACAACTGCAACAAAACTTCCCAACTTCTATATAAAATGCCCTGACTGATTGTTGAAGAAAACTCTTGAGACTCGGACCTTGCAAAATGATTAGTTTATTACATGATATATCATGGGGAATTCACCGTCCTAACTGTGGTTCGGTGTTATTCCAAAGTACATCAGGATACTACAGGATTATATAGAGAAAACAAATAGTACCAACATGTAAGCATGCCAAACTGTGTAATTAGCTGTTAGTTATTCAAAACTAAAGCACTATTATGCATTCCACAAGTGGACAGAACAAATGGTATCACCACCTGTGCTAGTTACATAGATTGCTAACACTAAGCAGAGATATCCCTAATTAACTCAGTGACCGTGAAGTGGCAATGACTCGTGAAGGAAGTGGGACTAATTGGCGAGTCTATGTCAGCTTGCTACAGCCTGCGCTGATCATTCAGCAAAGGGAGGGAACGCTATCTTGGCACCTTAGGAAGATAAGGCCTACCGTTCACGTTACCTCATAGTAAGGAATGCACAGCCAGCAAAGTTCTGGCTGGGGACACAAAATGGTTTCTCAGTTGGATTAGGAAAATGGCTTCCAGGCAAATAATGTTAACTTTTCCCCAACACTGATGAAGGCCAAAAGCCTTCTTCATTGCCCTGTCTACCTGTGACTCCATTTTCAGAGAACTGTGAACCTGAACTCCAAGATCCCTCTGTTCCACAACAGTCCTTAAAGCCCTACCATTCACCATGAAACTCCTACCTTGATTTGACTTTCCAAAATGCAAGACCTGACACATCTATATTAAACTCCATTTGCCATTTCTTGGCACACTTCCCAGCTGATCAAGGTCCTGCTGCAATTTCTGAAAACCTTCCTCACTGTCCACGATATTGCCTATTTTAGTGTCACCAGCAAACTTACTAATCATGCCTTGTACATTCTCATCCAAATCATTAATATAGATAACAAACAGTAATGGACCCAGCACTGACCCCTGAGGCACTCCATGAATCACAGGCCTCTAGTCCAACAAGCATCGTTCCACTATTACCCTCTGCTTCCTACCATCAAGCCAATTTTGTATCCAATTTGCCAGCTCACCCTGGATTCCATGCGATATAACCTTCCAGAGCAGCTTACCATGTGGAACCTTATCAAATGCCTTACTGAAATCCATATAGACTACATCTACCGGCTTGCCCTCGTCAACCTTCCTCATCACTTCATCAAAGAAATTTAACATGTTTATATGGCATGATCTCTCACTTACAAAGTGATGCTGACTACTTCTAATCAAACCCTGTTCTTCCAAATGCATGTATATATCATCCCTCAGAATCTTCTCAACTAACTTACCCACCACAGATGTTAAGCTTAATGGTCTATAGTTCTTTGCAGCCCTTCTTAAATAATGGCACAGTATTCGCTATCGTCCAGCCTTCCGGGACCTCACCCATGGCTAATGTTGATGCAAAAGTATCAGCCAGGGCCCTCGCAATTTCTTCACTAGCCTCTTGCAGTGTTCTCAGATATATCTGGTCAGGACCAGGCGATTCCTTCATACATTCTAATACATCCAACACTTCTTCTACTGTGATAGGGACTGACCCCAAGATATCACCACTGACTTCCCCAAGTTCTTAAATCTTCATGTCTTTCTCCATAGTAAATGCAGAGGAGAAATATTAATTGAGAACCATGTCCCTCTCCTGTGGTTCTGCACATGCATGTCCACTTTGGTCCTTGAGGAGCCCTTTTCATTCTCTAGCTATTCTTTTTCCTTTAATATACTTTAAGTACCTCTTTGAATTCACTGTAATCTTCTCAGCCAAGGCTATCTCATGCCTCCTTTTCACCCTCCTGATTTCTTTCTTCAGTAAGCTACTGTATTCCCTGTGTATCTCCAGGGATTCTCTTGATGCCAGTTGCCTGTACTGAGCCATACCTCCTTCTTTTTTCTGGTCAAAGCTTCAATATCTCTTGTCATCCAGTTTTCCTTTTCATGCCAACCTTGCCTTTCACCCTGACAGGAACATATAGATCTTGAACTCTAGCTTTTAAAGGCCTTCCACGTGGTCCCTCTGCCTGCAAACAAACTACTCCAATTGACCCCTGCAAGCTCCTGTCTAATTCCATCAAAATTCGCCCTGTCCCAATTTAGAACTTGAACCTGTGGACCAGTTTTATCCCTCTCCATAACTTCATAAAACTTAATAGAACTGTGGTCACTGGCCCCAAAATGCTCCGCCACTGTGACCTGTCACCTGTCCTGGCCTATTTACCACGAGTAGGTCGAGTTTTTCCCAATTATAACCCTCTATATACTGCTTGAGGAAACTTTCCTGAACACACTAACAAATTCCACCACATCTAATCCCTTAATGCTCTGGTAGTCCCAGTCTATGTTAGGAAAATTAAAATCTCCTACTATGACAACCCTATTGCTCCTGCAAGTCTCCCAAATCTTTATTTTTAGTAAATCTACAATAGTGAGTAGAATGGGTTCTTTTTTTGATGATATGTTTTTATTGAGATCTGTCTCTTGATTAAACTTTAATAATATAAAGGTAGGTACTATGTTAGCCAGAGCAATGTATTTAAAGCATAAGAGTGTGCTAATTTCTGAGACTGTAGATTGTTAAGGTGCAAAGGTGGCCTTTAGTAGAATGATGTGCACTTCCTGTTGGATGTGGGAGATTAGGGAAAGTTTCCATGTTACTGATGATTATGTATGCGGGAAGTGTGTTTGGTTGTGAATCCTATCAAATTGCATGGATCAGTTGGAGTAGCAGTTGGAGTAATGAGGAATTTACATGAGCTAGTGGATGTGATGGACGGCAGTTGCAAGAAGGGAGATAAACCAAAGATACAGTCCAATAGATGGGTAATCCCCAGGAAAGGTAGGAGAGGGAGATGGATATGGAAGATAGAGAATATTGGAAAATAGATAGTGACATCTTGAAAAATGTCTGTATTACAGAGGCGGAGATGCTGGAAGTCTTAAAATGCATAAAGGTGGATAAAAGCCCAGGACCTGTTTAGGTGTACCCTAGAACTCTGTGGGAAGCTAGGAAAGTGATTACTGGGCTCCCTTTTGAGATATTTGGATCATTGATAGCCACAGATGAGGTGCTGGAAGCCTGGAGGTTGGCTAACGTGACACCACTACTTAAGAAAGATGGTAGACTTGGCAAGATGGCGGTGATTCTGTAGAACTGGTGTGGATAGCTTTGCCTAACAGCCAAGGCATACTGGTGTTTTTTGCCATCCCTGGCCAATTTATGTGGTGGAATTATTAGTTTAAAACCTTACAGAACACATATTTGTTAATATTTGGGAGTGGGAAGGATGCCAAAGGGAAAAGGAGCAAGCAAACAGCAGCAGAGAGGACACTCCCCTGCAGCACCTACCACACCAGAGACTGCAGCAGCAGCAGCCTCTCCTGAACTCCCCCGAGGACCTGACAGACTCATAGGAATCGGCTGTGGCAATGGAGAGACTTACCTTGAACGTTGGGGCTGCAGTTGAGAAGATCCGTGGGGAGATTTGTGCCCAGGTCCAACCTATCACATCCAGGCTGCAGAAGCATAAGCAAGAGATCCAGGGCCTCGGGGAGCAGCTGGAGGAGGTGGAGGGTTGAACTAAGGCCTCGGAAGCTGCGATGGAGTCCTCATCCAGTCGGATCCAGGTGCTGGAACGAGAGGTGCGGGCCTTGCGAAACATATTGAGGACCTCAATTTAAGGATAAATCTCCGAATTGTCGGGCTCCCTGAAGGTGAGGAAGGTGAGCAGCCAATCAGCTTTTTTGAAAACTGGCTGCTGAAGTTTTTAGGCCTTACATCTAGTCCAGCAGGCTACAGTTTTAAAGGGTGTATTGGGTTACAGTGCACAGGTAAGGCCGGTGCAGCGCCCCGCTTGTTCCTAGTGCACTCCCATTCATATAAGGACAAGCAAAAAGTCATAGAAGCTTCCAGATCCCGGGAAATGATCTGTAGGCGCTGCTGTACAAGGGGTCAAAAATCATGTTTTTCCAGGATTTCTCTGCAGCTGTAATTCGAAAGAGGAAGTCCTTCGATGAAGTTAAAAAGAGGCTGAGGAACCTGGACATCCAATACTCCATGAGATACCTCGCAATGCTCCGTTTCAGCCACAAGGACTTAATTTATACATTTGACTCGGCGGATAAGGCTAAAAACTTTGTGGACACTTTAAAATAGATGGACTGGTCTGAAGAATAGGTTAATGTTTGTTCTCTTTTCTATCTTTCCCCATGTTTTCCCTTCCTTTTTTTATTCCTTTCTTTCTCCCTAATAATTTCCTTTTTGGAAAGGGGGGAAAAGACTTTGGAATAAGTTGTTCCTTTTTTTTAATAAATGGAATTTCTGATAGGAAAATTTTGTGGATGTTCTTTGTTGTCTCTCCCCTTTTTTTTTGTTTGTTCTGTTTCTCTTTTAGTCACAAGTAGGGGTGACATGAAGCCAGGGATGGGTGGGGTGGTCATCCTGACTTTGTCTTTTTTTCTGTTGATTTAAGGATCATCTCCTTGTTTATTTTTCTGGCCTAAGGCTGGGGCACAGTCTGGGTTTGAAGGAGGGGATGGGTAGGGTGAGTGCCCCCTATGGGCAGGGGGAAGAGTCTTCCATTCAAGGTTCTATAGTTAGTTTTCTTTGTAGTTTTTTGGTAGTAATGGTTGTTTATAGTTATGATAGAGTAGTTTTTGTGTATATTGTTTTTTGATTCTAGAGTCTTTATTTACTTATGCTCAGCGCTTTGTAAGCCGGGTTCTCCCTCCGAGGGGTTCAAGGGTGTCTGAAAGGGGAAATGGCTAAGTGTCTTATTAAATGGTGCACCTGGAACATTAAGGGAAGTCATTCGCCTGTTAAAAGGAAAAAAGTGCTTTCAAGCCTTAAGAGGGAAAGGGTTGATATCGCTTTGTTGCAGGAACCCCATCTTGATGATGGAGAACACCTGAAATTACAACACAGGGGTTATGATCGAGTATTCTTTTCATCTTTTACTACTAAAAGTAGGGGAGTGGCGGTACTTATCCAGAAAAATCTTCCATTCACATTATTAGAGCAGGTGAAAGATGAGCAGGGACGGTTTGTGATATTTAAAGCCCTGATACATGGGGAGGAATATAACATTTTAAATATCTACTATCCTCTGGCGCAAATTTTTGATTAGTGCTTTCTCTAAGTTGAGTGCTTTTGGAACATGGCACATTATTATGGGGGGATTTTAATTGTCTTTTGGATCTGACAGTGGACAGGATGCCTTATGGGCCCCCAGCTATTTCTTCACAGACCAAGCAGGCGGTTGACTTATGCGAGGAGTTGGGGTTGGTGGATATTTGGAAATGCCTTCACCCTACCGTCAGGGACTTCACCTTTTTTTCAAACCCACATAAATCTCACACAAGGATTGACCTCCTTCTTGATCCCTCGGCCCTTCTGGATTCGATTATGAGTTGTAAAATTGGGAATATAGCTATCTCTGATCATGTGGCAATATATTTGGAGGTTAAAGCCAAGAGTGAAGGGCTAGGTTTGTGGCACTGGCATTTGGACCCTTTTCTCCTAAAGGATTCCAAATTTGTGGAATACTTTTTGAAGAAGTTTCATGAATTCTTGACTATCAACTCAGGCATGGTTAGTAGTCCATCCATGCTATGGGAGACTGCTAAGGCCTTTGCTAGGGGATTAGCTATTTCCTATTCAGCTAGCCAGAAATGACAGAAGGAGGAACAGCAGCATCTACTTAGGACGTGGTTGAAAGCTGCTGAGGCAGCACATTTTGCGTGCCTTTGGTGGCTAAGCTACAGTGGATCATGGCCCTCCGGGCTGCCTTGAATTCAATACTGAGACAAAACGTAAAGAAAGAATTTGCTTTTGCTAGACAGAGGCTGTTCGAATATGGGGATAGGCCAGGGAAGTATTTAGCATACCTGACTAGGAAAAGGTGTGCTCCCCAATCCATTACTGTCATCAGAGACTGCGCCGGGGTCCTTACATACGATGCTAAAAAGATTAATGAGGCTTTTCGGAGCTTTTACTCTGAATTGTATCAGTCTGAAAGTTGCGAAGACAGGAGGGCTAAAATAGAGACCTTTTTTAAGAACCTGGACCTCCCAGGGGTAACCTTGGAACAGGCCTCTCTCCTTAATGCCCCCTTGACAGTTTAGGAAATACAGGAGGCAGCTAAGCAACTTCAGAGTGGGAAAGTGCCTGGCCCTGATGGTCTTCCGGGTGGGTTTTATAAGGAGTTTATAGGGATTCTGTCAGGGCCAATGTTGGAGATGTACAATCACTCCTATACGCATGAATGTCTACCACCATCTTTAAGAGAAGCTAATATTTCATTAATTCTTAAGAAGGGGAAGGTTCCTGAGGATTGTGCCTCATACAGGCCCATCTCTCTATTAAATTCAGATTTCAAGATTCTGTCCAAGATCCTGGTGCTGAGATTGGGAAGGGTGTTGTCCCATATTATAAAGAGGACCAGAAAGACTTTATAAAGAACCGTAGGTCCTCTAATAATATTAGAAGGTTGCTGAATGTGGCCCAAGTTTGTCAGCAACCTTCAATTCAGGGGTTGGTGATTTCCTTAGATGCAGAGAAAGCATTTGACTGGGTGTAATGGCCGTATCTTTTTTTTATGACTTAGAACAGTTTGGGTTAGGTGGAGTCTTTGCTAGGTGGGTGGAGGTTTTATATCGCCACCCTCTGGCTGCGGTCATCATCAACGGCGTGAAGTCTGGGAATTTTACAATTGGTAGGGGTAGTCGGCAAGGCTGCCCCCTCTCACCGTTGTTTACGATGGTGATAGAGCCGCTGGCAGAGGCCATTCGTCAGAACATCCACATAACCGCTCCGGAAGTGGGATCAAGGGCACACAAGATTACACTGTATGTGGATGATGTCCTTCTGTTTTTATCGAACCTGTTGACCTCTGTACCCCACCTGATACAATGTATCAATTCATTTGGGGCTATTTCAGGATATAAGATTAACTTTGTAAAATTGGAGGCTATGCCTTTGGGGAACCTTAAGGATGTGCCAGAAGTTGAAGGTGGCCCTAAGTTGCCTTTTAAGTGGTCACGGGCAGGGTTCCGGTACCTAGGAATTTTTATTACCCCCAAGTTTGGTCTGTTATTTCGGACTAACTTTGCTCACTTGCTCGACAATATTAGGCGAGATCTCCAGGCTCTTCCAATTTCATGGCTGGGCCGAATATTTCTCATTAAGATGAATGTTCTTCCTCGCTTGCTTTATCCCATGCGTATGCTCCCTATAATGTTTCCCAAGTCAACGCTACGGAAGCTTATCCGATGGTTTGGTTCCTTTGTCTGGCATCGTGGGCGGCCCCTCATCAAACTTACTAAATTGCAGTTGCCTCATGGAGGGGGAGGAGTTGATTTCCCAGACATCAGGAGGTATCAATTGAGTTCCCTGCTGTCCTTTGTCTGTGATTGTGTAGGTGATGATCAAACTCAATATGGCTGGATATTGAGGCCTCCCAAGCAAAGTGTCCTCTTATTAAGCTGTTGTTTATGGATAAGATGAGGACAGTTATGGACCACTGCTGGAACCCCATTGTCATTAGTACAGCCAAGGCATGGAGGGCGATGCATCAGAATGAGGGTTGTTTATCCAAGACTTCACTACTTACACCTATAGTTGGCATGCCAGGGTTCCGACCAGGGGTGATGGACTCAGAGTTCAAACTATGGGCAGCAAGAGGAGTTTGTGGTTTGGGAGACTTGTTGAGGGGGAGGTTATGATGTCTTTTGAGCAACGGAGCTGCAAATACAGGTTACCCAGCAGAGACCTTTTCCATTTTTTTCAGCTTAGGGATTTCATCCAGAAGAAGACAACACTTCTCACTAAGCCCTATAAGCCCGATACAGAGAGCTATGTTCCATAAGCACCCTTTCGGTTAGTTCCCTCAATCGCCTGCTGGGTGGTAGGGCCTGGCAGGATATTAACCGGTTATATGAGGTCTGGGAGCAAGAGCTAAGAGTGGAGATCTCTCCTGAAACATGGGAGAACATATGGGAGAATATTCAAAAGATCTCAATTTGTAATAGGACATGTGCTAAAAATTCTGCACAGGGCTCATCTGGCACCAGACATCTGGCGAAGTTTAAAAAAGGGGCATCTTCAGTGTGCCCCAAATGTAAAATATGTGTAGGTACTCTTACCCATTGCTTCTGGACATGCCACAGGCTCCGTGTTTGTTGGAGCGCTGTGGTGGGAGAGATAGGGAGGGTATTGAGGACTGAAGTCAAAGTAGACCCGACATCTCTCCTCTTAGGTTTACCGAATTTACCATCTTTAGACGGGCATGGGAAGAAACTATTTAATATTCTTGCATACTGTGCACAGAAAAATATTCTGATGAATTGGGTGTCTGAAAACCCGCCGGGCTTGCTGGGATGGCAGAAATTAATTATGGAGCACATTCCCTTGGAGTTTTTTACAAACATGGTGCACCACACAACAGACCATTTTTATAAGACATGGCAGCCCTACTTGAGTTATTTGGAAACAGATTTGTCAGTTGTCTTAACTCGGGCGTTTGTTTAACCAGGATGGTTAGATTTGTCAAGCCCTGGGCCCTGGAGAGGGTCCTGCGTTAATACGGGAATATATACAATGCTCCCTTGGAGGCTAGCAAATGTGGTTCCCTTGTTCAAGAAGGGGAATAGGGATAACCCTAGTAACTATAGGCCGGTGAGTCTCACTTCTGTTGTGGGCAAAGTCTTAGAGAGAATTGTAAGGGATAGGATTTATGAACATCTGGATAGGAATAATGTGATCAAGGATAGTCAGCATGGTTTTGTGAAGGGCAGGTCGTGCCTCACAAACCTTATTGAATTCTTTGAGAAGGTGACTAAGGAGATGGACAAGGGGAAAGCAGTAGATGTAGTGTATATGGATTTTAGTAAGGCGTTTGATAAGGTACCCCATGGTAGACTACTGCAAAAAATACAGAGGTATGGCATTGAGGGCGAGTTGGAGGTTTGGATTAGGAATTGGCTAAGAAGAAGACAGAGGGTAGTAGTTGATGGCAAAGTTTCTTCATGGAGTGCCGTCACTAGCGGTGTTCCGCAAGGATCAGTTTTGGGACCATTGCTGTTTGTCATTTTTATAAATGACCTGGAAGAGGGGTAAGAAG